>NC_138739.1:40523942-40626442 GCF_965113295.1 Leuciscus leuciscus
AGAAGCGCTGCACTGTTACACTACGAGAACTCACTTAGAGGCCCACTCAGAGGAAAATGAATAGTGTACTACCTTACTAACTATTAATAAGCAGTAATTAGGAGTTTATTGAGGCAAGAAGTCATAGTCAATAGTTAGTTAATAGTGAGAATTGGAGCCTAATCTAAAGTGTGACCATTATTGTTTTTTAATTATTTGAAAAAGTTTATTAAAGGCTTTCCCTGGATTTTTTGTTGTTTCAAAATGTGAGTGTTGTTTACCCGAGCAAAGCACCATCACACTGCTGTGGTACATCACACTGTTGGTGTTCTCAGGGTTTTAGTGTGTGTGCAACATGCAATACTAGCTCAAGTCTAAAGGATTCCCCCTGTTAGTGTCTGCCAAAACAAAACTCATATTTGATGAATTAGGGTTAGTATAAGCTATAGCAATAGTGGCTTTTATTAAACATTTTCTTCTATAAAATAAAAATATGGTTTATGCTTAATAGTGTCTAAAACTATCGTTTTGTAGTTTCCTGTGAAACTCCAATCAAAGGTTGCCCATCATTTGTCACCCTCAAGTTTCAATTCTCCCACAATCTCATCTGTACGGAAAAGAAAAGGGATTTAATTTGAGCACTTTTCTAATTGATGGAGCTCATTTAGGCTGGTTGTGAACGACAGGAAACGCTCGCGAGTCGCACCACTTCTCGTTTACGGGGCTTTATCTCAAATCACTCTGCCTCCACATCTGTCATCTTTAGGGTTAAAGGACACAGATGGCAGACTCGCTGGCACTCAACCAAAGCGCACTGTGCCAACTGGATGCCAGGCAGTGAAGAGGGAAACTTCTCATCCCCCTGTTAACTGTCTCAGGTCTCGCTGACACCAGATGTCCCTCCGACGTTCTTGAGCGACAACTTATGTGGTTGCAATCTTGGTTTTAATCACTCTCATTTATCCAAACGGGCCTCCAATAGCTTTGAATAGCAAATTAGGCGTTTCAGCGAAGGCTTGAATCGGGATAAATCATTTAAGGGTTTGACATCAACGCACATAAACTTTGTCTCGGCGGAAACGAAGCGACACTCAAGCGCTAATCACGCGGCTAAGTCCATTTGTTTTGGTGACTGGCCGAGCATTAGGCCTCTTCTGGACTTCAGTCAAGTCGACGCTCATCGTTTTGATCTTCAATATTAAGTCTATTTAAGCGATAATTGAAGTTGGGGAGCGACGATAAACCGAATGGCCCTTCGTGTCCATCCAAACGCTGCAGTAAATGATATACCTCGCGGTGTAAATATGCGGCTGGTATTGCGCTGAAATTTGAAAGCATATTAGTGTTATCCCTTCCCCTCAGGCAATTGGTCTTTTATGCCGTCAGATTCTCGCTTCTGATAATATTAAGTGGAATTTGCCTCGCGTATCTGCAAAAAAAATGGCTTTAACCGCTAACACATATGAATATGTTAATGTCGAGTGCATGGGAAATCTGCCATTTTACAGAAAGAATGACTGATCCGTCCCAAAGATCTTTTTAGGTAAAATTAAAGCAGCCCTCATATTTAGCATCTATTTTGTCCTTTAGATGGAGGAATTTGAATATGACTAAATTACATTTTCTTTAATATCTCCTCTGGAAATTAGACCATCTGGCTTGGAGTCGTATTCGATTCTGAAGATGTTTTGAAATGCATTCGTTTTTAATGCATGACTTAAAGTAAAATATAATTCCGCTCGGTCTCTTTTCTGAGATTTGTTTCATGCTTTTATGCTGTACACTCTTGAAAAGAAAGGTTCTTTATTGGCATTAAGGCTTCCACACTCTTAGAAAAAAAGAAAGAAAAAAAAGGTTGAAAATTGTTGGTTTAACTTAAAAAAAAAAGTTTTGTAGTTCAATGAAATAAAAAATTTGAGTTAATACAACAAATGAGATTGGTTCAATAAATAGAAGCTCAAAATATGATCTTATCTGTTATCAATTAAGTTAATTTGACCAAAGATAAAAAGTTGTGATAAATCATGAAAACGTTTTTTACAGTGATATAGAACCTTGAAGTGTTCTGTCTATTAAACATGAAAGTATTGTGCAATCACTTATACTGGACCTTTTTGTGTTCTTTACAACTGAGACGTGAACCTCAGAGTTATATATAGAACCTTTCTGAAGAAACTTTATCATCCATGGAACCTTTTTTTTTATTTGGAATCAAATTTCATTTGAATTTTAGTTAAAGTTCTAGTAATTTTGTAGCATTGTTTTATTAATTTAGTACATAAATTTATACTAATTGGAAATTAGAAATTTTGTTTTGGCAACTAGCTGAAATAAAATAAATGTAAGTTTCAAGTAACAAAAGCTTTAGTTTGGAACTTTTTTAGTTTACCCCTATTAAGCAAACACACACACACACACACACACACACACACATATATATATATATAGCTTCAACCCACTATTGTTTTTATGAAATGAAAGCAAATTCTTCTCCTAATGCATTTCTATGTATCTGTAAGTGCCTGAGACCAGTTTTGGCAAATGCTGTCTGTGCTGTTTTACAGATTCGAAAATACCTCGGCAAATGATCGAAATTTAATTAGCAATATAAATGCCAGAAAGAGCACATTATGTGCAATTGTCTTGCTATCTTCCCAGAAATTAGTCTTTTTAAATGAATTTGCTGTATTAATCATCTCGAAAATATTTTTGATCACTGAATTAATAGTTTTCCCTCCTGTTTTTTAGGTATTCATTGACATAGGTGATTGCCTCTTAATTACTACAACGGCCTCCTCCTATTCTGTCTTATTAATTCATGTTTCCTGGCACAGTCCCAAAAGGCAGTCTCGCCCTATATCTTCTAATTACTTCTGTAATTGAATTTGCTCACTGTTTCTGGGCGATTTTTTTTTAAGGAACTGTTTGTTCGGCGCTTTATTGTGCCTTTGTGTTTCGGTCCTCGGCAGACAGAACATGTAGGGCCTCTTTTCTCTTTTCTCATTAATTTTCCAGAAGCCTGCCTTCAGTTATTTATTTATTATTACCTGCCGAGGCGGCCCCTAACCGTGTGAACGCCGGCGCAAACAGGGTGGAGGAAATTAATTAATTAGGATTGGTGAAACAATTACCTTGGGCCACTCTCTCTCTCTCTCTCTCTCTCAGCCAGTCAGTCATTTGCTGAAGCCTTCGCCGATTTGAGAAGTACTTTGAAGTGCCATTACAGATACGCCACGCGGGGCGAGACTGCGGCGGTGCGGGCGACGCGGTGTAAACGTGTTGTTCGGAGTGAGCTGTACACCACACTGTTGGTGTAGAGCATAAAGGGATATAATTTAATCCATATGAGAGGATATATCTGGAAGGCATCCGAGACGCATCGAAGCCCGGGCATAAAAGTCACTCAAGTTAATGCAGAGATTAATGGCGTAATTGAATGCGGGGGTGGCACGAGTCGTCTCGGCCCTTATCGGAGCCCATCGCAGTCGCTCGACTGACCGCCGATGGACCCTCAGGGCTCATTGTCCTCGTGTCAGAGGCCATTATCCGGCGGCAGCGGCGGAAAATTCTTCCCTCCGCTCTGACGGTGCATGTGTGTCTTTGAAAAACTTTCCCCCACTCGCCCATTGATTTATTTTTCCTTTTCGCCGCCTATCTCCCCTCCTTTTGTTTCCTTATCGTCGCTTCAGGTTATTATGTGCAAAGTATTGACAGCACTAGAAGGCCTGTGGTCGATGGCGGGCTAATGCATCCGTAATCCCGCCTTTGTCACGGCGAAATGTTTCGCGCGGGTCTCCGATGAGGAGAGAGGTGCAAAGCTGTTGATCCAGGTTTTATTTGTCACGAAGCCCATCCATCAATCAAACCCAAGACCATCTGACTGACTGAATGACACGCCGACTGGGCTGAGGAAATTTGATAACGCCGTATTGTCAGGCAGCTTCCCTGACTTTTTTTTCCCCTCCCGATAAGAAATACATTTGACTGGAGCAGATAAGCGCACAAGGGGCAAAGCCTTAAAGAGAGAGGGTGACACATATGCCATAAGAGGGGGGCTTTTCTTCCTTTAAGAGCCCTGGTGTAAATGATAGGTTTGGCAAACAGGACAAACACAGATTCAAAAGCCTGCAACATCCAAGTGCAATGGATATACCTAGATTATTTAAAAAGATGCCAGATAGTAACAATTCCCCATCTGTTTGTGGCATGCAGAGAGAAGCGTAATGCCGTGTTTTGCACACGGGTTTAGGGCCTCGCCGCATTATCGCCATGCATTTAATGCACTGCTGGTCAATGTCGCAGCATGCTTTATAATAAAGCAGTAAGCCAGTAAGACTTTCCCCCATTGTAAGCGCCTCACGGTAACCTAAATGTTTGCTTATTTAGAGAACAGGAAGGATTAGTTCAAATCATTTGTGTGGTAATCAACATTGTCACAATTAAGCTTAGCTTGTACCAGAATATTCCTTTAAATTCTGCCAATTATTACGGTAAATTAGATTAACTGAATGCTGTTTACAGTTGTGGTCACTGGTGTACAATTGCTATTTTGATGTTATGTTGAATAGGCGGATCCAAATTTGAATTGAGAGAACTAACCATTTCGTATCAACTTTTACTCGGTTAGACCTTCAAACGGCCTCATTCATGAAACTAATTTACAATTGGATTTGCAATGATTTACACACAAATAAACTGGCCCTTTGGCGTGGTGTAATTCAGAAAACATATTCATGCGGCCACTCGTAATATAATCAAAATATGTGTATTTTTTAATCCATTTATTTCATTATTAAATAGATGACATACATATTAGCAGAGTTCTTGTTCCCGAACTCATCCGTTCCCGGCCATCTTTCCCAACATTAACTGCAGAGGGACACTGACCCATAAAAAGATTCTCCAGCAAAGGAGAAGAAAGCAAAGAAATTTCCAGAGGGCAAGAAAATGGACGTTATTGTGACCCGTACATTAACACACTGTATGATTAAGTAAGTTTTTGTGCTGTAATGACCAGAGGCTAAGGAGTCCGAAAAGAAAGGGAAAAAAAAAAAATCAATGTAAGACTGCAGCAGATTAGCTTGACAAATTACATGCGCTCGGCTGGCCCATTGTACAGTATGTCTCCTATATTCTTTAAGAAGACATCACAAAATGGAGCTGCCAAATGGCGTATGGACTCCCGAGATCATTTTTATTGATTTTGCACAAACATCAATGAAGGATTGTGGTGGTCTTGTGCTCCTCGTGTCTTGGATGTGCGACGGGACGGGGTCCAAATGCCGCTGCATCAATACTGGGTCAGACGCTGTCATTGTTCCTGCCGATGGACGATCTCGTTCTTGAGATCTCCTCATCTAGAGGACAACAACAACTCTTCAGTGACTGAGTTTTGGCGAGAGAAATAGTTATGTTGTTGAAGAAGCCGTGAAAACAGACCTGGGTGTTTATTGTGGTTTGGTTGTAATCATACAAAAATAGCATTAGTTTACATGCTTATTCAGTGTGTGTAGAGGATATTTGTCTTGCATTTGGTTCGAAAGTCTCTTTAACTTCGCCAATTCTCAGAAACAGCAATGCAATTAAATAGAGATCAAATGGAGACTGAGAAATAGACCCTATAATCTCACTTGAGTTTCTAAAGAGAGTCTAACAGTGTCTCAAACTGCACTCTCTTGCCAAAGATACCAACCTGGACATTTATTGGTCTGAAGATTACTTTCTCAGGAGTCTCGACTGAGTTCTCAGTTGTGTGTCATTTAAGTTTCATCTTTGTCTCAGACTTATCCCGAGCAATAACAGAAGACAATATACTCCTAAAAATAAAGGTTCTTTATTGGCGTCAATGGATCCATGAAGAATCTTTAACATTCATGGAAACTTTTCATTACATAAAGGGTTCTACAGATTATTTACATTAAGAAAAAAAAAAAAGATCAGTTCACTGAAAGGTTCTATGTGGAACCCAAAATGGTTCTTTCTCGGCATCGCTGCCAAAACCTCTTTTTGGAGCCTTTATTTTTAGAAAATAGCATGTGGTTTTAATAGAATTAAAAGAGAAATGTTTAGGCTCTTATTGAGAACTTTGAATTTTGATTGCAGACTTTATTATATGAACATAGTGTGAGATATCATTGAGATCTCCTCTGAAACTCTAGAAAAGACTCATTTTTAGAAAATAGCATAGAATTAAAAGAGAAATGTCTAGGCTCTTATTGAGAACTTTGAATTTTGATTGCAAACTTTATTATATGAACATAGATCTCCTCTGAAACTCTGGAAAAAGACTAATTTTAAGATCTCATTTGTGATTTTTCTCACAGGAGCATTTGTAAGACCAAACTATCTGAGCTCTATATTCGTATTGTATGTCAACAATTGTCTCGTGTGTCTATTTTGTTCAGGAGAAACATTTGTTGATGCATCTGAAACATCTTGATTAATGAGCAATTCAATTGAGTCTATCAAATGATAGACGCAAATTGTAAAAAAAAAAAAAAAAAGGTAATATTGTCATTTGTCAAACAATTCCCTTTTGACAACATCATTGATTGTGTCTTAAAGAGAAAAGCGCTAATCTTGTTTCTACTAAAACTAGTTTTTCTGAGTCATCTCTTCATGCCAACACACACTCTCTCTCTCCAGTAGAGCTGTATTAATGCCATCTATCAGCGCTTGAGAAGAGCATGTAACGTGATAAGAACTGGCAGCGTGATTCATTTGATTCTATTAGCATGTATCAGTGTGGCAGCGTTAAACGGAGCAGATGTTAACAGTGGGAGGTGATGGAACAGCTTACACACACACACACACACACACAGATGCCGCAAACTGTTGCGTGCACTTGTCAGCGAGTGTAAACGCGCGTGTGTGCTTTATGATGCCATTTAAAGGAGAGCGTCGTAACGTAGGCCGTTTCCCACAGCGGCCCCCACGTCTCGCTGTGTGTGTGAGGACGTTCCTACACCTCAATAACTCACGTTTTCTTTGCTTTTCACACACAGGCAAACGCTTGTGATTTATCTTCCCGTGAGCCGGTGGCATTTATGGGCTAGTTGTGAAATTCTACAACTACTGTATAAACAAGTGGGAAAGAAAAGCCCAGGATGGAGAAATGCGTGTGGAGTCACGGCCGGTCCGTCTGAGCACGAGACCTCCCGGCGGTTCTGTCTTTAAGTGTGTGAATATTACTCGCGGGAGGCGCTCAAGTCTGACTCCATGCCTGGAGTTAATTGTGTTTTTTTTTTCTTTCTTTCTTTTTTAAAATCCAATTAGGGGGCTTGAGTTCATCAAGGAAGTCTATTTGGAGTTTTGGAAACTATATCTTGAATGTGTCCTAAAAACAGATTAAGCTTTGAAGTCATTTTATTTTATGATAATAATTATAGCCTTCATGTGTCTGTCACTAAACACACACCTCCCCAGAGGAACATTTATTGTTCGGACGTTGCTCTTTCATTGCTCTCAATACTTATTGTACTACTTATTGTTACTTATAGTGTCATTCTTAGATGTTTTTTTTTTCCTAACATTCCTAAGGAATAAAACTACAAATGATGAAAGTGTGAACAAACCCATAGGAAAGAAAAACTATATATCAATTGTTTCTCCTAGACAGCAATAGTATTCCTGTAAATGACGAACAAATTAAGACTTTTGCTCTTAAGCTTCCTGCTATTTTGCACCCGAGTATCTCATGTTTCCTTTAGTTTAGGAATATATCTTTATAATATCTCAAACATGCTCAAGTTTGCCCAAGATTTTCCAAGAAACTTTTTTATTTCTAACAGGGTGCTATTTATGACTCATGAAGCTTTAACTTCGTCTAAACCATATCTCAGAAAAATTTAATGAGAAATGTTTGAGTTTATTGACAAATCAGACATTTAATATCAGAGTTTGGAATTTTGGATAATCTGAGTACAGTTTGCAATATTGTTGAGATCGTTTCTGAACATCTAAAATATCATTTGTGATTTTTCTTCTAAATATATACGTAAAATACTTTTCATATGCACTCTTAAAAATAAAGGTTGATGGTTCCTTTAACGTCCATGGAATCTTTCCATTCCACAAAAGTGGAAAAAGTTTCTGTGGATTATTAAAATGATCTTCACACTAAGAAAAAAAAGAATAATCTTTTAAGAACTGATCACTGAAAGATTCTTTGGGAAACCAAAAATGGTTCTTCAATTGCATCTCTGCAAAATAACCTTACTGGGACCTTTATTTTTTAAGACTGTATATGATTGTTTTTCTGTATATTTATGAATCTAGTATATGTTGACTGAAAGTCTGAAAAATGGTTCAGATGATGATGTTGTCTTATCTGACCACACCGCGAAAAATGTGTTTTCAATATAATTTAGAACAGCCTAATAGCATCTCCAAAAACCATCCATTGTGTCCTTTTGTCTGAGATCTGGTGGGGGTGCGACACCACATTGATCTCCCTCTATTCACAAAAGGCAGGCCTTTATTTTTGCTGGATTTCCCTTCGCTCGAGAAAAAGTCGACAAGATAGCTGTATTGATCCAGTGCACTGGACAGCCATCAAACCCAGTCTCTGCTCATCTCAGATGGTGGTCCAGAGCCAGTGGCCGTACAGATATCTCCGCACAACCTGCCAGCGCTGGAACACTGTGTGTTTCCTCTTCTGGGAACAAGCGGCCCATTCACACACTTCAACCAGGCCAGAGACTGAGTGAATCACATGTCCCCCAAGTCCATTATGATGTGTGGAAACTCTCCAATTAACAGTTTCGGTCTGAGGGGAAGTTTTGGGAAGGTTATGGTAGGGTTGGTTCAAAGATAAATGCTGAATAAAGATGGAGAAATCCTGTACTCTTAACTCTAGTTTCCCAACAGAAGTTCCACATAGAACTTTTGATTTTCTAGTTCTATGGTGCATTTATGAACCCAAAAGGCAATACTCTAAATCCGAAGGACCCGTTATGTGCAACAAGAACTTTTTAATCTTCAAAGAATAATCACGTAGCCAAATTGCTTAGTGGAGATTGAAATCTTGAACTTTTTTTTTTTCCAGAATCAAATGTGACCCTGGACCACAAAACCAGTCACATGGGTAATTTTTTTTTTTTAAATTGAGATTTGTACATCATCTGAAAGCTGATTAAATAAGCTTTCCATTGATGTATGGTTTGTTAGGATAGGACAATATTCAGAGTCAGAATCAGAGGGTGCAAAACATTTTTTTAAAGTTGTGCATTTATGTTGGCGATTGTGCAGCATTCACTCACAAAAATAAATGTTTTATATATTTACGGTAGGAAATTTACTAAATATCTTCATGGAACATGATCTTTACTTAATATCCTCATGATTTTTAGCATAAAATAAAAATCGATAATTTTGACCCGTACAATGTATTGTTGGCTATTGCCACAAATAAACCCGTGCGACTTATGACTTATGATCCAGGGTCACAAATATGAAAATCGATTGACATATTTCTGTTCAAAGAAACAGGATGACCAAAAGACATGATTAACAAGTAAGAGAACTCAAGGTGTCCTCTGCGTTTATGATTTTTTTCCCCTTTCTCTCTAAGCCTATATCTTATGATACTCATAAACATAAATGCGAGGGACACCTGCCGCCACCCATGTCACCGGAGTCTTAGAGGTATCATCCTGCGGTGTGTCCAGTTCCTCGTCTGGATATGAAACAACTCTTCACACTTAATTACGGAGGATGAGCGAAATGCCTCATTTCTCTTTGTTATAGGCTAAGCTTCCAGTAATCCCAAACAAAAGGTCTGGCTCTGGAAGCTGTAGGATTTGCTGGTGGGATTATAGTCTCATGGATAATGATGTGCAGTCAGCGAAAGCAAAGCTTTATTTGAATTCAAATTGGCCGGTAAACAAAACCCATCGGTATGTCTGCTGTTGGAGTATCTGTCTAGTAAGCACTGTGTCAATGCATCAGCAACCCCGTGCAATTTATACGGATCTATTATTGCCGTTACAGTGAGCAAGTGTTCTGTTATCTATCCGTTCATTATGAGGGTTGCTGGAGCTCTGTTTCTGTACCTTTTCTCTGTGCTACAGGGCCCGGATCTGGCTTTCTGATAGCACCTCTCTCTTGTGTTGGTGTCTTTAGTCTTTGATTAACAGGCACGTGGTTTCAGAGACTCTTTCAGAAGCGTCCACCAATTGTTGTTTTATTTTGACGTGTATTTCTTACTTCTGCTAAGTCAGTAATTATTGGTGTTTTAGGCTAACAAACTCACTACTACTATTGCTCATATTTAGGGTTAGGGATTTTGAACAACCCCTCGACTTTAAGTATTAAACATTGCCAAGTAACTCGTCCCGCAATTTGTGCGACGGACATAAATGATACCTTGATTTATGTGGCTTGTTGAGGAAAGGTATTGTTCTAAGATACTGGTCTTAGAAAAGGACCTGGACTTGAGGGAAGGCTCTTTGGATGTAGACTAGTTTATAATCAACCCTGAAAATCCCCTGGCAAACGCTGTAACGACCACATACCAATGTCCTGGGAGTGGGAATCATCCAGAACATGTTAGCATTTTCACAACAAGTTCAGTTTCCATTGGATTAGCTGTTCACACCTTTGATGTGGCCTTTTTGACATAGACAAAGTCATCTAGAAACCACTGATAATGTCCATGAAACACCCAAGCAATGAAACAGCAATGCCTTGTCAAGCATCATTGCAGCAAGTTCCATTGGTTTCTATTGGGTTAGTTGTTCACTCCTTGATGTTTGACGTGGACCACCAACTAGCAACCATCCAAAACATCCTGAAAATGCAACACCATAGCAAAGTCCTGGCAGCCATTCAGAACATTGTAGCATAATTGCGTCCATTTCCATTGGTTTCCAGTGGGTTAGTTGTTCGCACCTTGATGATAGTGCTGCATTTGTTGTGTTAAGACAATGAATGGCTATTCAGATATCAGGCCGGTTGGTAAATCCAGTGTATTATAAGGCACCGGAGTGTGTCAGCTTAGTGTCAGGGCACTCTATATTTCCAAGTCAGACACCTTTTAATTGAATTCAACTGGAGCGAGACAAGATGGGTAAATATAAGCCATATGTTCTTTGCACCTTATTTGCTGTAGGTGGTGATTTCAAATAATGACTTCTGTGTTGTTGTGGAGGTTGGGCAGAAAAACCTCCAGTTTTCACTCTTTCGTTTCATGTTCCTGATGATGAGGCAAAGTCATTTAATTAAACATTTTAAAAGCAGGACGACCTTAAGGTCCTAAGACAACTCAGAATACCTAGAACAATTAGTATGCACGCAGACCTGTTATTCACTGCTCTGCAAATGTCTTTGCGAGTCTGACCTTTGAGATGTTCCTTAATAAAGGTGTTCGATTATTTTTTTTCCCTATACTTAGAGCACATACATATAATCAAAATAAAGTAGAACTTATAGCATCTCTCGATACTGGTATCCTGAACCGTATCCACAGCCTATGATGTTACTCTGCAGATAACGGCGCCTGCATTTCCTCCTGACCGTATATATGAATCTCAAAGCTTTCATCGCTTGGTCTTGGCTTGTGCCTTTAAACTCAAGGAAGTGCTTGCGATACTTTTGAGACCGTGTTCTCCTGTTGTTAAACTGTTTTCAGGATGTTTAGTCTAGATCACACACAGAGAAGTGATCATCTCAGTGAATGACATGTATTTTCTGTCATGTGAATGTAAAAACATCCCACACACAACATTGTCGTTGTCACACAGAGCGTTGAAACTCTGAAACATCCGTCCTGTCTTAGGACTTACAAACCTGTCTTGGCATTTTATTTAGAAAGGTGATGGATTGCCTCAAGTGGATTATGATCAATTTCCATCTCCAATCTCATGTAAACTGTCTGGCAGGTTACTGTCTAGGTAATATTTCACAATTAATTATTTAAATGTATCCATTTAGCAGGCACTGTTTTATCCAAAGCAACTTAAAGTGCATTCAAATGATATATTTTGCTTTTTATATCTATTTTTATAAAGTTATATTTTGCTAACCAATCATTTTAGGACCCTTATGATTTTATTTTATTTTAACTGTGACCCTTATGACCCTTTAGGACCCTTATGATTTTTTATTTTTTTTTATTTGCATGCGTTAAAATAAATATCTTTGCCTTTTTATGACAATTTCCAGTTTCTCAATTGTCAAATTTCCTTTTTTTTTTTTTTTTATAAAATAAAACAATAATATATTATTTGAATGATATATAATTTAGTATGTGTACACCATGGTTGTATTTTATTTATTTATTTTTTATTTATTTTTTTGCTGTAGTTTTTGAATAAAGTAAAAAAAAATCAAAAAATTATATCGAAAAATGGTGTAGAAATAATTTTCACAATTTTTTGCTAGTAAATTTCACAAACATAAAAAAAAAAGCCAAGTACCACTGAATTGAATGTGACATTTTTAAGTAATAAGACTGAAATAGTATTTTCATGTAAAATGTACTCTAAAAATCTTACATTTTTTACTGTCTAGTCTTAATTTTCTTAATGAAAAATATAATTCCTGTAATCCAAGCTAGACCTTTTGAGATCATCCATTTTGGATATCTGTTTGCATGCACAGACCACACACACAAATGAACTTATTTCATCAATTTGATGCCTAGTACGTGAATTGCGCAATCTACTCCAGTTTTCTTTTCAGATTAAGCAATTTGTGTAACATGGCCACAAGCTAATTTAATAACATAAATGTTATTATGGTCCATTAATAGCACATGGGGAGTGTCTGGTGGTCTAGTCCCACTGGAGCTCTGTTCATTCAGCATTGAAGAAGTTCACACGGAGGTTCACTCGGGCTGTGACTGACAGGTCTCGAACCCTGAAACGCTTCCCCTTGATTACAGATTCAGCGGGGCCCAAAAGGAAGAGCACAGGGGTCTAAAGTGTCATCCTCCCATTAAGCTCAGCTTGTGTAACCATAATGCGCACAAAATAGCAGTGAGAACACACTCATGCATATGGAAATGAACGGCCATTCATTCATACATCAGCGATGCAGACCGACTCCATCTGAAACGCATTAGTATTCTACGACTGCAATGCAGAAGTGAACAGACACACTGAGATTCGTAAGTTTGGACTCATTTCCACCATTTGTTTAATGGTAGTTGAAGACATCAGCCCGTCACTTTGATTGTAGCCATAAGATCAGTTTAATAAGGCAATCTGTGGCGAGGCAGTAAATCTGTTAATCCTATTACCAATTAAAAAAGGAGAGGGGAATTTTTTTTTTTTTTTCCAAAATTATTTGACTGTTATTTTTGTTTTGATTACTATTAAATCTGTTCTCTTTCCCTGCACCTTTGCAGGGTCATTAGTCAAGGTAGTATTTTGATTGAAGTCATTATTGCTTTTCTTTTGTAGCAGCACCGTAGAGATTAACACTGAAGCATGTTGTATGAGCAGACAAAGCCTCCACAGTCAGTGCAGTGGATTACTGTCAGTGCGGAGGTATAGCAGGACGAGGCAGCCCATAATTCCTATAGAAAGGTAGACAAACACACAGCCACCGACCAACAACTTTCCCCGCAGAGGCCTTTTGTCTTCCCCTTGTTCCTTTCTACCCCAGCGCCCTGTCAAAACTGATAAAGAGCGCTGACCCGACCAGAGCCCGAGTGTGACACCGACACCGAATGTGGCCCGGATCATTGCTTCAAAGCATCCTCTTCAATTCAAGCTCCTGTTGCCGGATATTTGAGATCTTATTAGGCAATTGGACAGAGCAATTGCAAATTCATAAGTGCATTTAACTGCAAATACGTGCAAACCGAAATGCATGACCACTGTTGTGGAATTTGTCACTGTGTACAATTGGTTTTCTGAACAGGAATTAGGATTATGTGAATCCATAAAATTGCTGGGTTATGTAGCTGTCATTGTTTTTACTAGTATTACATCATGGCTTATTTAGAAATGTTACATTAAATACCTTCACTATGAAAAAAAAAAAAAAAAAAAATGCTGCACTAAATTTTTTAAGTGCAATCAACTTGGATGTTTAAGTCATTTCAACTTAAATTACATTAAACTGGCTTTAAAAAAATGAGTTGCATCTTGGATAACTTGTAAAAAGAAAAAGGTGCTTAACTTATTTTGATGGTTTAAAGCAATGCTAAAACAAATGTTGTCATAACTTACTGATCATATAATTTCTTACAGTGTTGATTGATTATGAAAAGGAATTATTATTATTATACATTTAAATGTATTTTTGCAGTGGTTTCTTGTTGCTGTTGTTGTGATAAATGTATGGAAGCAATGAATGTTCCCCGGCTATACATGACATGGCAGTGTGTATTTTTCTGAAGTAAAATCTTTATCAAATAGCCATTCTTTGCGTTTGAAAAAAGCCAGCCCATTACCTCACGACTGCTTTTGTTGGCCCTTTACAAGAGCGAACAAAAAAACTGTTATTCAGGAGAAGGCTTTAGATTTTTATTGTTGGTGGAGCTCGCAGTGTTATTGTATTAAAAAGAGCCATCTGGGCCAGAAACAATGGCTTGAAATTATCTCTGAATACCCAGTGAAAAAAAATATATAAAGCTTTCTCCTTCTCATTATGTTTTGGTGGGGGGTTTGTAGACTATAAGTGACTTTTGTTGTTCTTGATGCATTCTTCTTCTTTTTCAATCGGCCCCTTTTTCAGATAGTGTGGAGCTGTAGAGGGACTGAGGCGGGCGAGTGTAGCCGCTCTGCGAGCACTCTGTGCGGGCGAGCGTCGCGAGTGGACGCTGGTGGATCATGAGAGCGGGCGCTGGAGGAGAGCGCGCCGGGGAAGAGCGTCTGCTCGCCGGCTCGCGTCTGAGGATCCGCCCGGGACGCAAGCGGGACTGTGGATGTGTCAGTCAAACTGTAACTCTGTAAGTAACTCTGGTATTATGGTCTGTGCGTGTCTGTCTGCCGGGACAGGATATTAATTAGCGATTCTAACGGCTTTAAATAGCGTGTTATTATTTTAAAATGTTGATTTAATATAAGCTGCATTATTTATTCAAGCTATTTGTTTATATTGGCTACACACAGATGTCTACTTGTTGACTGTTCGCGGCGGTTTGGAAAACTTTTAGGGGGGAAAAACGTCATTAATTTTTAAAACATTAAAAATTAATTTTTAAAATGTCTGCTCAAATAAAGTAAAATTAACACACACACACACACAAATTGTTTGTATCTGCAAAATTGCGTCATGAGAATTACAACAACAAAAAAAGCATCTAAAGATGAATGTTATAATCTGTTATTATCTGCCAAACTTATACATTTCAAATAAGATCATAATTTGTAGCCTATGTGTAAATTAATTGTTTAATTTCGTTTGTTTGTTTTAATGTATTACGTTTCTGATTTCGGTCCCCGTTTTTTCTGAAATATTAAAACTGGATGCCGTTATCATGTTGACAGAAGAAGCCTATATAAAGTAGTGTGTTATTTGTCATATTTTGATCTGCAGTCAGCGCGGCCCCTAGTGGAGAAAACACATACACACACACACACACACACACACACACACACACACACACACACACACACACACACACACACACACACACACACACACACACACACACACTCACACACACACACACACACACACACACACACACACACACACACACACTCTCTCTCTCTCTCTCTCTCTCTCTCTCTCTCTCTCTCTCTCTCACTAATTAGTATCTCCTAATTTTAGACGTAATGCTCGAATAATTGTAACTCTGACTTTCAAATAATGTTTTGTGTTTGGTTTTGTGTACACATTTATTAAGATGGACAGAATTTGTTGTGAGGTATTGAACGCAAACATAAAATAATTGACTGAAACATTTTTGGTCGTTATTTTCATTCATTCGTTTAGATCCCATGCTTTATGTTAAACGTATTGTTAGGATAACAAATATGCAAGGAATTAGATCCTTTTTTTTAATACTTATTTTTCAGATCAGGGTTGACAGATTACGATTCTATTTATGTTGCTCTTTAATATTTATTAATTTGTATTTCTTAGGTAATTCTTTCTTTTGAAATAAAACCATCTCAGAACCAATCAGTTGATATCATTAAAATATATTTTAGTTAACATTAAGAGACTTGCCTCTTCACAACTATTGTGAAGAACTGTGACAATTAACAATTTAGCCAAAGCAGGAGCCACTCTGGGATGTTAGAGATTCCCCGCTGTTCTACACATTTCCATAAGCAGATTAAGGCACTCAAATGCAGATCGAGAGAGAGAGAGAGAGAGAGAGAGAGAGAGAGAGAGAGAGAGAGAGAGAGAGAGAGAGAGAGAGAGAGAGAGAGAGAGAGAGAGAGAGTAGAGTTGCATTAGAATGGCGACTCGTGTTCAGATTCTCACGTTCTTAGAAGTTGAAGTTGAAATTGACTATTTGTTTATTTATTCATGCATCCATCCTTCAATAGTGCATTTCAGAATCGTTCACATACGTTAGGCCCCTATATCTTTTTATATTCTGTTGTGTTTGCTCTTTGTAATTTAGGCTATTTTGTATTCGCTGCAAAGTATATCGCGTAGGCCTAGTTTATATTTTTATTTTGAATAAAACAAATGTATGGAAGATTCTGCGTAAATGTGGTGCTGGGAAATATCCTGAAAGTGTCTACGATGAGCCTTTTCATATATAGATATCACCACAAGAGGACGCTATTGAAACATAATAAGATCTGCTCTCGTGCATTGTAACAAAAAAAAAAAAAAAAAAAAAAGAAATCATCCGGCGTGTTTTTCCTGACATTAAGCCTGTTTGGATATTAGTTCCACTTTTTTTCGTGTCGTCGAACAGCCTATAGTCAACTTCTGCTGAAGAATGAACGACTCTTAACTCTTGAAGAACAGTTATTATTCGGGTTTAATGAAAGTGTCTGATTATCGGGCTGTCCTGTTGCTGGATGTTATTTTGAAGGAGGTTCTGCTGAATAAACCCTCTCCCCTTGTCACTCTTCATGGAGTGGATTGTAATAACACAAATCCTCAGAACTCAGATGGTCAGTGTAGTCAGCTTTTGTAGTGCTTTTGTTCAGGGTGATGTAATGACAACAGCCCAGACAAAACTGCCTGTTCGTGATGATTGACGGCTCTCCATTTTAGAATTCGCATTACGCTTGAGCCAGTTGAAGTATACTTTATAAATAGCCGACAGTAGTTTTACCACATATCATGGATATTGTTTAAAAAAAAATGGGAAGAAATGAAATAACAGTTAAAAAGTTGAATAAACGCAGTTGTTTATTAAAGGTACGAATAATACAATTAACAACCGCGAGATCACCAAATTAATTATAACTATAGGCTTAGAACGAATATTAGAACGAAATGAAATTGTAGATTTGTATAATACGCCTTTTAGTGTTTTAAGAAATATTAGAGCAAAAGTTTGTAATATTATAAGACTTTACATGATGTTTGAACTTTCACTAAAAAATGTTTCTTTTTTTTTCTTTTTAATTGTTTTGAACAGTCTGTTCATTTAGACGTTAATTTATGTATGATATATTCTCAAAACAAAGCGACGAATCAAAAAACTTTTCACACAAAAAGCACAACTGTGTTCCAGTGTTTGGTTTTAGGATCTTCAGATCATCCGTCCTTGTAGCAAATATACTTTGATTAGAAAGTCGTTTGTGTGAAATATTCTCACTTTAGTTCTTTCTCTGATAACACACACACACACACACACACACACACACACACACACACACACACACACACACACACACACACACACACACACACACACACACACACACACACACACACACACACACACACACACACACACACACACACACATACACACGCACAGTGCTCATTGGTGGAGAAGTGCTGCCTGTGGCTCTGCGCTGCACTGCTGACCGCGCGTAACCCCGCCCCTTTATGCAAATCCAAGAGACACACAGTCGTGGCTGAGGGAGCAGACGCGCTCTGATTGGTCAGCGACAAACCCATTTATATTCGCTGACAGTCGCTCTATGAATGGTTGTCTATTAACTTGTTCAAAAAGTATCAGGAGTTGACAAGGGCTCTGGCGAGGAGGCAAACCGAGTTTGTGTCGATTCCTCAAGACTGAGAAAAGAAGTTTGTGGAAACCAACAGGACCTAGCGCTTACTTCCTCAGCAAAGTTACCAGACCTGCTAAGGTAACTTCAGCAAGCCTCCACTTTTTGGACTTTTTGTTTTGTTTTTGTTTTTTGTTTTTTTAACTGCTGGTGGGGAAGACTTTCATAAACTCGTTTTTAAATGTACAACATGATGGAAACCGAGCTGAAGCCCCCGGCGCCTCAGCCTAACACGGGGGGCACGGGGAACACCAACTCCTCAGGAAACAACCAGAAAAACAGCCCGGACCGGGTCAAGAGACCCATGAACGCCTTCATGGTGTGGTCGCGGGGCCAGAGGAGGAAAATGGCACAGGAGAACCCCAAAATGCACAATTCGGAAATAAGCAAGCGACTCGGGGCCGAGTGGAAACTTCTGTCCGAGAGCGAGAAGCGGCCGTTCATCGACGAAGCCAAGCGCCTTCGGGCTCTCCACATGAAGGAACACCCGGATTACAAATACAGACCCCGGAGGAAAACCAAGACCCTCATGAAGAAGGACAAGTACACCCTGCCGGGCGGGCTCCTGGCGCCGGGCGGTAACGCCATGGGCGCCGGTGTGGGTGTAGGGGCCGGCTTGGGCGCAGGGGTCAACCAGAGGATGGACAGTTACGCGCACATGAACGGCTGGACCAACGGGGGCTACGGCATGATGCAGGAGCAGCTCGGTTACCCGCAGCACCCGGGGCTCAACGCGCACAACACGGCGCAGATGCAGTCCATGCACCGCTACGACATGAGCGCGCTCCAGTACAACTCCATGACCAACTCGCAGACCTACATGAACGGATCGCCCACCTACAGCATGTCCTACTCGCAGCAAAGCACGCCGGGAATGACGCTGAGCTCCATGGGCTCGGTGGTCAAGTCCGAGTCCAGTTCGAGTCCGCCGGTGGTCACGTCGTCCTCTCACTCCCGGGCCGGACAGTGTCAAACAGGGGACCTGCGGGACATGATCAGTATGTACCTGCCCGGGGCCGAGGTGCAGGAGCAGAGCGCGCAGAGCAGACTGCACATGTCCCAGCACTACCAGAGCGCGCCTGTGCCCGGCACGACGATTAACGGCACGATCCCACTATCGCACATGTAAAAAAAAAAAGAACTTTTCTACACTGCTGGACTCCTTTGGACTATTTTTGTACAGAACACTTTTTTGGGGGAGGGGAAAGTTGTATAGAGCTCAAGGAAAGAACACAAAACTTTTGCTTTCTATTTAAAAAGGAACGGTAGGAACTCACAGTTTGTCGTTCTGTTGTTCTTTTTTATTTTCTTCTTTGCCTTTCTTTGCTTTGCTTTTTTGTTTTTTAATTCCAGAAGGTGTATGCGATTTGGAAAAGTAGAAAAACGGGGGGAGAGTGAAGCAAATGTTTTATTATTGCAATCGACTTTTTTTGTACAGTATTTATCAAAGAAACATAATAACAACATAAAGATGTAATGTTTGTAAACAGCAGGAAGTTACGTTTTTATAAAAAGGCAATTGTGGAACAACAACAACAACACAAAAGAAAAGAAAAAGAAAAAGAAAAAAAAAATATGGCACAATAACTGATGTTTACTGCTTCAGTATATGCTCCAAAAATTCTGCAAATGCTGAAATGAAAGAACGGGATAAAAGAGTTTCTCACTGAAGGTACATAGTAATAAACCATTATAATTATTATTCTATTATTACGTTCTAAATGAGAGAACAAACAGAGGCACTCTCGCAGGTTAGACCTTTTTATTTGATTTGATTATTTTCGGTCTCCCACTCTTCATCTGTTAGGTATATGAAGTTTGTGTTCTTTATTTTTCTCATGGTTTGTAAAATTTTCTGTACATTTTCTGTGATATTTTAAGTTTTTATTTTAAAACTTTCATTTTTCGTAGTTGTAAAATGTGGCCTGTACGCAGTTGCCAACGCTCCATGTATATATTTTAACTAATAACATCATTATAACAGTTACAATCTGAGTTTTTTTTTTTTTTTTTTTTTTCAATATGCAGTTTGAAATGAATAAATTTTTGAAATTTGGATATTTGAAATTGTTTCTGGTTTTGATTTTATTTAACATTTGGCTTGATATCAGAATTATACGGTCACTTTAATATGCATTCACAGTCTCTAACTCAAACACAATATTATGAATTATTTGTGTTAATAAGATGACACACTTACACATGGGTGCAGCTCTCTGAAAGTAAGTATATTAGATTTGAATGTGCAGAATTATGACAGCGTGCTTATTGGTGTTTGATTCCAACAAATGAAATGTTAGATGTTATTTAAATGAAGTGAGCATTAAGTTAACACCGTCTCTATGTTTTTAGTGGAAACGAGGACTAAGTTTCTTGCCTGTAAATCTCTGCTCTGCTCGGGGAGATAAAACGGCCCAAACGAAATGAAGACGCACGTCAAGGTAGTCACTTACTTTATAACTTTATTTCACATTTTTATTAGAGTGCAATTATTTATTTATTTATTTTTGCGCGCAAACGACTAAGTTTTTCCATTTCATATTTTTAAATTTCATCATTTCAAAAGTAATATTTAGAGATGCGTTTTTTGGATTGTTTTTTTCAATAGCAATTATATTGTTGATTATAAAACAATACACATAAATAACTAGCCTGTCCTATAACATATATGATGTTATAGGCTATAATTTGTATGTTTTTCTTCTTAATATATATTAGATGCATATTGATACAAAGTTCAATTTGGATGTTTAAGTCATTTCAACTTAAATGACATTAAACTGACTTTAAAAATGAGTTGAATCTTGTATAACCAAAACAAGTTGAAAATTGCTTGAATGTTTTCAACTTATTGATCATATCATTTTTTTACAGTGTAGTTTTTAAAATAATAAAAACCGTTCACATTCGATCGCTGAAAATTCCATTTGGAGTTTTGCAGAATGAAAATAGAATGACAGTAAAACGTCAGGCGTCTCTGCTCACTTCACATTAATGTTCAGGTTTAGTGTTTGACACCGTTTCGAGAACATGCTGCTGGTTCTTGTTGTGGCAGTCTCGAGTCCAGCTCGAGATGATGGAGATGAATGAAGTGTGTGTATATATTTCTCTGGTAGATGAGTGTGTATCTTGCCAAGGCAGCGAGGCATCTCTTACAGCGGGTCTCGGGGGAGAACGGCTCACATTAAGCGCTGAATGAATATTTGACGAGGGCTCATTCCGACAAACGTGTCCCTGCCGGACTCTCAAAGGGTCAGGGAGCACTGCTTGAATCCATTATTTATACAAGCAGAGGAATTGGTTGTAATGGCTGAATCTGTTTGATAAACTGGGAATTTAAGTGAACTGGAAACGCGACTAAAAAGGAGCGTTCCTAATGGTTCAGTGTGTAAAGAAACTGTTTTTGCTGAAATGTTGAGATTTAAGGTTCATTACACATACATTCAAAACAGGGTTATGTAGGCTATCCTAAAAAAAAAAGCAGTTTAACGATAGAAGTGATGTACTATTGAATAACCGATATTTGTAACCACAGATTGACAGCTGAAAATGCTGATTAAAATAACTGTTATGACTGACTTTTGATGATAGACACATACACTTATGAAAAAAAAAAGAAATGAAAAAAAAGAATGCGTTTAGGAAAAACAAAGTATGAACCGTAGCGGTTTGGGGGATTTACTGTATTGATACAGGCTATTAAATAATAGGTTGAGACATAAATAATGGCATCTGATTTTTGTAGTTCTGTTGGGAATGCGTGGTGGATTCTGTTTAAGAATAAAATCATGAAAAGAGTTGCTTTAGCTGTCATGTGTGTGGTTTTATTGCCTAGTTATATTACGACAAATTCATTAGAAAGTGCTTTTGTTGAAATCGCTCGTTTATCGGCAGGAATATTACATGGGATGATGGGAAAACTGCTGTTGTGGAGAGGCAGATAGCCTATATCTGGAGAGCAACAGGTGCTAAGCGCGCGCTCGAGGACTCAAAACTCTCATCTCTCAGAAACCTTTTCAGTCTGAGCTTTTTAAAGATTTGATCTGGTGACAGACTGTAACACGGGCTATTTTTGAAAATACTTACGGATTTAGGCCTAACAGAGCACCACACTAACTCATCCCTTCAAATGTAATTTATGATGTTTTGTCTCGGCAAAACAAGTCTTGACGATGCCAATTTCATTACAATATGAGCAAATATAAGTTGAATAGGGGATTGCATATATGTGGACGATTGACCAATGGGAAAAGCTAAAGAATAAACCCATAGCCTACTACTAAAACATAAAAACATTTTGTTGGTTTAACTTAAAAAAAGTAAGTTACCTGGTTGCCTTAACATTTTGAGTTCATTGAAATTATAAATTTGAGTTAATACAACAAAGAGATTGGTTTAATAAATAGAAACTCAAGATATGAGGTTATCTGAACCACATTAATTATCTTAGTCGATTTGACTGAAGATAAAACGTTATGATATGATAAATCTTTTTTTTTTTTTTTTGTGTACTAATAGTACCACGAATACATATTGTAGTTATATTATTCATAATAGTTCATTTTTGTTGTTGTTATAATCATAGTAAAACAATATATATCAGTATATAACAGTTCATTAATCATTTATTGATTTTATTAAAATGTCGGCTTTTAATCATCATAAAAACATTGTTGTTAGGCCTGTTATTAATTGCTGCGGTATGAAATAATTAGTAATTGGTTATTTTTAGGTTATTCTCGTTATTTTTATTCTACAAGGAATAATGTAATGCATTACATGCATAAATGACTTAAACATCTATAGCGTGTGTCTTTGTGTTGAATGTGTTGTCTGTTGGCGCTGAGAGTGAATGGGTGGAGGAAGGCGCAAACTATTTGGAGAAAGTAATAAGTTGTTTCTTGTGGCCGTGTTTGCGGGAGGGGGGCCAGTGATGGAGGGGGACTGGGCTGAATTGAGGACTGTCAGAGATGTCTCTCATTGGGTGAATGATCCAGTGCAGGTGCAGGGAAACAGGGGGATGGGGGTCTCAATGAGACCACACACTGTCAGCCAGCACCACAGCGGTCTCGCGCCGCGGCCCGAACCGAACCTGAACAAACACCGCGGCGCGTTATTATTTTTAAGCTTTTCATTTATTTTCATGAATCCAACAAGTGCGTTTAGATGAAAGCAGATTTTTCCCATGCCATTGCTTGTTTGTGTTGATATTCGTTAATTGTTCTGTCCATTTATGTCACCACTAAAGAAGTTATATATTTTATAGATAGCGATCGTGTTTACGCGCGCGCGTGATATTAAACAGTTTGAAAACGGATGGATTAAAACAAACCCGTTGTTTAATACCACTGTGCATTCTGTCATAATTTTACCCATGATCCTGCTGAAGACTTTGGCACTCAACTCCAATTCAACTTCCGACAACTGCTTGTCATCATATTCACGCATGCCAGTCTTTTTTCTTTTCTTTTTTTTACTGTCAGAGTCTTTGTTGTGCAAAGTTACATTTTAGTAAGAGCCTTCTTGTTTGCAAATGCTAATAAGACATTTTCCTCAAGAACCCTGTTTATCCCAGAACATACTGTTCAAAGACACTAAAGTGCACACACCTTTTAATGTTTGCATGCAATTATATGTTCATATATTTAATTGTTTGTATTGTCTGGTGCGTGTTTATACATCAGCAACTTTGATTTGCTACATTTGTCAAACCTGAAAAATGAGTTCGATGCGGTCTTGAACATAAACTATTTGTTTTGTTACAAATGCACTCGTGATTAATGACAGGATAATTGGTGCTTTTTCTCGACATCATTGTAAATCATCATCTCGTAATTAATAATAAGGATTGAGTCCATGCAGAACAATCCAGCCTCATGGTGGAGAGATATTTAGAGTTAGAAAATTGAGTTTTATCATCATCATTAAATGCTTAATATGGCCAGACAATGAAAATCTTTCAGTGTGCATTTGCACAGTTGTTCTGATTTGTCATTGATCTTCATGCACGATTTCAAATGTAGTTTCAAAGATTCAAATTCAACAATTCTGAGCTCTGTTATAATTATAGCCTATAGTTTACGCTTGTAATTTTTTTTTTAATGCTGATAACGGATCGAACAGTTCAGATCAATGAATCTATGCAAACAGATCACATGTGACAGTGTGCAACAGATGACATCAGTCCGTGTGTTTCTGTCCTGTATCATTATGCGGGGCAACAAGTTTGACCATATGCGAAGCTGAGGTGCGAGTATTTCATCCCACGCGAGGAACAATCTGTGCTTTTATACAGCAGATCAGTCACAGCAATGCGGATCCTTTTAATGCACCACTGAGCCTCAGACTGGGATAGACGGGGGATGGGGACACTGCACTAATATTAAGCTGGAGGAAAGTGTTTGTTCAAATTTATCGAAATCAAATTTTAAACCAATTTTGACTTATTTTTGCGTGCCTTATCAAAATTGCATAGGCTTTAAAAACTAGCGATTTTCGTTCGTTCGATTTAGAACATTTGCATGGTTTAAAACTACTTGTTTTTTGTTCGTAGCAGCAAAAGCTAGGCCATATGCAACACTTTTAATTAACACAAAGAAAATACTTTTAGTTTTGGAAAGATTTTTAAAGCTCAGAAAAAAAAGAAAAAAAATCCGGAATAATTATTTAGCGAATACTACGGTCACTACGATTTTAATGTGAACTAAATGTGGATCGAGCTGCGGAAACGCATCAACTGCTTTTCCTGAAGTTTTTCTTCAAATATAACAACATATTCAAAATCTATTCGTTCTTATTCCCATTTCCGGAAATGTCATCAGGTGAATATCTATGACGCACTTTTTGCATGGATGATATCCAGCATGTGAAATCATTTTTTTTTCTTTTTTTTTTTTCTGGTTTCCCAGCATTAGGTTTGGGGGCTGTTAGGAGGTTGTCATTAGCTGACCCTCAGAAACAGCAGAGCATTGTTCTCCTCATTCCGCCAATTTCAAGCTTCACTTGTACATAGCATATATGTTGATTAATGACACTAAAAGCAATTGGGTCATCCTACTTAAAAAAAAAATAAAAAAAATCATATTCATCAGCAATTATACTTTAAATCTGTTATTTGCTGGTAAAGTGTGTCATTAGGCTTGATTTAGACAAGAAGTTCCTACAAGCTGAAAATATCAAGGGGGTAAAATGGATTGATGAAATCGCCGATTGGACAAGGATAGGAAATGTTTTTTTGTTGGGGGGGAATATTCCCAGGGACTCGTTTCTCTTCTCAGTTTTGGATCAAGCAGACGTATGTGTGCTTTCAGAAGAAAGGGTTTGTCTGGACGTTGAATGGCCCATTATGTTTCTCTGGTCACCCCCGTGTCATCTGAATGGAACGCGTGGGCTTGTTGACAACTAATTTTCTCAAAATGTTCACATCTGTGGCTCTTCCTGCCCTAAAGGTGTCTGCATGACGTGGACACCCCAACACTTTCACTTTTAATCGGAGCCGTTAAATCGAATCGAATCGGCGGGAGATTCGATTCGAATTCACAAGCGTTTATCAAGAACACATTATTTAAGGATCACATTGTTCGAAAGTTAAGTCCAAACGCTATATTTCAGTACTGCACTGTAATAAAAATGATTGCTGTGATTATTTATCACAACTTAAATTTCAACATTAGAATAAGAAATAATGTGTTGTTTCAACTTTAAAAAAAGTATACGTGCTTGACTTAAAATATGAAGTTTAGTCAACTTTAGTTAAGTTAGTTAGCCTATTTAATTTAAATCTCAACAGCTTTTAAGTTGTTAAAACTAATTGCAACAACTAGTACTTTTCGAATGGAAAAGTGCATTTATTATTCCGTTTGTTAATTTTAATATTAGGATGGCATATTAAAATAAGTCGTAGTCCTCAAATAAAGCCAGTACAGAGTATAGAGCTTTAAAAACAACAACAACAACAACAAAACACGCTTCCCATTTTAGGTCACCCCATGCCTTGCATGAGTCTAATTAATTCCCAAGTATGGTTAGTGGGTCTAAAATCTTTCAATGGCCCCTGTGCTCTCGTCAGAGACCCTGCTGGAATGTAAATCTTTCATTCAGTCTCAAAGAGCTACTCCAGCGTTCCCTGCAAGTGACGGAATGCCATGCTTTAAATAGGACACACGTTTGGAGCAAAAAAAAAAAAAAAAGACAGTTCGAAATTATGCATATTAATATTTTTTGGCGCACGAGATTTCGTGTGTCAAACGTCATAAAACGAATACGTGAAGAGATCTGCCAAATATGTCAAGTGGTGTAACCATCAAGCAAAAAGTACTAAAATAATCAAACTAAAAAATGTCTTGCACCTTGAAAACACGTTTAAAAAACAAAACAAAAAACAAACAAATATCATGTGTTTTGAATATCAAGTCATCTGACATGAGCGAAAAGTGATATACCACTCATAAATTCTGCATGGTGGTTATAGCCTACCGCATTAAATGATTTAAGAAAAATTAAAACAACATTTCTTCACATATTTTGTCTTCTTCTTTTAATAAGACTGTCCCCTCTCTTCTTTGCAGAGTTGCATCACCGATTCATCCTTTGATATAAGTGCCACACAAATATCAGTATAAATCCTCAACAGGCATTATGGAAGTAGCCTATTATTCAAGCTATTTTATTTTATTTTATTTTTTTACGCATGCAGACCTACATCTAATAAATAAAGTTTCTGACATCCACCAGAATTTAGGAGATTCTAGACCCGTAAATGTAATGATTTTAAACAGCCTCAAATCTGCCCAATAGGCTGGCGTGCTGAAACGCGTGATGCGAGTTAAAAGAGGGTGTTGTTGGCTATATGCAGTGATACGGGAGCTGCTGAAGTGTGTGTTGCCCGGTCAGGCCATTTGATTGTAAATAAGAGAGTTCACACGCCGATCGAGTGACTAGAGGGAACAGGCAAACCATTTGAATCAGGTGCCTATCTCCCTATCGAGGAGATCAGAGCTCAGCCAAATGACATCTCCCTCTGAAAAGCCAATCTAGTCGCAGGATGAGATTTCACTGTCTTTGCGCTCAACCCGCCCAATTAACATAAGAAACACAGCGAGTCCCATTAAAACACGCAACAGTTGGTGGGCAGTTATGGCATTATCTGCCAACAACCCAAGTGCTGGGTTCCCTCTGGGCAATTGTGTCCTAACAAAGCCTGAAGTGCCACTTTATTTCCTATTGATTTATTGGTAGAACTTGCATGTCACACACTGCTCATGTATATATAATGAATTACTTTATCAATAGCAAGAACAGTGTGTAATTACAAGGTTTTCAAGACATAATGACATAAGTAGCTTACTTATTAGTATAATTCATGTATATGATGAACACTGTTAACACTTACACACCTAAACTGATTAAACAATCAACATTTAATTAATATGACTTATATTTATATGGTAAAACTTTACAATAAGGTTCATTAGTTAACATTAATTAATGAGCAATACATTTGTTACAGTATTTATTAATCTTTGTTAATGTTAGTTAATAAAAATCAAGCTGTTCATTGTTTGTTCATGTTAGTTCACAGTGCATTAACTAATGTTAACAAATACAACCTTTGATTTTAATAACGTATTGGTAAATGCTGAAATTAACTAAGATTAATAAATGCTGAAGAAGTATTGTTCATTTTTAGTTCATGTTAACTAAAGTATTAATGTTAACTAATGAACCTTATTGTAAAGTGTTACCATATACATATATATATATATATATATTTGCAGGTCGATCTAGATAGCAAAGCTTTTTGTATTGATTATGTGTCAGAGTCATTATTTACGTTCTATTGCTTTCTGTAGAAAATGACATGAAACATATTATCAGCTTTTTGAAATTGCACCTGTCAACATACTATGAAGTTCATAACTCAAAAGATTAATGTGTAATGACAGCTTGTGCTGTACAGTTTTACTATATCATGTGATAATGACTCAAAATATTTGAAGTGACTGGTCAAGTCTAAGATGCGTGATCAATAATTGTGTATTATAGATCTTAATAAGAGGCGAGACATTATTGAACGCGTTTGAGTTATTGAATAACCCATGCATGGGATAAGGAAAACAGGACATGTACAGACACTTTTATTAATCTCATGTCAGTTTTCAAGAACACCTGCTTAAATCTTGGTAAGATGCGGAAAGAAACCAGTGTTGAAATAAAGTTCATTGTGACAGCTGAAATGTGATCTGAATGCTCCGACTTTTAGAGACTGATTTACCAAATTAGCAAGGTTTGAAAAAAGAAAAAAAAAACTTGTATTTCATACTTTGTTTCTTATTAATAGGATGTTTTACATCACCTTTGATGTGTCCAGCCTCTTTTTTCAACTTTTGTATCATCGCTCGGCAGATTATAGTAAAGTTTGCGCCCCTTTTCAGCCTAAGCAGGATAAGCTTGGAGTGGCCTGTCACCGTGGAAACTGCCAGAACAATTCAGTTGAAGTTTGAAGAGGTCAGCTTGCAGGGTCAACAACCCCAGCCTCTGCCTGTGCCAACTTCTGTTGAGCCTGGGACTTTTTGGGGGAGCGCGAGCTCAACCTAACCCTGGGTGGTAGGCAATTCTAAGACTGATATAAATTTTTTGAGTCAGTTTGCGGACTAGGCTCTCCAGGTGGCCTGTGAAATCGATTTTAACCCCGTGACCCTGTCTTGGAGAAGCACGGTTGACAACCTGGGTGAGAATGTAGCTGGGCCTGACAGATTTGCAGCTCTGAGAGTAAAGAGAGAGAGCGAGAGAGGGAGGTGGAGGGAGAGCCCGAGCATCTCTTCAGCGCTTTAGAAGTGGTCATTAAAACCTTATTAAAAGTTGGGATGGTTGGGAGAAGAGCTGGTGAACATGTGTACGGCCTCACAGACTTCACTGACTCAGGAACAATGTTGGGAAACTTCAGTGTCCGAGTCTGAGAAGCACAACAAGTTACTCTGAAGCTGATGTTTAGTTGTTGTTGTGAAATGTGGAGAAAAGGAGTTTGTAACTGTAGTGCTTAGACTGAGGATTACGTTCAAAACACTCACTGTTTCAGTATTGCAGGAACAAGATGTGAAACGGTTTGCATTAGCATGATTTTAGTGTGATAAAAACAACACTTTCTAACCTTTTATGTGAAACTTTATATCCAGCTTTACAACTTTGTATGACAACATAAAGCCTATAAAACCCTAAAAATGACCATAAAAAACTCAAGCACATGTTTTAACAGAAAAAAAGAAATATATATATATATATATTTATTAAAGTGCTTTCCAGTAACTGGGAACCTTCTTTGAGAAAGTGAAGGATGAGTCTAAATCAAGTATTCAACATTATGTTGAATCAGAAGTATTATATAATGACAGAAAATGTAACATGTAAAGAACTAACGATTTAACGAGGTACCGATTTCGTGTATGAATTCATACAATGTGATTCGTAGAACCGTATGATTTTTAGGAAAAAACGTAAGGCCCACCCCTAAACATAACCATAGTAAAATGTTACAAACATCACATAACATGTTATGCTATATGTTATATGTTATGTTAAATGTTGTTATGTTACATTTTATGTTATGTTGCTATATTTTATGTTATGTTATATGTCGTTATGTTGTGTTTTGTATGTTATGTTGTGTTATAACATATAAAAACATATAACATAACAAATAAGTAAAAATGTTATGTTATAATATAACATAACATAACAGCATTACGTAATGTAACAACATAAAACAACACAACATATAACATAACATAACATGTTTCTGTTGTTATTTTGTTATATGTTATGTTGTGTTATAACATATAAAAACATAACATAACAAATAAGTAAAAATGTTATGTTATAATATAACATAACATAACAGCATTACGTAATGTAACAACATAAAACAACACAACATATAACATAACATAACATGTTTCTGTTGTTATTTTGTTATATGTTATGTTGTGTTATAACATAACAACATTTAACATAACAACTAAGTAAATATGTTATGTTATGTTATATAACAACACAACAACATAAAATAACAACACATAACAAAACATAAAATAACAACACATAACATAACATGACAACACACAACATGGCATAACATAACACGACACAACATAACACAACACATAACATATAACATATAACATATAACATATAACATATAACATATAACATATAACATAACATAACACATAACATAACAACACACAACATGGCATAACATAACATAACATGACAACACACAACATGTCATAACATAACACGACACAACATAACACAACACAACACAACACATAACATAACATATAACATATAACATATAACATATAACATATAACATAACATAACATAACATATAACATAACACAACACATAACATAACATATAACATATAACATAACATAACACATAACATAACAACACACAACATGGCATAACATAACACGACACAACACGACACATAACATATAACATAACATAACATAACAACACATAACATAACATAACATATAACATAACAACACATAACATAACATAACATATAACATAACAACACAACAACACATAACATAACATAACATAACATAACATAACATAACATAACAACACACAACATGGCATAACATAACAACACACAACATGGCATAACATAACATAACACGACACGACACAACACAACACAACATAACATATAACATATAACATATAACATATAACATAACATAACAACACATAACATAACATAACATAACATAACAATACACAACATGGCATAACATAACACGACACAACACGACACATAACATATAACATAACATAACATAACAACACATAACATAACATATAACATAACAACACATAACATAACATAACATAACAACACACAACATGGCATAACATAACACGACACAACACAACACAACACAACACAACATATAACATATAACATATAACATATAACATATAACATATAACATAACATAACATAACAACACATAACATGACATAACATAACAACACACAACATGGCATAACATAACACGACACAACACGACACGACACATAACATAAAATAACAAAACATATAACATAACATAACAACACATGACATAACATAACAACACACAACATGGCATAACACAACACGACACATAACATAACATAACATAAAAACACATAAAATAACATAACAACACATAACATAACAAAACATATACCATAACATAACAACACACACATGGCATAACATAACATAACATAACATAACATAACATAACATAACATAACATGACACGACACGACACGACACGACATAACATAACATAACATAACATGTTTCTGTTGTTATTTTGTTATATGTTATGTTATGTTATATAACAACATAACACAACATATAACATAACAACACATAACATAACATAACAACACACATCATGGCATAACACAACACGACACAACATGACACATAACATAACATAAAACATACAACATAACACAACATATATAACAACACATAACAACACATAACATAACAACACACAACATTGCATAACATAACATAACATAACATAACATGACACAACACAACACGACACATAACATAACATAACATAACATAACATAACATAACATAACATAACATATATGATGTCCGTCCCCGTCACGTCGAGATGGAGGATTCATGTCTACTCGCTTTCAACAAGGCCAAACTACATGTGGCCCTGAAAATCTGAGTCAACCTGTTGTGTGATTTGAAATGATTTGGGCCGGTCACAGAGGAGATGGTGTGATCAAAGGAGCGACTCACACACACAGATCTCCTCTCGGGGGCCGACTCCATCTGTCACGTTTAACAGACTGAGGCTGTCCGCCGGCCACTCAGAGAGAGAGAGAGAGAGAGTTAGTGCCACACTGTTGCTGATTGTATTTGATTGCGTTTGAGTGCCGCTTCGACGATGGGTCTAAGAGCTGGTATCATCCCACTCTTGTCACATCACGGAGGACACAAACGGGAAACACGGCACAGAAACGTTTGGAAAGTCTTAGGAAGGCCTTTCTGCATTTGGACGAGATAATACTCAGAGAAAGCCACGAGTGTGTGATTGTTGTGTGTGGTTATGATAGAAGTGAACCGTGATATACTCATAGCTCGGGTGCAGAACGTCTTGTCTTTACTCCTGTTAGGAGTTCAAGCTGTTATTACACCGTCAGACTCGCTCCTGGATGAAGTGAGTGACAGAATGTTTGCTGGGTGTGTGTGTGTGTGTGTGTGTGTGAGTACGTAGGCTTGTTTTCCTCAGAGTAATGTCACCTTTGCCACCAGTGTTAGATTCATTAGCCGTGCCTATAGAGTAAAACCCGCACGGCCTTCGACAGCACATTTCCAGGGTGAACGTGTTTCTATGTAAACTTTTGCTCCAAGGTTTTGAGTTAATGGAAACGTGGCCTTCCGTTTTCCTCAGTGGTTATTGATGTTACGAACATTAATGCCATCTTTACAGCCATAAAGACTGATCTGAGCTCTGATGAATAGCAGAGGAGGAATTTTCTGAAGACAATGTGAGACAAGACTTGATTCGATCCACTATGAAGTGATTGGATGGTAAAACTTTTCTCTAGGTAAAAGGTCAAATATTTATCTTTTATTTTTAAAGAATAAGGCCAGGAACATGTATTTAAAAAGTAAGGGAACAGATTCATAAGTTAACGTTTATTTAACAGTAAGCTAAAAAAAAAGAAGCAATATAGGACAGTGCTATATTTATTCTATACTACTCTCTCTCTCTCTCTCTCTCTCTCTCTCTCTCTCTCTCTCTCTATATATATATATATATATGAAGAGTTCAGATGCAAAAGCCTCTAAGTGCCATCTGAAATTTTCTTCTAGAATGATCATTTTTATAAAGCTTGTATATTTAAGTTAATTAATTTCACTTAAATGACAATTAATAGGTAATTTGCATTGCCATTTAAGTGAAATTATTGAACTTAAATATACGAGCTGGATAAAAATGTTAATTTTTGATTGTTAGATTGATAGATTGTTAATACAAACTATATCAAGTTTATACATAAACTAAAGTTAAAAACAATTTTTTACATTTACATATATTTTACAAAATATACATTTAAATAGTATTATGTAATTTTTTAAAATATAAAATCATAACAGAAATCCTAAGACCTACATTTTCATAAAGAGAAGATCTAGTGCTATATGTCAGCTAACAGTTGACGCTGGTGAACAGATGTGTCATGTCATAGCTGTGACTATATTGGATATTTTAGCATGTATCTATTCATTTTATAATATTACATTCAGCATGTTGTTATCACAGACCGTGATTATGGTATCCAATATGGGATATAGGATTTTTGGGGCCGCTTATGGCTGAGTTGGGCTGTGTGTGTGTGTGTGTGTGTGTGTGTGTGTGTGTGTGTGTGTGTGTGTGTGTGTGTGTGTGTGTGTGTGTGTGTGTGTGTGTGTGTGTGTGTGTGTGTGTGTGTGTGTGTGTGTGTGTGTGTGTGTGTGTGTGTGTGTGCTAGTGTGATGATTAATGAGGTATTTTTGGCAAGTTGGCATTACTCATCAGTGCCATGGCAGTTTTGTTTCGAAAGTGCTGGTGCTGGAGAAAGAGGGATTCAGCCCATCAGCAGTGTGTGATGTCAGCACACAGGACAACAAAAGAGAAGTCCAAATCCGTGGTGTTTGCAGCATTACAGGGGCCCAGGCTGGGATGAACACAGGCCCTCTTTTCACGGGGACAAACATACCAGAACACACGCTCACACACACACACACACACACACACACACACACACACACACACACACACACACACACACACACACACACACACACACACACACACACACACACACACACACACACACACACACACACACACACACACACACACACACACACACACACACACACACACACACACACACACACACCACTGCTGCAGTGTCTCTCAGCAGTGGCGTAATAACAAAAATAATAACAGAATTATAAAAATACAAAAAGTTCACAAAAAATCCATATTTTTTTGGGATCAGGCCTTTAATCTCTCAATCATCATTGTATTGCATTGCATTATATGTTTTAAAAACTGAGCATTTAAATAAATATCATCTTACTAAGACACATTATTGGCAGATACAGAGTGACGACTGATATTAGTCATTTATAAACCATCTCAGTGATTTACATTACAAGTGATCAGAATTTCATCTTTTTGCTCATATAAATATCAGCATCTGCACCAAATTGCATATTTTTGCTCAGTTTATGCCTCTGAATAAAACTGATATATTCTCGCTATAAGTGGTTTTCGGACTATTATTTCATATGTCAGACTTAAAATAACTTTTGTTACTGTAACCTAATGTAGTTTCAGGAATACTAAGTAATATTTTTTAACAAATAAAACCAGTACATTTAAATATGTTTTTCACAATAAGTTCTTGAACTGCAAAGCTTTTTTTGTCATTTATCAGAAATTAAAGAAATGCAATTTGAAAGAAAGAGATTCGGACCCTGTTGCAAATTCATTATCTAAGCAAATTCCCTGCTAAACAAATGCCATAGTATTTTTATAGGGGGAAAAAAAAATAATTTTGAGTGCAAAGTATTTTATTCCTCTCAAAATATAATGTAAAAAACAACCGATGTTATGTCATCGTGGAGGGGTATGCGTGCCTTTTATTAATTTCTCATCCGCAGGTTGAAACGTTAACAGAATTTGCGCATTCAAACGTGACACACACCTTTGTTTGTCTAATACTGCCGTTCTGACACACCAAAGCCTCTCGTGTTTTTACTTGCAAATCAGGATTACACACTGAATGACGATTTCTAATGGTGAGAAAAGCGAAATTACAGTTAATATGCAACAGACCAGGGACAGATTTACAGGAACGAGTCCTCAAATCCATTAAGGGTTTGCTTTACAGGACTAGATGAAATTTACTCATCCAAACCTGTACAATGAAACACAGAAAGAGATTTCTTGAAGAATCTTTACGCAGCTCTTTTCCATAAAAGTTAATCTTGAAATTGTAAATGAAACAAAGAATTTACTATTTCAGTCTTTCTACATCACATTTGCATGTTTAATTTTGCCATTTATTTGTAGTTATTTGTGAAATTTACTTGTAATTCCTAAATGAAATTGTTTTAAAGTAAATCCTTTTTCATTTGTAGTCAATACAAATCAATCGATAGCTTTGTATGAGGAAGAAAATAAACTACTTTGGCCAAATCTTTGAAATCTCAGTTACTATGTAGAGACAATTTATATATAGTGTATGTTTAGATAATAAAAATACTTTCATGTGCTTTTATGATGTTTTTTTGTGTCATTACTGGAGCTTGACATAGTTATGAACTTGCAAACTTGCATGATAACAGCAAACCAGATTGAAGCAACATGATGGTTGATAAATAATCATTTTTTTATTCATTTTTTTTGTTACAGAATCTCTTTCTCTGTCAGTGTTTTTTTATATTTAATAAAAAAAATGTTAAGTTGTCAGTCACCGCCAGCATTTTTTTTTACAAGTTTCACAAAAGTTTCATGGGCACCAGAATTTTAATGACTCATTTTAATGAACTCTTAATAATAATGCAATTAATTCCCATTAAAGTTTGGTTTAAAGTACTTAATTAATGTAATTTTGCCATTTTACGTGACGTATCTAAAGTGAGAACTATTTAAAGTTAATACGATGTTAACAAAGCATTATCTAACTCTTTACATATGATCTAATTAAACAACAACACTTTGTTAATTACAGTGATATTAGGAACTCACTATTTGTATATAGTCTGTTAATGTATTAACTGCAGTTTATAAACTATTAATTAACTATTTGACAAATACTTTATTATACTATACTTACGATAAAGTGTTATCAAACTTTTTATTCTAGCTTCATTCCTTTTTTTATCAATGTTTGCATAAGTGTGGATAAAATAAAGCAACATTTTGAACAAAAAGTCAAGTTTAAAATTTTCTTCAAAGACTACAATGTGCATAATCAATACTTATATTGCTTGTTTCTGCTGCTTCTTCGCCTGTGTTTTGATCAGAAGTTTCTGTACTCTTTCAGATGTGTAATAGCGCCCCCTACCGTATAACAGTGAAATCACAGAAAGCCATGAAATTCTGTCAATGTTGTGTCATAATGACGGAAAATTCCGCCAATGGTGGGTAAAGAGTTAATACCGAGTGACAATTATATTTCGACTATGTATCACAATATCAAAACGGCAAGCTCTGATAACCTTGTAGACCGAGAGACCAACCCAGACCTGATTGACTCATGCCGTCACAATGTTTACCGGTTGCGTTTCATTCCTTTTCTTTTTTTCTAAGCAATTAGAAACAAGAGATGTCCGCTGTAGACGTGCCAGGGCTGTGCAGTTTCCGCTCATGTCAGTTGTAAAGGGCTTAACCCTACTCTGGCCTGTTTATTTGCATCCCTCAGTAAGTTTCGCCCATCCACAAGGAAGCCTCATGCTACTGTACCCCAATAAAACCAGAAAACACAGTCAGGGATGGCATGAACTGACTCTGAAGGACAGCTATTGTGGATGCTGCCAGTGCCCAACAAGCCCTCTTTATGATAGCAGGAATTATGATGGCCGTGGATATGTGAGATCGCTGGTGGCGAGCAAGATAAGTCGAGTAATTGTCACTTACTGTAACAGCGACTCCCATTCATTAAAGGCCCGTGTCTAATAAACTACTGGAGGAAAGGAGGCCAGCTGTACTGGGAAGCCTCGCACAAGGCGGCTCTTTCTCTGCGGCCCCAAACTTTGTCAAAAGGCGAAACTGTCTATGGGGCGCTCTGTGATTCAACAGAGATTCCAATAGAGGTTTGTCTTGGGGAGCAAACAAGGGCTTCCTTTTGTCAAAATATAGGGTGTTCAAGAGGGACAGCAAAAACTGATATAGCTTCTTCTTTAGACCAGTTCCAGTTATGTAAACTGGAAAACAAACAATTCAATGGCTGTTGTGATACTTAACTTATTCCCCTAATATCAGTCTTCATTACTTTCAGCAATAGTTGATCATAAAACGTATAGGATAAAATTGACCAAATCTGTTAAGTGGTAAATAATATTTCTTTCTTTTTTTTTGCATTTCATGACAATTAAGCACATTTCTACCCAAAAGTCTCATTACTGAAATGCAAAACAATGATTAAATTTTTTTATGAGAGCGTTTTGAAATCGTATTTATTTTTAATTAACTATCAATAATTGTTCAAATAGTAAATAATGTATATATACTGTATATATATATATATATATATATATAACAGTAACAAATTTTGCTGCAATGAGTTATAACAACTTAAAAAAGTAAACTTGAACAACTTGACAACTTGACAAAACAACTTGACTTAAAATATTAAGTTTAATTAAGTTTAGTTTAGTTAAGTCGGATATTTAAGTTATCTCAACAAATTTTAAGTTGAAACAACACATTATTTATTTATTCTAATATTGAACTTTAAGTTGTGATAAATCACAGCAAGTTGGTTAGTTGACTCATTACCTATAATAAAAAGTTAGTACTTAAATTACTATATCATTACAATGGCTTCCTCATCACTGAATTCTTACATGTTCTCTTCTAGAAAGACTGTAAGAAACCAGATGAATTGAGGAATCCATGAATAGAAGCCCTCCAATTCCTCTATCCCAAATATTTCTGTACAGTGAAGTGAATTCCAGAGGTTCTTCAAGAGGAACACATGTCCTCAAGTATGCTGACATTTGAATGCATTTCTAGGGTGACAGCAGAAGGAACCCTGTTGATTTGGGGTGTCTTTGCTGGATCATGTTGGGCCATTGTGTGTCCTTCTCAACTTCCTCTCAGTAACTGTCTAAGGCGGGCATGTACTAACTTTTTGGAATGTGTCAAGTCCTTGTGAACTATTTCCTTTCTTTTCCAACCGCTGTTTGCTTCTTTATAAAGTTCCTTTTTCTAACCTTTTAAACTGAAGCAGTGGACCCTGTGCAATATAGTCTAGGAACAATGTCTTTCTGTATACATTTTCGCAATCCATTGCTAAACAAGCCATTGCGACTTTAAAAAAATATAATGTTTTTAGCAACTTTACTTGCTGTAACTCAGCAGCTAAACCTCATCCTAAACTCATCCGGAGAGACGTGGGTTTATATTTACAGAGTTATACCAATTTTGCAGGGACTCAAACAGAACTCCCATAAGGATATTTGCTGTCATTAACTGAGCTCATGGCGGTTTAGCACAGACCAATTAAGACTCATATTTGCTTATACAGTTGTTATGTTTCTCCATGGACCATTGTGATTGGGGCCATACATCCCATTGTTTTCCAATAATTAATGGTACTTTGGTTTACTTTGGACTTTACAGGGATATGAGTATAAGAAGGCTCAAAGAATGGGAGAGATATAGAGTAAAGCACAATTCAAACACACAAGGCACTAATGACACATGACTAACTTCAGAAGGTCAGAATAAAAGTCAACAAAGAGAGCAGCTTCACTCCTGACTCAAACCAAAGAGCCGTTGAGGAATACAAGGATAAGGTTGAGGGAAGTGTTGTATAGGAGAAAGTTGGATTATGGAATCCAAGGGGGAAGTGGGATCGACTCCATCTGTCGAGAGGGTCTTCCAGTCGACTTTGGCCCACATGCTGGATGCTGGCTCAGGAAGCTCTTTCACACTTCCTCCCGCAGTCCTAGACATGGTCCTCGAAGGGGGAGTGTACCAAAAGGCATAGCCTCTATCTAAGGGTCTTTGTCCCTATGGGGGGGCAAACAGTGGGATCCTACAGGAAAGGAAACACACGCCCCCTCCTTCAACAACAGCAGGAGGAGAAAGAAAGCACATTACATGCTTGAAATCAGCCCTCTTCCATTATTTTAGTGGGGGGACACTTTCGCTTTCAGACGTGCTCCACAAGTTGGGAGTTGCGAGATGGGCAGATGAGATTTTTCTTGGCTCAAAACACAGATTTCATGAATGCACCTGCTATTGTGCCTCCCGCATTGTTTTGGTGTTTTGTTGAGTGTCACATATCAGTAATGGAAATGAGGCAATAAAACGAAAGGAAGTTGATATCAGTTTCCCCTGTACACAAACGTGTGCGACAAGCCTGGTATTCAAAAGGAAGTTGGTTTACTCAAAGAACAGGGCAGAAAAAAAAAGTATTATCTACTCGATTATCAGCTCATTCATAAGTTACGGCAAGCATGTAAATGTACAACAATAGACACACCTCTACAGTCTACAATAATACCGCTGTACATGCACACTTGAATGACAGTCGATGTTTGACTTGATCTTTCCCTCTTCTTTTTCTCTCTTCTTTTTTTCTAGTATTTTTTCTACTCAAGCATGGCGGTGATAATTGGATTGTGTGGACACCTGTATGAGTGCAGTATATCCAGGGGATTAGAGAACGGGATGGGTGAGTCAGCTCAAATTATTGTCATGTTAACCCATACAACTGGCAGCCGTAGCCCCCTACTACTGACTAAAATAAGGTCACAGCGGTCCCAGAACCTGTCCAACCTCGACAACCTCTAGAGCCATAGATGCACAGGGGATTTTACTAAAACTAGAGCATAACTCAAATGGTTATTTGAAGATCCACACAGTTCCAACATTGTTTATCATGCAAAAATGTACTTATTTCTACACTGGAAAGAAATTCAAACATTGTACCTTTAGGGGTACAACAACTTGTCCCTTGTCCCAGTACCCTCAAAGGGGAATATTTGTATCTTATCTTACCTTAAGGGTACTCCTCTGAGGAACTAATATGAAACTTTTAGGGATAAAAAAAGGGTACAAAGGTGTCATTTTAAGGGGTCTATCTTAGTGACAAACTGTTGAACTCATAAACTCAACACATTTTGCACATTATTTTTTTCTGATAGTGTAAATGCCTCTTGAATTTATATATTCACAGAAGCCAATCATTCACCACACAACCACACAAGCATATATTTATCCTGTATTTAACCCATATTTAATTCAATCTGGTTTGTATACTCATGTTGGCATTAAAGTCAATGATGTGACTAAATGTTTTTATTATATCTATTCAATTATTCAAAAATACATTACAAATATTATTCACACATATAATGACTTACCTATACCTCTTTTAAGCAACATGTTTTTAATTTCCATATTAAACATTTATTTAGATATGTTCTGGGTTAATGAGTAAAACATGCCAAGGGTTACACAACTGTTCTTATATTGCAATGAAGAAAAAATCATTAAATTCTTAATATGAAAACTTTATTAAGGTTCTATAATGACCGTTTTTATTACTAATCAAGGTTATTTCATGTTGTGTGACTGCCCAACAACCTAAGGATATTTATGAATTAATAATTAATGATATTTATGCAACAACAACAAAAAATACATAAAAAAAATATATACAAAGCCTTTTGAAAACAATGACTATGTGTACATTTAAATGTATTTAAGTTTTAAGGAAAATATGTTATTACTTTCTACTTGATGGTTACACCACATGCCATTTTAGAGTTATTATGATAACTTCTTGAAAATGATATTATAAATTTGGTCACATAAAACCAACATTTGAATGAACTTTAACTAGAGTTTTAAAACCTTTTGTCTAGACATTCTTGAATGTCATTGATCCATTAACCTAACTGACCCAACAACCTGACAGATTTGCATCATCAACAAAACATGTGAGAAGTGTTTTCATTCATTTATCCTAACCATGCACAATTATGTGGTTAGTTGCATATTATTGTTTGCATTTAGCATTTCCCCTTCACTTGTGAGCCAATTTGAGGTCCCAACCGACCAGTTGAGAACCACAGCTGTAGTAGATGAGCTTTTACACAAGATTAACTTTTATTTGTTAAGAAAGTCTAAGGTATATTGTATCCTTTAGTTTCAGTATCACGTTCTGTCCTGGTGCACGAAGGATAAATGTTGGACGCCACTGCCAACAGCCCTTGTATGAGCTCGTCAGGGCGGCCATCGTTAGCAGGAGTTGGTAAACAGAGCGTGGAGTGTGAGGAAGGGGGGCAGAGGTGCCGAAAGACGAGACGGCAATAGTGAAACTCAAGCTTGTTGGAGTTGGGAAGGGGGTGGTTGTTTGACCACCGGGATGAGCGATGAGTCGACGCTCCCATCAGAAAGCACTGCCACGGCAACTGCGCGGATTCACTAGGTGTCGTCTAGGCAGGTAATTCATCAGCCCATGCCGGGGCTGGGCCTCCGAAAAACTTCCCATGGTCACTTCAGAGTGCGAATACGTAATGAGCTGGAGGGCTCCACATTTGCCACGGCTGATTAGACGAGAACAATGGGCCCAAACAGAACTGGCAGCCCTCACAATGGGGACTGGAAAGCCTCAAGGCGTTGCCTCCATATTTCTAGGGTAAGAAGAGAGAGAGAAAAGTGAACAAAACTGTAGTTTATAACTGTCTGCTCTCTTTTGGATGGCTGTTGAACATGTACGACGCTTTGTCACTGGACTTCCGAGAGTGTGTATGTGTGGTAAGGTTGCGCTCAAAGGCTGAAGAATGATGGGGGAACAATGTTTTGTCAATATATTTTAATTAATAGACAGAGGAACCTACAAACTGTAGCCATTTTTACAATAAGATTCGGATCACGATTATTAAAGTTAACTAAAACCAAGACCATAAAAATTGTTACTTGAAATAAATAAACATGAACTCAAAATAAGTATTAAGTATTACTTTAGATTAGGGTCCAATTCTCACTATTAACTAGTTGCGTATTAGCATGGATGCTACTAGGATATTGGCTGTTTATTACTTATAAAGCACAATTCGCCCCAAAATGTCTAGATATGGAATTCTTTGCCCATTTCTATCAGCGGCAGATGAAAACGAACACAACCAGTCGTTTGATTTGAGGTTTCATTCATGTCAGTAGCAGAAACTGTTCAGGACGAGTTGAAACAGTCAATAAGTATGAGCAATATTAACAGGGATTTAGCGAACTCCACTAATACTTAAATAAAAAGTGTCATTTAATCCCAATGAAATTGTTCAATTCTTTTCGTACTGATTATTTGTGTGCAATATTAACATGCTGTTTATAGCTATAGTGCATTTAAATTAACAGTCCTTTTCTGACCGACCAAAAAAAAAACCACAAAAAAAAGTGATAATCTTAACTAAGCAATTTGGCCTGGAAAGAGATCAACGTCATTAGTGTCTTTTGTTTGACAAAGAGGAACTGGCTCGTGCAGAGCGCTCAATCTCCACAGTAGGCATATCTCTTTGAACACACTCTATGAAATGAGTTTCTGTATCAGTTGGAGACAGTTTCGCTCTCCACTTTAAAAATAGAGATGATGGGAGGGAAGCCCCTGGAATATTTATTGGGAGGGAGGGAGGGAGGGAGGGAGGGAGGGGGGGTGGGGAATAAATCCACAGCCCGCTGACAATTTTCTCTTTTTTGGTCACATGTTCTTCCCGTTCATCACTGTTTTTCCAAGTGCTTAACGGTATTTACATATTATTTCAGTGTAGTGCGGCAGATACGCGCGGTGGCGCAGCCCAGCAATGAGCCGCTGAAAGAATTCACGCTTAATTGTATTTCATAAATCATATTGGGAACCCCTTCAGAATAAGCTTCCCTGTAACAAAATGATAAAATGGCCAATTATGAGAAAATTCCAGGGTCCTTAATTTACTAAACACACTCCGGAGAGACTCTTTTGAGAGCAAAGATAGACTCCTTGTTGAATTGTTTTTTCCTTTAGTAAATGGAGTGGCTTTACATTATACGACTAAATAAATGATCATTGGTGCTTGTTTTAAATGCTTTCTCTGAACATTTACACTCACAACATCCGTCACTGTGACCAACTGACCACTATTGACCTTCCCCCTTCCATCAGGAGGATTGGGCCTAAACTAGTGTTTGCAGTCTAAACTATAGTCTTTTGAACGCAAATAACTGGAGTGATAGGTAGAGATAGCAGCTCCATCACTCTCAGAACTGCTCAAATTCCTAATCAGAGTATTTGTTTTAGGTTTTGCAGGTTCTGAGTAAACCTGTGGACCGAGTCCTCCTGATCTGTCGTCTCCCGAAGGGCCAGATCTGCACGCTGGGGATGGCAGTGCCGGCAAACTTGCCGGATCAACTTTGACCTCTCAGTAAACGCATGCGTTGGATCCAGGCTGCATATGGAACTCACTTCTGTCATTTTGTTCTCTGACTCCTTATACCTAAAGAAACTCAAATCCATGTTTATAATAAAAGATATGTAGTAATACTTTATTTTGATGGTCCTCTTCTGTTGACTATAACTAACTTTGCACCTACATTTTAAATAGCAGTCATTAGAGTATTAGTCTACTAATATCTGCTAAGTCTTTATTGTGATGCTCCTCACAGACATTCAGCTGACTTACTTTGCAACTACATGTCAACTAATCATGAGTAATTTCTCTTTTTGACGCCACAAAGTCTTGTTTTTTGTTTGATACATCAATGAGATATCTTTATTTATTTTATTTTTGAGATAGAAGTTTAATGCACTTCATATGTTTATTCAAACACAATAAAGTTGTATACGTTTTTATTTTTTTTAACACAAAATAAAACCATCCTTACAGATTTATATTCTATTGATTTTTTAAGTACAATCAACTTGGCTATTTAAGTCATTTCAACTTAAATTACATTAATCTTACTTTTAAAAAATGAGTTGAATCTTGTATAACTTACTTTAAATAACTTTATTTTTTTTTATTTTTTATTAATTAAAATAATGTTAAAACATATTATAACATATTGGTCATAAAATGTTTAGAGTGTCATTAAACTTCAGTAGATCAATTGAAGCTAAATAAAAACTTGAAAACAAACTTCTAAGCTAAAGACAGAGAAGCTTTTAAATATTAATTTTTTTTCAACAAAAAGATAAAGGGACTCAAATAAGTCTGTGAATTGTTTTTGAATTGATTCCCTAAACCTAATGAACTGATTCGCTCAAATCAGCTGCCCTTTTCAAGACTATTTAGGATGGTTTAGGAGAGTGTTTGATTATCTCATTCAGCTGGAAAGCTTGTGTGTGAAAGAAAAAGATGCTTTGTCATGCTGCTCGTTGGAGAGAGAAAAGGAGTTTGATACTTTTGTTAGTAATACTCAATCATACTGTGGACTGTATACATGACTTATGTTCAATGGTATGGAAATAAAACAATATATTTAACAACTTTTTGTTTTTCAATTATCTTAATTTTAGGGCTTTTGTGAGCAAATATTGATAAATGCAATTAATAGTTTATCACTTGACAGTTGCAAATCAAGTATTCAACAATGTGTAAACAGTAACAGGGTCAAAGACATATAAGAGTGTTCATGATAAAGAAAAGGAAACAATATTTTAAAAATATGTTGTATATATATGTTGGTTTTTACATGGTTTTGAAAAACGTCTATACAATTTTAAAGAAACATTTAAATGTAATTAAAAAGTAAATGTAAAACAAATACCTTGAATAAATGTATACACATCTTATTTGTTTTTTACTTTTAGAATTTTTTTTCTTCTTTACAAATATTATGAATGCTAAATGTCATTCTGTTTTTGAGGAATCGCACCCCATGACATTTTATTTGCTGAACTAACCTGTCATTATAAGAGATTTGTCAATTTTTGTTTCTACATGTTGGTTGCACCACATGACTTTTACTTGGTGGACAAAAGTTTTCAAATATTAATAACAAAATGTTTGTTTTCTAAGTAATACTAATAAAAGACAATGCCAAACTTTATACCAATGCCAAACTCTTACTTTATAAGGTTTTATTTTCAAGAATTCCATTTCTTATGGACAGTTGCATAACCCTGACATGTTTTAACATAAAAAAAAATATTTAGATTGTTTAATTGAGAAATTATAGCATGCTGAACATAGTAAAGGTGCATTCAAGTCAATGAATTCAAGTATGAATTGCATTTTTAGATATAATTTGCATTTTGATTAGACCTGATCCAAAACATGTCATTAAAACCCATATTAATCAACAACTATTGTAAATAAGTGTATATGCCTTAATGTGTTAGAACTCTGCCTTAAACTGCGCTCTACTCTGTAAAACAAATATTAATAAGTTATGACAACATATGTTTTTACATTGCTTTAACTCATCAAAATAAGTTAAGCAATTTTCAAAGTTTTTATAAGTTACACAAGATTCAACTATTTTTTTAATGTCATTTAAGTTTAAATGACTTAAACATCCAAGTTGATTGTAAGATTGAAAATTTAAGGCAATCTTTATAGGCAATATATCAATGTAACTTTTGTTTTTACAGTGTATGTAAATGAGGACAGTTTATGAGTCATAATTAATCTTAGTGTAGGGCGTCCCACTGGAATACAATAGAGTAGGGGAAGGTGTAACTGTAGAGCTCTTGTGCAGTATCAGTGTTGCAGGCCTGCGGTGCTGAAACTCTCTCTCGCTCTCGAAGCTCCCAGGCCAGCGCTGTGCTCTCCGCATTCAACTCTCTCTTTATTTAAACACAAAGTGCTGTGACACGCTGCTCTCCATCAGCTTCCACTGCTTCCTTTTACCACTACCTGCATTCATATTTGGGCACATTCTGCCGTTTGCGGTCACTTCTCAAGTACTTTTTTTGTGAGAAAGGATATCACCTCACATAATAACCGAGCATCCATTTGCGACAAGAGTGGAGAAGGCCCTGACAAACCTGAGCTCCATCCGTGTTAGGACCAGATTGCACTCTACGTTTTCCCAGGTTAACACCGAATGTTATTAAAGCAAGTTGACCGTGGGGTCAGCCCGAGAGCGGCCCATGAAAACAACAATTAATTTGGCATGGAGGTGTAATGGGATGATCTCCCGGCAGGGCCGGATCCATTGTTCGACTGGAATTAACCGTGGCAGGTCATGTGTCACTGGGCACTGACCTCAGTCCATTCACTAGCCCACACTTGCATTAGCCATGGCCCGGCGAGGGGTCAAACACAGTTACAAGCCAGCCAAACACCCCTCCCAACACACACACGCACACAAAACACACACTGCCTTCCAGTTCCTGGCCACTCCGGACCGTTGCTGGACTTGCCAAACAAAGGAATGGCATTACCAGGAAGGGATATGTGACGGCATCCAGGCCACTCGCACTCATCTCCCAAATCAAGCTTTTTGAAAGTGAAAAAGTAAAGTAACTTTTGTTGTATGCATCGTGGCATTTTAGAAATGAAATGTCCGGCGTTAAAAGTGCGTTTGGTTTTATCCGAAGCAGATAAGCGTGTTTCTCACAGCGTTTCATTGTGCCGGTTGTAGTATGTGTCGCAGCAGTTTGGAAATGTCCAGTAGGTGGCGCTAAAAGTGCGTTTGGTTTTATCCGAAGAAAGATGAACGATATTATGACAACATCATTACGACGATTGTTTAAGGTGTTTGGTTTTATAACCAAAATGGTGGTTTCATAACGCACAAAAAAAGGGAATTGTCCACTGAGTGGCGCTAAAAGCACAGTAGACTCATCCTAAACATCTGAACGTTTATCCTGCAACGTTTTATCACGCTGGTTGCACGGCTTGACATTAACTTTTTCGCTCACCAGCCACTGTGGCTAGTGGTTTTCCAAAGTTACAAGCCAATCAGCATTTCCACTCGCCATAGTTTTGACATCGATATCATGGGGGAAAATGCCATATATGTATTTTTAATATTATCTCATAATTATCTCATCACTTTAAGGCCTGACGCACGGACCCTTTATACTGTTACACAAGCGTTTTCTTTCTCAACTGTTTACATTCACTAAAAACAGAACTGACTGTGTTTACGTGAATACTCGCCATTTTGACATTATTTTGTCTGGATTTGACTGTTAAGGCGCAATAAGCAACGAAAATCGTGTGATTGAATGAGTAAAACTATGTGCAATATGTGCTGAAATTCAAGCCATGTAACACCAAAAATATTCATCCAGAGCAAATGAAACGAGTGAGTGTATGGAGGCGGGTTCGCGTGTCAACTCGCCGTCGGAGAAATCGTGAGAGAGTGAGAAAGCACAGGTGGTATTGGGTATCTATTCTGCGGAGAATGAGTATTAGAAGCATTTCAGATATTTCAGTGCTTAATTTTACGTTTTTTCCCATTTCGCATTATGTTGTCATCTCCTCCTGTGCAACGGAAGATGGCAATATGTCTGTGACACCTTTGAGTGAATCATCACTTATGAAGGTGCATTTTCTCAGAGAAGAGTGTTTTAGCACGTTCGCTCTGACATATCCGCCACGGGCCACCCATCAGGACGGCTTTATGTTGTCCGTATGTTGCTGTTATTTCGCCGTCTCCCTCAGGCCCGGCTCAAAGTCGCTGACTTCATTTAACGTCAGTCACCCGAGGCGCGAACGGCTTCGGCGCATGTGGGGGATAGTAAGAGGTGGTTAGCGCGCTAGTACACCTGACAGATGCGCAGTGCAACTGTGGCATGTTCGACAAACATCTGATCCCATAGCCTCGGGCCACAGATACCACAGAAATGTGTTGTGTGGATGACGGACAGTTATGCAAAATGACTTTCGTGCTGGTACTCCTACTTAGCATACATCTGGGATGTGACTGCGGGTATTTGTTATAGAGCGTTTCACAGGTATATCATCCATATTTAAACACAAGCAAACAACAGCTGCAAGTTGCTGTTGCACATTCTCATCCGTTGTGATAGGCAGACTTCAGGAGACTGGAAGTCTCGTTCTCCATTAAGTGATTGGGTGTTGAGTGGGTGGAAAAGGCCGAGCCGAAGCCCCAAAGCTCAGCGCCTGAATTAAAACTTCAATCCCCCATGTAAGACTCAATTTCATCCGTGACCCGACATTATACAAATGAGAAGGGAACTGATAGATGCCTTCTCTATGGAGTCCCCAAGCTTTCGGCCTGCGATGGGGGAAGGGGATTGACCCGACTGTGAAACAGCAAGAGAGAGTTTGAAGGATCCCTTGAAACACTTTCATTTTGTAAAGCGTCAACAAGATATCCGGAGTTAAATTATCTCTCCCACAAACGGTTTGATAGAAAGAACCTTCACTTTCAAACTGAGACTCTTTTGGACTATTTTCACCTTTGATCCAACCCTTGATTGTGATTCATAGCGTATTATTTGATTCCTCAACCATGGTATACTTCAATGTGAAGATTAGCAGCAACTGTTTACTTCTAACACTAGGTGATGATTCGTTCATGTTTTGCCTGGATTTATGAAGCACTTGCATCAGGTGTGTGTTGTAACAGCAATGATTAATGTATTATATTATAATTGGCAAATTATACATCATTAATAGTGGTTCGTTCCACAGGTTAGGATTGCTTTCACACCACATTTGAGTTTTGGGAACAGAACGAAGAGCTCTATGCATGTTAATTAAATATATATTTTTATGTAGAAAAATCATTTTATACTGTGTGAGGAAAATATTAAGTGTGATACTGTAAAGATAACAAAATTAAATTGTAAACTGTATTAAAGCAATTTGCAAATGATTTAAAGTATATTGAAATGTATAGGATATTATTAAAATAAGTATTTTATGCTCAGCCAAGGCTACATTTATTTGATCAACAATACAGTAAAAACAGTAAAATTGTGAAAAATTATTGTAATTTAAAATAGCTTTGTGTGAATATATTATAAAATGTACTTTATTCCTGTGATCACTGAATTTTTAGCATCATTACAGTCTTCAGTTTCACATGATCCTTTAGAAACACACACACACACACACACACACACACACACACACACACACACACACACACACACACACACACACACACACACACACACAAATATATATATATATATATATATATATATATATATATATGTTTGTTTGTATGTATGTATGTATGTGTGTGTGTGTGTGTGTGTGTGTGTGTGTGTGTGTGTGTGTGTGTGTGTGTGTGTGTGTGTGTGTGTGTGTGTGTGTGTGTGTATGTGTGTGTGTATATATGTAAAAAATATATTTTCATGATTTTTTTTCAGAACTTTTTATCTTTTGTCAAATCAACTTAGATAATTAATGTGGTTCAAATAACAATATTTTGAGTTTCTATTTATTAAACCAATCTCCTTCGTTGTATTAACTCAATTTTTTTTATTTCAGTGAACTCAAATTTTTAAGGCAACCAGGTAACATACATACATATATATACACACACACACACACACACACACACATACATTAGTTTGAACTGGCAGAATAAACAACCATTGGTGATGTATAATTTCCTGTTATAATTCTATTAATTTCTAAGGCAACTTGTCATTTACAGAAGCAAGTGCAATTGTGCAAGTTAAGGTTTGGCTGAAAGACAAAAACATGAGTGAAACACTGATTGACTGACTGAAGAATAACCGATCATATGATCATCTTGTTGATTGCAGGACAAACGGACACATCATCTGGCTCCTCAAAACGGGTGACAGTGCCATTTGAACGGCACGGAGGAGCCGCCACGAACTGATTCATGCATCCTTTCATTGGCGTGATGACTGGGCATATTCTTTATTCTTATGGACACCATGGGGTAGGACGATGTGAACAGTGCAGACTTCATAAGAGCCCACACAAGATGACTGTCTGCTCTTGACTGAGGAATTGTTCGTGCTATGAAAACTCTCACAGCAGCAAACTGTAAAGACGGAGGCATATCGCTGCCAGCGGAGATCTGATTTGTTGTTCGGAAACAGTAATGCTTTTGCCTTTGACCGTAGTCAATGTCTCTTTTAGGTTCTGGTGCTGGACACGGACAGTTTTGATTGTTTGTTTGTTTTTTTGTCATTATGCACAACCCATTAAATAATGTTTCAAAAAGATAGTATATTAATGATTATTATATAAATGGTGTGGTGAAACCGGTGTTGGTAGGTCAAGGTATCATTCTCTCAATATTAGCATTGTGTCGTCCTCCCTGGAGACGGTTGGATCGGTCACTCAGAGAGTAGCATGTCACTGGAATCTTTGTAGTCGCTAGATGATATCTGGACGGCAGAGGACTACTTGCCTTCTGGCGTGGCCATACAAACTCGATGAATGGAGGATGTCTGGACTCTGATCCAGTAATTTGAACTCCGAATGGACAACAGCATCAAGTCATCCAAAACTCTGCTTGTGGCCCTTAAAAAAGAGGTGGAGAGAAACTACCAACAAGGGGTAAAATGTGTGCTTAATTGTCATTTTCTTTATGCAAAATATGATTTTTTTTCATGTGCTTTTGAGATGATTTTGTATGTTTGGGTGACTTGGACAAAAAAAATTTAAAAATAAACATTTTCAAAGAAAGAAAGAATTGGGATGTTTCAGCCATCATAAACCATGCATAGCAATTCACAAATGGCATTTTCATTAGAGTTATAATGTTTTCAGTTTGTACAGACCTAACAATGCATGCAAGTAAGTAACATATATATCTACTCTATAATTTAAGCACATTGAGCAAGGTCACACGGCACTCTGGTCATAACTTAAATGTCCACTAGGACAGGACTGGGTTTGCTCCATGTTTCTGTTTAATTTCCCAGTTGGAGTCAAAGCTCTTTTTGTAAATGCAGAGGGAGAAAAGGCACACATTTTGGAAACATAAGGGCTGACTTCAGTGCGATCAAGCCAAGATCTCAAAGAGAGTCATGGGAGTGATTCAGTGAGCATATGGCCACACAACCACATCCAGCATCGGCAAATCTCATCCCATTCAAATCTCTTGGGATTATATTCTTGGAACAACAGTAAATATACTGGAAAAAAAGTTGTTTCTTTTTGGTCCTGGGCACCCCCTTTAATTTGATCATTTGATTGACTCTGTGCCAAGAACAACAGCAGCTGTAATGTTCGGGTAAGTCATAAAATGTATCATCCATAATACTGGCTTCTGTAAGTTTGAAAGTACACCAGGCCATGGCAAATGTCTTCAAATAAAATAAAATAAAATTTTAAAAAAAAATTAAATACACTTTATTCTCAGTTCACCTTGACTATATTTGACTGGTTAGCATGGCCAGTTAGCAGTTAGCCTGGAGGCATTCAAAATTAGCAAAAAAAAAATTTTCAAGCAACATATAAATCATGAGTCATGTACCAGCCAAGCAACTACCATTGAACTACTGTATAGATTATTGCTTATTCAGCCAAAAATCTTTTTCTTTTTTTTTTTACTCATGTCAAACTCACATGGCGTATTTTCTTCAGTGGACCAAAAAACATACGATATTTTTAATAATGTTTCAAAAAAATTTTTTTCGTAAGAATACCAATGAGGTCCAAAACTTTCAAGCTCCAAAAAGGATATAAAGGTAGTGTGAAATTAATCCATACAATTTGACTGGTATATTTAAGTCAACACAATTACTTTGTATGAAGAACAGAATTAAATTGATAAATATTTAATTAATTGTGTGTCCTGCAGATGTACAAAGTCATACATGTTCAGAATGATTTGAGGAAAGGATGGTTAGCCTAGTTCGCAACTTGGTGTATCTTATAAGAACTCGTAGACACAATTTTTTCTAATGGTCCTGCTCTGCTTCAGGCTGAGTCGACCCAGTTTGAACCAAGAATCATGACTAAGAAAAACATATCTTGAAGTTTTTAGCCTTGCGTGTATTGACTTGAGCACCATTACGGTCAAACAGGGTCGGCTCGAATCCTAGCAGAACTTTTAGGTCCATTGGAGAAGAATGTGGCTATGAGTTCTTGTGAATTAAACCATGCGAGGAACAGGCATCCTCACCTGTCATTCACCCACACCATCCTTGAGTTCCCATTCATGGAATCCCTCTAATGAGAGTGGAAATGTCAGCTATGATACACTCGGAGAGAAGAAGAGAAACAGGGCATCGTACAAAGGGCTTTTATGCGGCCTGCCTTGTGTTTCCTACACACTTGTATTCTAGCTGCTTTGTGACTTGATTAGTGAATCCTCTCACACATTCTCACATGTGAAAAAGAGCACAATTTGCTTGGGGATTATTTTTAGTAAAGCATTGTTTGTTGTGTGGTGGAGTGGTGTGTTACCCTGAAATGCGACGGATTGGGCTGGGTATTGGAATAGTGTCAAACTATTTAGGAAAACAGGCAAGCATGTGCCAAAACCTGTTTGTAAAACCTAAAGGCACTCCACGTATTATGGTATTGTCATGCTCCTCTAACATACTTTAAAATATAGAAAGGTATAAAAAAATATTATATTGTCATGTTACATTTCCAAAATTACCAAGTTTTTTATTTATTACATTTTTAGCGACCACAATTTCCAGTGTAACTGGTCCTTCTCGAACCACTCCAAGCGGATTCGAAGCAGGTCAACCGGCATAGGAGGCATCCTAACAAAGGATGCAAAAGCCCGCAGCCTCCAACATTAGTTTTTAGTGCGCTTCTGAGGCCAGGAGAGTGAAGTTCCCACTGGTTACATTACACTCACGCCTCTAAACCACACTCCCGTCTGGGTCACGTTCTATGATGAGAGGGATTCGATCCAACATTGACCAGCATGGCAGGTGGATTTGCCAACAAGGATGCTAACAACCACAGTCTCTAGCATCAGTGAGTCTCTTGAGTGCAGGGGAGTTAGGACTACCTTACTAACACTTACTAGTTTGCCTCTATTATACTTACTTCCGCCCCAAACCTCACTACCAACCGGGTCACGGCACCAACGTCACTGGTCCTACTCGTATGACTCCAAGCGGGATTCAAACCACTGTCAACTAGCATGGCAGGTGATCACGCTAACAAGAATGCTAAAGATCATAGACTCTAGTGTCAGTGCACCTATTGAGGACAGGGGAGTGAGGATTACCTCACAGCTCTTACTAGCTGGCCTCTATTATACCCCTCCCGTCCCCCGCCAAAAAATACAAAATAAAATAAAAACCTCTGGGTCATGGCACCAATGTAACTGGTCCTACTCACACCAATCCAAGCAGCATTCGGACCACTGTTAACTGGCATGGCAGGTGTATGTGCTTACAAGGATGCTAAAGACCACAGCCAATAATGTCAATGCACCTCTTGAGGGCAGGGGAGTGAGATTAACCTGACAACTCAAACTAGCTGGCCTGCTTTACACTCACCTCCCAATGTAACTGGTCCCACTCACACTACTCACACCAGTATGGCAGTTGGGCGCCTTAACCAGGATGTTGCCTCCAACATCTGTCACTACTGTGCCTGTTGAGGGCAGGAGAGTGAGGTTCACCTGCACAGCTCTTACTAGCTGGCCCCCCCAAGTGATTCTGGCATCATCACTTCAGGTTGTTCCAGTGAAAGTCAATGGGTACCAGTGTTGTTTTTGGCCCCATTGACTGTACAAAAATAGTTATTCAACGTTCTTCAAAATACCTTATTTTATGTTCCAGTTAATTAAGGAAGTCAAACAGGTTTGGAATAACATGAGGGTGAGTAAATGATGACAGAATTTTTTATTTTTGGATGAACAGCCCCTTTAACCTCATACTGCCAAAGAAAATGCTTAAGCCTTAAAGCTACGTCAATGGATTGGCTGTACACATGGGTTACATAGTTAATTAAGAAGCCTCAACTCTAAATCCTTTAAGTATGATCAAATTACTCCCTTTAGAGACTTTGGAAATAAAACTATGAGATAATAAACCTCTAAATCCAGTGTAAAAAAATTACCAAAAATTGGAGACCTGTCAAAATGAAACCTCCTGAGTGGTATTAAATAAATGAACCTTCTCATGAAGGCCATGATGCACATTGATCAAGTAATGAAGATGTCCATGTGAAGCTAACTGTACATGGCTCATTGTTTGAGAGCGAGTGGATGAGTGAATGGCTGGTAATGGAATCTCCTTCCAGTGATTTCTCAACTACAAAGAAGGAGAGGTGATCTTAGGTGTGACACTGGACATGATCAATCACACACAGACAGTTCCCTCAGGACAGAAGAGAAAGGTCCATCCACCTGTCTCAGGCATCGAGATACGGTAACACATTCTGTGTCAGCTTTAGGACACTTTCTTACACCCGGTTGCTGTTCTTCATCAGTATAGAACAAAGTACAATACAATACAAATGTATTGGCTGCATGTGCATGTGTTATATAGAAAATACAGTAAAAAGTGAAATATAATAATTGAAAATGATTGTTTTCTCTTGTGATATTGTGATCAAAGCTGAATTTTCAGCATCATAATCATATTATTATCAATGTTGAAAACTGTTGTGCTGCTTCATATTTTTATGGGATGTTTTGTTTTTCAAGATTCTTTAATGAATATAAAATTCAGAGGAACAGCATTTATGTTGTGCCATTGTTGTTCTTTTATAGATGTCTTTACAGTAACTTTTGATACATTTAACGTAGCCTATGCTGATACATTTAATGTTTGAGACATTTATTGTTAAATAAAGGCATTGATTCCTTTCAAAGTAAAATCTTGATATATACTGTATATTGTATATAGCTTAAAAAAACTGAATAGAGAATAGACAATAATAGTATGTGAACAGAAGCAATCAGTTCAACATATCTGGGCAGATCTCACAAGAAACATATTTTTTATGTGGTAGCTATGTTTGTTATGATGTTATTATGATTGCGGTTAGGCTAGTTTAAGCCTCAGACGGCACGCCTATAATTCATTCACTGACTGTGAACATAAAAAAAATAGCTTGATCATTTTCTTGATCCAGATTTATAATATGCTTGAATTGATTGATTGTTTTTACGCAACTTTCTGAGTGATGATATAAGTGTTTACTACTTTAGGTCGGAGAGTGGAGTCTGCTTTTCTTTAGCTTATTATATAGGCATTATGTACGCTTCTCATGAGATCTTTTTTTCTTCTGTTGTTGTCTTTTCCCAATGAGCTGGAGGTGAAAAGGTGTTCTGTTCAGTTCTGGAAGCGAGGCCCTGTCTGAGTCTGAGTAAGTGGCTGGATTTTCAACACAATCAGTCCCATGATAGTGTTTCATGCTCACAAGGTTCACCTGTGCTGATGGATAAGCGTGGAAACTGGCCAGGTAAAGAGAGAGAGAGAGAGAGAGAGAGAGAGAGAGAGAGAGAGGGAGGGAGAGAGAGAGAGAGAGAGAGAGAGAGAGAGAGAGAGAGAGAGAGAGAGAGAGAGAGAGAGAGAGAGAGAGAGAGAGAGAGAGAGAGAGAGAGAGAGAGAGAGAGAGAGAGAGAGAGAGAGAGAGAGAGAGAGAGAGAGAGAGAGAGAGAGAGAGAGAGAGAGAGAGAGAGGGAGGGAGAGATGACATACGGGGGGACGACGACGACGTTCACCTGTTCTCTCACCTATCACGTTTGACCTCATCTGCCGCCCACTCTCGGTCTGTATGGACGAGCACGATAACGCTTCTCGGACTATATCTACAGTGTATATTATTCATACCATGCACATTTTCTGTATGGAAATCCCAGATGACCTACTACATTTACCAAAATGTGCATTATACAATCCGAACACACTATATCCCACAATGCAATGCATTTTTGAACTGTGACAAAGGTAGAATCTCTTTTCTTTTACTTGATCAAGTCTTTGACACTTCTATACAAAATTGTACTTAAAAGATTACAAGAAAACCAAACGATTCACATACTAATTTTTCAAAACATCATATATAGTGCTGCGCAGAGTAATCATATATATATATATATATATATATATATATATATATACACACAGACAGACACCAAAATGCAACCAAAATGATAGATTAATTTGTTAATAACTGACCATTTTTATGAAGAAATCTGTACCAAATATCAACACCAAAATGCTATCAAAATGATAGATCATCTGTTATAGACCCTTTTACTGTTTGTACACAATGATGACGGATGCGCGCGCATATTGGCAACGGAAGTATGGCGAGAATCAACAGCGTGTCAAGCTACGCGAGCGGATTAAACAACAGACGCGAGCATTTTTTATTATGTCCTCGCTCCAATCAACACGTGTAATCGCCTGCAGCCACTCTTCTGAATCGGCCGTGATCCTGTCGGAATAATATAAAACTTAAGCCCCTTGGTGGAGTATCGATTAGTGCAACCGTAAACGCAACAACCAGACATTTTGATGCCGGGAAACCGTTTTGATAAACTTTCGGAGTTGCTAACACGTTAGAGCCAGTGGGGAAAAAACACCACGCGCAACTATTTGATCACGTGGGCTGTAAAAGGGTCTATTAAATGAAACTGATGAACAAGAAATCTGTACCAAATACTAAATATCAAACAGCAATGCTACCGAAATGATAGATCAATTTATAAAACTAAATAGGACACTTAAGTGAACTATGCTATCTTTTATGTTTCTAAAGAAGCATTTGCCTTACAAAGCAAGAACATCTGGGATATTTTTTAGAAGGTTGTACATAGACCTCAACACTTGACACAATGGTGACAATCAACAAATATAAAAAGAAGAGCCCTTATAACGACAGAACAACAAGAAATGTTTAAACAAAAGTCAGCAAACAGTAAAACAATATAGCAGCCGCATAATTTTTTCATGTTGCAATGCATGCTGGGAACTCACAAACCCTTAACATTTCTACAATGCTGTTCAACTGTCTGACGAGTTGGTCTAATATTTCATAAACTGCATACTTTCAAGTAATTCACTTGTATTAGTATTTGTGACTCAAAAGATTGGAGTAACCTTTTCTCTTTTGGAAGCTCACTGAACCCCGACTGTCACACAAACATCATGGAAGTTCTGACCAAACCACCTGAAAACCTGCGTGGGGTGTTTTGGAAAGCTCCAGGCCTCTCGTGCCTGTTGTTACCTGTTTGGGATAAACAAACCCCATGGCAGGCAGAGCAGGAGTTCGCCGCTGCGCACCACGCTCGCTCACTAAGCAAACTATCGCCAGGTGTGCACGCATAGAGCCCATCTTCCGTCAGCGTCCTGTCATGCAGAAGATGTTTATCCAATTTGTCAAGATAATCTTTCCTCAAACAAGGCCTGGGCCGAGGCCTCTCAGCGCGCACACACACACACACACACACACACACACACACACACACACACACACACACACACACACACACACACACACACACACACACACACACACACACACACACACACACACACACAGAGAGAGACTGAAAAGCAAGCCGTCTCCTCCAACTTAAGTTCAGAACTAAAAGTAATTATATCTTTCTTAACGGAATTATCCAGCATTTCCCTTCACTTTTCCCTCATTCTCCGCCATATTTTGGAGTCGTTTCATCTGTCCTCGGATAGATCATCCGGCGTATTACACAAATTTAGACTCTTAATGGAGTTGCGATCTGTTTATTTCCCCCCCCCCCCCCCCCCCCCTCTGGATTACTGCTTTATTAATGATGTCAGTTCTACTAAAATATAAAAAGGCATGCAAATTTGCATAAATAACACACAACTCACGCACGCTGACACACACTTAAATTACGGCGTAAGCAAAAAAAAAAAAAAAAATCCTAAAGCTGATGATTTTATAATGGATCTTTTCATTTGCCATGGTGTGGATTACTTTAAACGGATTTCAGAGGAATATTTACATGTTTCATGATTCACAAACTTTATATTTAGCGAGGGGTTTATTTATCAACGGCTATCATCTTAAATAATAAGCGTTATAATACAAGCCTCTTAAATGATGTGCGCTATAATTACACAGCTGTGGCACATGTGCACTTTAACTTTGTGACAACATCTATGAACTTCATGTGGAGTATTTTAAGACTTCAGAGAGCCAGAGATGACAGTCTCAAGAAATGAAGTGATCCACAGAACTAGTAATTCTGCAGTTGGTTAGGTCGCACACAAATACTTTAGTATCGAAAATTAAATAATAAATTACAAAATGTTGATTACTGAAGGCAGCCTGGCACACAAAACAGATTGAAAACAATGCAAGAAGCAGACCTTTACGCAATCCAGTGGAAACAATCCTAAACAAACAGAACAGGAACAGTGATAAGAATCCAAAGAATTTCAGATCATGGATAAATTGCTGGAACTAAAATGACAGAATTTTCCATTAAGTTTATTTGGTTATTCTTTTTATTTATCTAATTTAATGTATTAAAAATTTGTTTACATAAAAAAACAAACATTTAAATGTACTTTTTAAAATTTTAAATCTATTCCTAGTTTCACAATTTGTTATATATAGTAATTTATTTTAAGATTTAAAGAAAATTCCCCTGTCTGCCTTTGGTTAGGAAAACAATATTCATGTCACAAACTCATGCCATTGATTGAACAAACACACACACACACACACACACACACACACACACACACACACACACACACACACACACACACACACACACACACACACACACACACACACAAAGACAATTCTGAAACTATTTGAAGTTTTGGCGGATTGGCGGCTAATTTGTCTGAATTCATACAATCCATCCATACATTTTTGATCAATCTGTTTACACTCCACTAACTGATGCTTACTGTTCTTCTAAAAATGGTATGTTCCCAAATCACACCATCCAAATTCACACAAATCCATCAAGTCACATTTTCAAAAGAGATATATCAAATGTCTTACTATCAGTTGACTGCTCTGTGAGGGACAGTATACCATTGAAAAGTGTAACACACTTCAATTCTATCAACAGCATTTTTGTTGAACACTTTGACTTCCTTAGTGTTTCAAACCAGCATTGATGTTACAGTAAAGGCCCGTTCACACTGAGAATGATAACTATAACGATAACTATATTAGCGTCCACACCAGCGGATGATATCGTTCTGTTTATTTGAAGAACTTGCTGCAGTTTTGTCGCCTGCCGCTTTAAATGCTCGAGCTCGTCACGGCAGGATGGATTCTGATTGGCTGTGAATGTTTTTATCGTTCATCAGCTGGATAAAATCGTTCTGAAAGTGATTCCAACTATGTTGTTTCTCTGTGACATTATCGTTATACTGGTGATGTGGACTCTGCTATTCTTCTATATGTAGAATGATTTTTAGAACTATATCTTTATCATTATCACTAAAGTTATTGTCCTTGGTGTGAATGGGCCTTAATGCTATTATTTATAATAGAAGTCCATGGGGCAACACAGCACACATTCAAATACAGGAATACACATTCAAAGGCTTAGCCACAAGACTTGAGTGTAATTACATTTAAGTAATGAGTAATATTAATTAACAACATGTACTTACTATAGGATTAGGGTTTGGTTTGGGGTTAGTTGCATGTAATTAGGCATGATTTATTGCTACTACTATAGTAGGTTAAGTACATGTAACAAGTGTAATATAAAGTGTTACCCAAACTAGAGACCAATGTGATAACCCTTACGAAAATTAACCATGTTTTTACTGCAAATAAATCCCCAAAAACATGGTTACTATAGTTAAACCATGCTTAAACCAGGGTTTTGCTACACTAACCATAGTTTAACCATAGAATTTGTAGTAAAACTGTGGTTATACAAATGGTAATCAATCTGCCAAAAAAAACATGGTTACTAGACTTTTACCTCAATAAAAACTTGGTAATTTTCGTAAGGGAAAATAATGCAATATTTCAAGTCTACATGGGAACTTTCACATGATTCTTACAAAGATATCAGAAAGGGGTCGTTTACAGAAGGAAAAATCCACAATAATTACTTTGGTGTAAAAAAAACTAACCCATCAGGAAAAGTTTGGACAATTTAGACAATTTACAGGTCAAATGTTTTTCCCTCACTAATTCACAAAAATATATGTTTTATATTTCTTCTTGAATGCTTGCCCCATATTGTTATCAAAATTATTGTCCACGTTAACTGGCGTTGAGCCACAAATGATGTCCCTTTAACTTGTCTTGAACCCGGAACATTCCTTTAAGTTAGACCTCCAGATATGAGGTAATGAGAAATGCATTAGCCAACGGCGTTCTTTGTAATGCGTCTGGGGTCAAAAGGCACAGGTATCTGCTCCCCCCGTCTGCATGTGTGTTCTCCCCCCCCCCCCCATACACACACACACACACACACACCTGTGGGCGGCGGACATGGTTGACTGGAAAGGTAACGCCCCAGGACTGTTGTGTGGGCACATCGCTAACTTTACATGTCTTCCTCCAGCATACTGCCACCTAAAGAATGTAGCTGAGCTTTTCTAAATTCCTCAGATTTCCTTCTACATCACTTATCGAATGCTTAATTGAGGTCAAAACACGGACAGGGACCTCTGCGATGCATTTTGTGCTTTATGATGCTTTGTCATTCCGTAGACACACACAACACTAACCGTCCCGTATCTCCAGCTGCTGTTTTCTCCTCTGTTTTGAGAGCGATCGGATGTTTTTCCCGGGTCTTGCGAACACCCTCATGGAGGGCACCGCTGCAGACTGCGGAGCGACTGGTCGAGCCCGTCGACTACACTAGCTTTCCCAGCAGACCAGGACTAAACAAGAGAACACCCACTAACTTTTATCGCAGGCTTTGGCAAACGGGAATGTTTTCGCATATGCAATCGCTTCAATCTAAGAACCACCTTGCTTGATAGAGGTGCAGAAAGCCAAACTAATGACAAGATGCTACTTGATGCATGTGGGATGATTGCATGACTGTATGATAATTTTCAGGAATAAAGCTGATGCGTGCCACTTTTGGGGGATATTAGAAGTTTCTCATATCCCAGTTTAATAGGCAGAGTCAATCAAAAGTAAGCCGTTCCACTAAAAATAAAAATAATGGTAACACTTTGGGGAACACATATTTACTATTAACTACGACTTTTGCCTCAATAAACTTCTAATTACTGCTTATTAATAGTCAGTAAAGTAGTTGTTAAGTTTAGGTATCAGGTGGATTAAGGGATGTAGAATATGGCCATAATAAGACATTAATATGAACTTTATAAGTACTAATAAACATCCAATATCCTAGTAATATGCATGATAAAAAGCAACTAGTTAAAGGAGAACTTGGTAACTTTTTTAACTTAATAAAACTGTCTAGAAATCATTTGGATGGTTAAACAACCTGTTCTGGTGATATTGGTGACTTTCCCAGCTCCCCCCAGCGTTCCCAGGCGGAAAACCAACCTTGCAACTTGGGGACTACCGTCCCGGCAAGATAGAAATTGGAAGTCTCGTGAGAAGCGAGAAGCTAGAACGAGAACGAGAACGAGCGCGAAGCACGAATTGCTTTACGGCAATTCGACATAAACACACACGCACGTATGATGTATTACCAGATTACCCACCTCGGTAGACATAGCTCCACGCGATACAGTTGGCTTGCTCCGATCAAAACAAACGCACATGAGCAGCGGTAGAGAGGGGGAGGAGGCCGCCGCAAGTGAGTTTTTACGACCTTGTTGTGAAATATACGCCCCCCCCCCACAGCTGTAGGGGGAGCTCGTGGGGAAAACATGCGACAACAAAAGGGAAAATCAGCGAAGAAGTGACTAGAGTTCGCTAGAGTTGCCGAGTTCTGCTTTAATAGCGAGAATTGGACCTTAAAATAAAATGTTACCAAAATAATTGCTGTGACTAGCAAAACATTGTATGTTTGAGCATTCTGGGGTGCACCAAATTAAACAAAACCTCACAGTTTTTATAATTCATATATCACCTGTAACAAGTTGGGAATATAGTACATCCTTCTTTACCTGTGTACCTAAAGCTACACTAGCAAAACTTGTGATTGCGTGATTGTTTATATTGTAACTATAAAAATATTTTGGATATTTACAGTTTATTTCAAGTTTAGGCTCACAACCTGGGTTTGGTGCTTCTACATCAGTGTTTATCACCTGTCATTTCCCTCTGATTTTAGGGAGAAGTTATAGGTAGGGTTAGGTTAAGGGGTAGGAATAGGGCTAAGGGGTAGGGTTAGGTTAAGGGGTAGGAATAGGGTTAAGAGGTAGGGATAGGGTTAGGGTTAGAGTTAGGACTAAATTTTCGGACAGGATGTGGTTCCAGGATCAACAAAATACATAGAAACGCGTCTAACTCAGCAAAATCAGGACATGCATGCCTTAAAAGATATTGAGCAGAAAGGTCTGTTAAAAATGACTGATAAGGTGTTGAAATGTGTCAATCTAATTCTTGAAACCCGTCATGCGAAACACACAGACAGACAGCGTCCAAACAAGGGATCTATCTGTAAATTTCAGAAAGACTGACAGCAGATGTCTCTGAGTGACAACTGTGACACTTATCCGCCGTTTACTCTGTATATCATGAGTAGTTTTAGTCCAAGATTCTTCTCATGTCAAAACTGATATATGGTAGAAGAAACAAGACTAACATTGTGATAATGTTTCATATGCGTTGCTGTTCGTCCGTACCGGCCATTAAACATCTGAACTCCAGGGCTCCACTCGCGCTGGCCTCATTTCCCACAGTCACACAACCAATAATTATCTTGATGTTAATCGCTGTAAGATGGCCATAAGGGATTGGCCTTTCACCTTGCCTTAATTCTGGTAAAGATCTTATCTGTTTGACAGGCCCTGTCAGATGCACATGGATGTGTCCTGATACCTAATTGGCTGGAAAATTGACAGGAAGTATTGCCTATTGGATGTGTCAGGAAGAAGACTAAATCCACCGATGCAGGTGCTGGGAACACAAGATGGCAAACAGGAACTTCTTGAAATATTGATTTTCTTATGGGATTTAACATTAACACTTTATTTTGATGGTCCCTTTTGAACATTATGTTGAGTATAAGTAACTTTGCAACTACATGTCAACTTACTCTCATTAGAGTATTAGTAGACTGTCTGCTTCATATCTGCTAACTCTTTATTGCAATGCTCCTCCAAAAGACATTCAACTGACTATAAGTAACTTTGCAACTACATGTCCACTTATTCTAACCCTAACCGTACCAGTCTACTAATACTCTTCTAACACTCTAATACGAGTTAGTAGACATGTAGGTGCAACGTTACTTATAGTCAACAGAATGTGTTAAAGGTACTGTCAAAATAAAGTGAAATCAACACTAAATTTGGTTTGATTAAGAAATATATGGTAAAGACACAATAACTTAGTAATGCTAGCTTGTTGATTTTAGTATTCAACACAACTGTACACTTTACTTTAGGCTAAAAATTTGGTGCCAAAGTTGCACACAAATAAGCTCAAGAAAGATTCGAAAATAAGCTCAGGAAAAGATATTCCAATAGTGTTTGATTTTGCACTGTTACTTTGGATAAAAGTGTCTGCCGATTGCTTAATTTTCATTTCGGTGCATTTTAACACCCCTGCTAATGTATAGTGCTTGAAATGATGTGTAGCAGGCAAAGTTTCAGATACTAGTTTATATAAGGAAACTAAAAGTTAAACTCAGTGAATGAACACGGCACACCCCCCGCAGCGCAGACGGGCGAGCAAATGCTTAATGAGCGTCCGCAGACGCGTGATTCCAGCTGTAACGGGACCGACCCGCGCGGGCACGGCCGAACCTTCGCTCCTGCTCAGGCGAAGCAGCTGTCAGCACACACCGAGGGGGCTGAGGGCTTCTGACAGGCTGCGCTGGTGACGCGCTCACACACAGATGCCCAGTGACAGCTCTCTGCTGGGGTGCAGCTGCCCCCCACCCCCCTCCCGTCCCATCCACTTACTGCAGCTGTATCCAGACACACCGTGAGATGCGGCGGTTAGAGGGACGTTCCGGTAGAGATGTTGCTCCTGGGGATCTGAGGAACGCCACCAGCCACTGGTCTTTAACGCTGTTGATTACATCGACCAGTGGAGCAAGCTGGGACAGTTAGGGTGAAAAACTTTGACTGTCAGCAGATTTAGGAGGGGTGGGGTAGATTTCGTCTTTTCTTGGCAGAAAATGTTTTTTGGACCTTCTCACTGCCCCTTAGGTTTAAACTCTTGTTACTGTACCTTTAAAACTTTTTTTTATGTAAATGACCTCTGATATGATTGGCTAAACTTCAGTGTGTTGTTCATAAGTTGCTTAATACTGAATATGCGTTAATGTAAATGTAGATAAAGTTATATGCTAATAAGTTCATGCTTTAACATCGTTATCACAAAGTAAAAAAAAAGGCAATTGTGACTTTATCCCAAAATGACTTTATATCTTGCAATTATAACTTTATTTCATGTAATTGCGACTTTATATTTCTTGCAACTGCAACATTATATTTTGTAATTGCCAGCTTAGTCACTATATCTTGCAATTGCAATTGCAATTTTTCCTCATAATTATGACTTTATATCTCATAATGTTAGTTTATAACTTGAAATTGTGTCTTTATTTCATGCAATTGCAACTTTATTTCTTGTAATTGAAACTTTATGCATCGTAATTGTGACGTTATATATCCCATAAGTGACTTTATAGCTTGAAATTCTAACTTAATTTTTTGTAATTGTGACTTTATATCTTGAAATTACAATTTTACAGTTTTTTAGTAATTTACTTTGTATCTTGTAATGTTAAGTTATAGCTTGAAATTTCAACTTTTTTGTAATTGTTACTTTATATCTTGTAATGTTACTTTATAGCTTAAAATTGTGCCTTTATTTCTTGTAATTGTGACATTATTTCTTATAACTGTGACTTTATTTCTTGTAATTACAACTTTATGCATTGTAATTGCTGCTTTGTATCTTCCAATAGTGACTTTATATCTTGGAATTACACGTTTGTTTATTTAGTGTAATTGTGGCTTTATATCTTGTAATGTTATTACAACTTGTTTTTTAGTAATTGAGGCTTTATATCTTGTGATGTTACTTTATATCTTAAAATTGTGACTTTATTTCACATACTAGTGACTTCCTATTTCTTGCACAGTTTTAAAAATTACAAATTACAACTTTACACATCAAAATAGCTGCTTTGTATCTTCCAATAATGATTTTATATCTTAAAATTACAACTTTGTTTTTTTTAATTGTGCCTTTATATCTTGTAATGTTACTTTACATTTACTTTTCTTGTAATTGCAACTTTATTTATCATAATTGCTGCTTTGTATCTTCCGATATTGACTTATATCTTTAAATTACAACTTAGTTTTTTCATAATTGCAACTTTATATATCGTAATGTTACTTTCTTAGCTTGCAATTGCTATTTATTCTTGGTAATTGTACCTTTGTCTCACAATGAGACTTGCATATCTCATAATGCACATCTCACATTTGCTAATTTATATATCACAGTGCAACTTTACACAGCACAATCAGAGTATTTCCTTTTTTAAACTTTATTATACAATTGCCTCTTAAAGTTTTAAATCTGAGGCGGAAAAAAGCTTCCATAATAAATGGTCTGAATCGACTGGGAAGGAAGTTCAGAGCTCTGAAAGTATCTCCTTACAAACAAGCAAGGAACATCCACATTCAAGCAAGGACAAACCATCTTAGCTTACAACATTTCATTGCCAAGAATTACGACATGCTGTACTATGTGCTCTTGTTAAATAAACATTGACTTGACTTGAAAATCCTGTTTTCCGTGAAATGTCCACACGCAATATAAAATCCTCATTTAAAAAAACAAAAGAAACATCAACAATCCAAATTTATATATTGCTCGTAAAGTCTACAAACACAATCACAACCAGACAGTGTCACTGTGCAAGCGTCCTAATTTGTTCCTTTGCCTGAAAGAGCAAAAAAAAACCGGTGAGGTCACAGTTTTTGGAGACATGAAGGTTTCAGTTACACAATCAGCCTCATCTCTTATCATACTACATCTTGTGTTTGGGTTTCCACGAGCTACACATCACTGCTGCTTGTGTATCCCCTTTGATTGCCATTCATGCTGCCACAATGGCTGCATCTGCCTGTTTTTGGGGACACAGTGTGTCTTTTGACAACATTCCTTGGAGGAAATCTTAAAACAACACAAAACAATGACATAATAAATAACATCATCCTATATATAGCTTATACATGTTATACAAAGTCCAAACTTTGAAGTGTGGCTTGAGAAAGCGATTGAACTGAACATGTTTCTGGATTGACACCCTCATTGCTTGTCATTTTGAACAGTTTGAACATCACAAAGACTACATTTGAGGGATCTGCCCGAGTGACAAGTTGTGCCCCTGAAGGTACACATTTTGCACATTTTTTGTCAGACAGTACGGAACAGCATTGCAATCAACCAATCAGATTTTAGGATTAGTTGTAGTCATTTGGACGACCCAGTAATTTCCAATCCATTTTAAGGGTACATTATAGACTCAGGGAGAGCTTTGGACGTGTATTTTTTTTTTTGAGGATGTTGGTTCAGGTTTCTCAATGTAAAATCTGGCTCCTGAAGCAGAACCAAGTCAGGCGAAACTCTGGGAACTCTTCGTAAGATACCAGGCAAACAAAAGTAAAACGTACGTGCTAATTAGACCCTGAACTCAGGTGTTAAACTCTCCACCTCAAAATCCAGCTTACGTAACAGCCTCAAAGTTGGCCCACTTCAACCACAGCTGTAATTATTGAATTAGCAGAAAAGTTCAAGAGGTTCCTCGGATTTCAGATCGTTATTTAGCGTTCTGATGAAATCTAAATCCCAGGCCGGTGTGGTTGCGTGTGCGATGATCATACACACACCTGTGCAAGGGTTTGTTCAGGGAGTTGGCGGAACATTCTGTGTTACCTGGAGAAAGGAATGCTGAACACATTTCAAATCCCACAGTATCTGAATGTAAAAGGTTTTGTGTAAACAGTGTAAGCAATGGGTAAGAGCCTTTGCAACTGTGGAATCACATGAAATATACTTTTTCTCATTTTTGGATGATAAATACAAAGGGGATTTCAATGCTGCCCCAAGAAACTCTCGGAAATAGTTTTGCATACTCAGAAAATATTGTGCATTCACTCTCAACATTTTTGTGTTCTCTTGTCATTGAGATATTAAGAAACATCACACCTGGTTTAATTTTTTCTTTGCTCTCACTGAAAATCACTTACGTGAGATTTCTAACCTTAAAGTCCCCTTGTGGTCAATAATTGTATCCCTTAAAACTCATCTTTGATCACCAAAATGACACATTTAAGTGTTTTTATTCATGCCTTAAAATTTTGCCTCATTTAGTATACGTGGCTCTATGAATATGCAAATGAGCCCCGCCTCCACTCACTCACTCAGCTCAGAGATCCACTCGTTGACGATCACACATTGATCTGATTGGTTGTGACGTCAGAAACACCAGCGATTTCAACCCGTGTTTTTGAGACTGTCTTTGGTTCACTGCAGTTTTAAGGAGAAAATACTCAGCAATGCTGTCGACTTATGAATTTACACATGGTTTGTCTTAAAGCACATTAAAAACACCACATACACGTATAAACAACATTAAAAGCTTGATTTTCACCACAGGGGGACTTTAAAGTAATTATCCCAAATAAAATAAAATAGGCTGGAAAACATCTTCAGTGTAAACTTCGATTTTTGCAGACGCACATAATCCTGAGTCTGACTCAAAAGTTCACAGAAAGGGCAGAAATTTGGCCACCCATAGCGGCAACTGGAAAACTAATACTTCAGCGCCCCACCTAGTGTTTGAACCTGCAACCCTACTGTATAAAATACACGGATATCAATATAACAAACAAATGTCTGTAAACACAATTTTAAAGTCACTATGCTGTTCTTTGAACAGAGTGACTGTGATTTGGAAATACAGGTAATGCAGTTTTTAGAGCTTTTTTTTTTTCAAAACATAAAATATTTGAACCGAATTTCTAATTTTTTATACTGTTATAGATTAGGATTGTTATAAGGGTTGCCTATGCAGTACTGCATGTTCAAAAGTTTGAGGTTGGTATATAAAAATAGTTAAAACTGTAATATCGGGGGGGAATCATATCGACTACAAACTTTTGAACAGTAGTAAATGATCAGGCGAGTTTAAATGACTTATTCTATTGCTCCAAAAGTGGTTTAAAGTACATTCCAGCTCACTTTTATTTGCATTTTATTTACTGTTGATGTGTCATGTTACAGCAACGTCTCACTTGTTGTCTAACATCTCTGCTAATCAGAATTTTTCACAACAAACTTGAAGTGAGTGTTTACATGTGCAACAAAATGCTGATAACTATCAGCTCATAAAAACCCCACAGCACAAGAAAATCGCGTTTACTTGAGATTTTTAAAATGCGCACAGGACATGCACGTATTGAAAAGACACAACAGAACACGGTAAAATTGGGAGAATTAATCATATCTGTCAAAAATAGCATGACTAGGTGAAAGTCTCTCACGCACAGTCGCCTTTATTAATGAAATGCTAAAGATGAAGGGGCATTTCTCATTGACAATGAGAAACAAACATCAGCCAGACGCACAGAAAACCAGTTTGGGTGTACCTGGAGAAAGCAGGTGGTGAGCGAGGTGTTGGCCGTGGGTCGTGACAAATGGATGGTTGTGGATGTATTGACGTACTCTCTGCTGAGGCCGGGCCAAGTCTACCCTGATTCCTGTGACGTCAGGTCCGGGACTGGAAACAATGTAGGGAGTGTCGTCCCACACGTCAATCTAGACATGGAGGGGTGGGGGGTGAACTATAGACACAGATGTATCAGAAATACAGCTATAGAATGCAAACAAGAAGCACTTGATTGTGGTGCTAATTGACCGTTCGCAAAGACCCGCCCCCTTTAGTTACTGTTGCTATGTCCGACAAGCCACGCCGCTCTCACGCCACACCATGTTCTCACGCAGTGAACAATACATCGCGGAGCGGAGAGGACACTGACAACACACTGAGACAGGACAGATCAGGTTACTTCTGATATCAAACAAAGTCTCAACTTTCAAATTTGGTCATTTTTGTAAGAAATTTAAACAATAAATACCGTTTTGTGGCTCTTTAATGTGTCTGACAGATCGCTGTAGAGTCTCAGTTAAAGCTGCTCGTGAACCGATCATCTCTTCCTTCTAGTTCATTTATAGCATCAAATAAACATGAATGAACATCAGAAGGAATGTTGTTTTAACCGCGGAAAGACCCACACCGTTTTCAAGTTCAAATCCTCCAACATTAATCTACTAACTCTCCTGACTGCTTTGTCAGACAAAAATGGCGGATTCGGCGGATTATGATTGGTCAGATCGCCTGTCAATCAAAGTCCCTGCGAAGGGTCAATTGGGATTTGGGGTGGGAATGACTCATCAATAGTTACAAACTAGACATGTGTCGATATACGCATTCAATTGGCACTGTTCTCACGCCACACATCCATATTCTCACGCAGTGAAAAAACATCGCGGAAAAAAGAGGACAATGCGAAGACAGACAAGACAGAGCTAGATGATATAATTTTTTATATATTGATATAAAACAGTCTCAGCTTTCAAAATTATTACGAAATTCAAACACTGTTTTAGCGCTCGCCTCATAATGTGGCGTGTCAGATAGGGGAGCTCACTCTTCCTCTTTTATTACTAGTTATAGCACAAAATAAACATGGATGAACATCAGAGGGTATGTCGAAAGATGCAGTACAACTTACTGAAATGGATCAGCGTTTCAACCGCGGATAAAACAGCTTGTAAACAATGTCATGTGACGTTACCTCAGAAAAGCCATATTACATATTCATTATAGGCCTGTTTTTACTCTTATACCATTCAAAGTTATTATTATTAAAACGGCCTTACAGTATATGCGACAGACGAGGAGCATGGCGGAAAGAGTGAAGGAGACGCGCTGAATGAAACACACATTCACTCTCTGACAGCAGTGATGGAACAGCAGAAGTTGAGCAGCTGAGCTACTTTCTGTTTCTGACAGTATTTAAAGTCCCCCTGTAGTCAATCATTGTATCCCTTAAAACTCATCTTTGATCACAAAAATTACAAATGTAAAAGTTTTTTCCTTAAAATAATTTCTTCATGCCTTAAAATATCTCGAATGTAACTCGACACGCTTGCCTCAGTTAGTATACGTGGTTCTATGAATATGCAAATGAGCCCCGCCTCCACTCACTCACTCACTCAGCTCAGAGATCCACTGGTTGACGATCACACGTTGATCTGATTGGTTACAAGGTAGTTTGTGACGTCAGAAACACCAGCGATTTCAACCCGTGTTTTTGAGACTGTCTTTGGTTCACTGCAGTTTTAAGGAGAAAACACTCAGCAATGCTGTCGACTTATGAATTTACACACGGTTTGTCTTAAAGCACATTAAAAACACCACATAGACATACAAACAACATTAAAAGCTGGATTTTCAACACAGGGGGACATTACATTTTAATGTGGACTAAAACACAACTAGGTGTTGTTTGAAAATGTTTCTAATTCTTTATTATTGTTCGGTACAACTTTACAATAAGGTTAACATTAGTTAATTTATTAGTTAGCATTAACTAACAATAAAAATACTTCCAAATAATGCATTAATCTTTATGTTAATTTCAATCTGTTAATATTATATTTAATGGACCTGAACAAAAAGAACTAACAATGAACAGTTTAACAAAGAATATTAACTACTGTAACAAATGTAAATATTGCTCAGAATAAGTTAATGTTAGTTAATGGATTAACTAATGAGGCCTCACTGTTACCAATTGTTCTCTATAGCTCTTTTGCAGTTTAATCTGTTTGAAACATTTGTTTGCTTGATACATTTTTGCGTATTTTTTTTTTGTATCTACATGTGCTGATATATATACATCAGTCTCACAATGAGCTAAGCAGTCACCAGTCATAAATATATATGTTCTGTCAACGTAATAGTGTTTTGCACTTTTGTTGACCCTTGTGTCACTTAGTGCCCAGACTGCACCTGACTGACAACAGACACAAGAATGCATCAAAACTTGAAGTGGACGTGAACCGTTGCGGCACTGCCTCACACGAGATAGATTAGCTTGTGAAAACAGAAAAAAAAAAAAACATGGTGAGTGTGTGTGGCAAAACAAATTCCTCAAATGTCTGACAGACACATTGATCACCTGTCATTTGCATATAAGTTTGGTGTTTACCAAGTAATCTAAAAACTGAAACCAGTCCTTTAAATAACCTTTATGGGAAAACATACAACTTTGAGGTTAAGAACAAAACTGACACTAGCCAGGGTTGTTCAAAACGCTCTCAAAATTTGCATTTTCAAGTGCTTTCAAAAAGATTATCATCCACAATGAAATGTCAGAAAACACTAAAACTGACAAAACGTCATAAAACTCATTTAGATGATACACGGAAACAAAACTTCTCATGCCATTCTTCAATGGTGAATCCAGGCCACACTCATCCATCTGGTCTAAAACGCAACTTCCCTCATGTTTTGATGCAAAACATTTTGTGTATCTGGATTAGTGTAGAAGTAGCCTTAGCTGAGAGGCCAATAATGATGCAAATGTTTTAGTTTTTGTAGTGGAGACTGTATGATGTGTGTCTATACAAATAAACTAACACTGAAAACGTGTGATAACTAGTCCCAGTCTCCCGTAACGTTGGAAGGAAAGGTTGACAGTTTGAGGCATATATGGAGGACGTCCATGGCCCCATTCTGGAGGATCTTGCGTAACTGCTGTTTGCTGTTGATTTGGACCCCTTCATTTGCATGGGGGCCTCAATCTTTCTCTAAATGAAAATGACAGGAACCCCACTGTGGGTTCTAGATGGAGCCGTAACCCCAGAGACGGGGCAACATCATTAGGGCGCCAACCAAATCCCAAACTACCAACCATTTCTCCTTGTATCAGCCATGCACATCCATCCAGTAATGAGGCATTTCATCTGCTGGCACCGTTGATTCTCCATCAGTTGATGTAACTGGAGATGGTGGTCGTAAGGTCCATAACCAGAGCAACAGTGGTGATCTGTGTATGACAGGCATCCGTCTTGACGGGCCGCGTAATGAGAGAGCTCTGTGCACATGGTGATAAAGCCTTTGTGCTAATGACAGACTCCAGCTTTAATCTACCACTCTCACCTGTAAGAGAAGCTCGCTGAAACCCAAGAACGCACATGCAGCGTTCGACGTGAGCTTTACATCTGATGGCAAAGATACATTTCTTATGTCATCACGTATTGAATGTGGCAAAAGTACCAATTTAAGACCTTTTGGGAATAAATGTAGATTATAAGAGATAATTTCTTAAAATGGTATTGCAATGCAAAAAACAGCATCAACAACTCACAATCCAGTTTAACCAGACTCTAGTACATTGTCATTCGTCGTTGTCAAGTCAATTGCTGCGTCTGAAATTGAATACTTCACTACTATATAGTATGAGAAAAGCAGTACGCCAACAGAGCAGAATGTCTAAATACTTATGTAACAGCATTAAAGCTCAGGGAAAGAAGGAGGCGGGAACCGGCGAACAGTAATAAACATAAACAACTAAACTAAAGTAAAGCATAAACTAAAACAAAACAACAACATAAAGTCCAGGGGCCGGATTCACGAAACATTCTTAAGAAGAATTTATTCTTATTTTCTAACTTAAGAAAAGAGATAAGAATATTTTGTATTCCCAAAAACTTTTCTTTTTTGCAAATTCTTTGCAAATTTGAAAGGCTGCCCTGCACGGTACTTCATAACGCAGGATCATACTTATGCCGAACCACAGGATAAGGAATCCTCGTCGCCAAAAAAGCAAAACATTTAATTTAAAAGGAAATGTGACCGGCGAATTAAAAAAACGAGGGTATATATCGGGATAGCTTTTCCCAGGTGGAAAGAGCTAATGAAGGAGAAAGACTTTGAAAGGGACGCTGAAGTTGTCTGCTTTCTTCTCGACAGGTAAGTCAATGTTACAGTCTAAATTACAAGCTTTTTTTCATTGCTTGGTTGTGTAATTCATTATATAGGCAGCATAACAGTAGAACATGTGTAGTTAAACTCAATGAAGTGCTATTGGAAGACATGTTGTCATAGCTTCTTGGTACATAATGGCTACCGTAGTTGCAACACGCATTTGAAAAAGCGATGTGCTAGAGAGCACTATTCATTTGAATGCAAAATACAATTTCACCACTAGATGGGAGAAATTCCTACACAGTGCACCTTTAGGATAACATTTAATACTATTCATATTCCCACGCATTAAAAACATGACGCTGAGTGATTAACTCCTGTCAAGCCAGTCACAACGAAAATAGTCTGCACACTTATTATGATATCTACGGTAATCTGAAGGCAGCGCAAAAAGACTGGCTTTGAGGTGTTTTTCATTCAGCGAGTGTTCGGCAATACCCGCCTTTCAACCCAATAACACCAAATACCACCTTTCATTTTCTTCTTAAATAAAAAATTAAGATGTTCTTAAGAAAATATTTTTTTCAAGAATTGCACTTTGGAACATTCTTATGAACTTCTTAGAATCTATCTTAAGAATATTCTAAACTTCTTTCTTAAGAAGATTTTCGTGAATCCGGCCCCAGGCCTGGTCCTCTCTCATCCTTCACTGTTGTCACTCCTCCTTTTATCCTTCCGGAGCTCCTCCATGGGACTCGAGACCGGTGTGACGCTCATTCATGCCCCGCCAGTAGGTGGCGATGTCACTTTGTAAAGAAAAACAACGTGTCTATAGACTGAACACGTAATACACATGCGCATGATGTCAGCTTTGTCACAAATTCACGTTTTTGTAGTTTACATGGAGATGATAACAGTATCGTTTTCAAAAGTTTGTGTTTTCAGGCCCCAAAAACGCTGTTAATGTGTGTAAATGAACATCCAAAATGCATAAAAAGCTTTACATTTTTATTTTCCAAACTGTGTAGTCTAAACGGACTCTTAAATAGCCAATTCAAGTTCTTGAATACCAATAAATTATGCCAGATTGTGGCGATCTGTTGCAACCAAAATTTTTTTTACTGTTTTTTGATGTTCAGCCATTATGGTCATCAACTTATGGTCATCAACTTTTGACTCATCTGATCAAAAATGGTGCAAATATTCTGAAATATTATTTCAGATTAAAATAATGGTTTCTATTTGGAGCATGGGAATTATGGAAGCTTATAGAAGCAATTGTGATTTAATCTCAAAATTCTAAGAAAAAAAGTTAGAACTGCAGGATGTAAACTTTTTTTATTATTATTGTCCCATGGCGGATACAAGCTTCCAAAGGAAATTAACTTGTCACTGGAAACTTGCCACTTTTGCACCTTTTAATTGTGTAGTTGCACATTTGGCAGACAGTAAACATGGACACAGTTGCACTACATTTCCCAGAGTTTAATGAATTTCCTGGAGCTATTTTCCATCGTGCATTTCATTTATTTGTGTCCTTGAGCAGCACACGACAAACGCTAAAACTTCGACCGCACAATAACATCTCAATCACCATTTAGCAACTTTGTCACTTCCAAACTGTCAAAACAGGAAGACGACAATTCCTTTTCACACGCCGTAACCCTGAGCATTCATTGACAGCCACGACGACATTGTTTGAATCAACTTCAATATCTCTCCAAACGCCTCATTCCTCTGTCAGTGAGGGAATTCACTCATACACAATTAAAAGATTAGGCTGCGTGCCAAAGCGGGGAGCACAAGGTGACAGCGCATGAATCACACTGTCCGCCCTGAGGATGTTTGTTATCCGCATCGAGAACTACTAAAAAGACTGAGATGAGAGAAGTTTGAGTTTGAGCCATTACGGTTAATCCGCATGTTCAGTCAAACTCACGCACCCCCGCCCACAGCCTCATTCAACTTTATCAAGCCCCGCCCCCATATCAGCCACACCCTCCAAACCTCAGATTTTGTAAAGACACCATGAAATCAAAGTTGACAATTCATTATTGTTATTGCAGTGTTTATTCTAAATTATATATCCATGCGTATCAATATTGTTTTATAATGTGCCTCATAATCTTGGATCTGAATAACTTCCCCTCCCTCATCTCTTCTCTTCTCTGATGATGAGGACGGGGCAACCTGTCAATCACATCAGATCCACCAATAACAAACCACCACCATCAAATCAATTTCCCACTGACAAAATTAAGCCCCGCCCACATTTGTTCTTGTTCCAGAAGCGTTTCACTCATATACGTCACAATAGGGAAGAAAAGACGAGCGCAACTCATTTCATGCCGACTTTAACACCAAAATAAAAGCGTCAACTTGAGTGGTAGAAATGATAGGCTATGGATTTTTAATTAATGGCTATTAATGGAATATTAAATTAGAGTCTAATATTTGTACACTCTAAAAAATGCAGGATTATTTTAACCCAAATTTGGGTCAAATATGGACAAACCCAACCATTGGGTTAAATAATTTAATAATAAAATGGGTTTGTCTATATCTGACCCAAATTTGGGTTGAAACGACCCAGCATTTTTAGAGTGTAATCGTAAAAATATTTGTTGCACTGAAGGACTATTTAAAATGAACTAGGGAATGTAAATGTTTTTTTAGAAATAGTGATATACACACGTTCATCATATGTCGTAATTATACATTTTTAAGGTCATACTTTAGTTTAGGCTCCAATTCTCACTATTAACTAACTATTAACTATGACTATTTCCTCAATAAACTCATAATCACTGTTTATTAATAGTTAGTAAGGTAGTTAGTAAATTGTTTTTAGACAAAGACTCAACAAACAATACAACAACAACACATAACATACATTTTTCAAACCAACTACATTAAAACCTAAACAATTCTTATGAAGAACATAAGACATTAATATGTGCTTTATAAGTAATAAACAGCCAATATGCTAATAATGCATGCTAATAAACTGCCAGTTAATAGTGAGAATTGGTCCCTAAACTAAAGTGTTACCGTGTTTAATTAGTGAAAAAATGCAAATTCTCATATCGTTTATGCATATTATACAGGTAAAATACAGCCGGATCCCAAATATTATTTGGTGTTTTGCTATGAGGTCATTTTTTCCAGATATAACTATATAGCGCTGGTGTCCTGGGTGCCGTCCAGCTCTGCAGATTAACTCCACTTGTCTATCAGTAAGGTCTACTGATCACATATTGAACCTGCACCCTCAATTATTCATACGGGGATGTATTTTGAAAATTCGAACTGGCCCAATCGGTGTCAAATTCAAAATTTGTTCCTCTTGCATAATTGATGTCCCAGAGCCGCTGGGGTAATGAGAGGAAATGAGCAGAGTAAAGTCTCAGAGCCACCAGTGCTGCAAAAACACAACCAGGACGCCAATTAGGCAACATTACAATCAAATTGTACATTTACAATCAGATTGTAAATTAAAACTTTATTTTACAGGAACATATTATTTCAGTCTTTCTACTTCAAAGTTTCATGTTTAACTTGGTGTTACTTGACACTTTTGTTTTGTAATTTGACAGTCGGTTTTGGAAGTAAAAATGTTCATTCTCTCCATAAGGAAATTGATTTTGAACAATAAATTATAAACCTTTAAAGACAGCCCTACCGTGAGCTACAAGGTTGTCAACCGATGGTATTTGCTTCAGTTGAAGCCGTCAGCCTACGTTATTTCAGTTTATTTTTCAAATAATTGTATTTACTGCCGGAATTCGTGGTGAAAAACTACATTACCCATAATGCTGTACAAAAAAACTCCACCAATCGGAGAGTCACAACGAGCAAAAACCTGCCAAAAAGATCTTGTTAGCTCCGCCCACTCCCATGAGTGTCTCCTTACGCTCTCAAAATACTTAAATATTTTAATATATAGGCATATTAAGCAATAAACAAAAAAATATTGTTTTTATATACATAATTAACAGTAGTTTTATACTTCTCCATCGATTATGCCGTTCGCAATGCTTCATGGGATTGTAGTTCACTAAAGCCGTTAAGTTCACAGTCTTGTACCTTTGTCTTTTTGTCTGATTTTCAAAAACGTTTTTGCTTCACCGTTTTATTTTATTTTTTTCAGTGTACATGATTTTAAGATAAACAAGATCAGTGAGCATACAATTCACAAAAGAAAGTATCATAACATAGCTTAATGAAATAAAATATTTTGTCAGATTTGTCAAATATGTCAAATATGCCGACATTCTCATTTCAGTTCCTTATTAAAAGCTAAAATTCCACATTTGAATACAATGTGAAGCAACATGTTGTCGATTTTTCTAAGTCTAGGTATACGGCGGCATCCGAGAGTCTGAAGCCACACTGAAAAACACGGATTTCATTTTTACCTGGAAATAACGAGAAAGTTCAAGGATTCTGAAAAAAAAACGGAAAACAAAGAAAAGAGATTTTGAACAATTTCTAGGCCACTAATGAAGAAGTGTGTGAACTCTGTGCAAAAGGTCAAATGTCCCTGCATCACTGAAGCACAAGATGCTGTCATGCATGGATCGACAGGGTTTGCTCCTGTCATCTGGAGCGCTGGCGATCTGAAAGGAGTCATTTTTCAATTCAACTTTTCACTCAAACGCAAGCATTTTCACTAGTTCTCCCCTCGGTTGCTCCATCCTTAATCTTAATCTAATTAATTACATTATAAACATTATAATCTAGTATGCTATAACTTATTTTTGATTCATTACATCACATCAACACTTGTTTTGACCTATATATAAATGTAAAGTGTTATAAAGGTGTTATTAATGTGTTATTATACGTATAATCCATGACAATTTCGGCACTATGAAACATTTTAATAATATTATAAAGGAATTTATGAGAACATACACTTGACTATAAAGTGCATTATATAACATAATTAATATGGATAACATATACAGGGAATTATTGCTATGTTATGAGTATATAAAAAGTACATGATTAGTAATTACATATGTCTCAAACACATCTTTTTTTATTTTATTTTTATTTCACTGTATAATATCACTATTAACACGAACAGACCGACAGATACTGAACTATAGATGAACGAATCAGTCGCTCACAATTCATGAGACAAATGAGATAAAAAGATATTTTCATTCCGAAGGTTTTCTGCATTGATTTAGAAATTGCTGTGAAAATGGCCTGACCGAAGACTCCGAAGTGAGAGAAGTTGTTTATGTGAATAAAGAGACGAATGATTGTGTGTTTTAATCAGTGGCCTAAGCAGAAACCATTCAGTGTTTTTCAAGGCATGACCAGGAACAAAAGGCACTATTTTCTGTGCCAGTAAAGGTAAAATCAAAACCCTTTATGCAATGCCTTTTACTTTCACAAAGAGATACAGCTCAAAAGAATCGACATAGATCATTTCGAAAATCAATGAAACCTATGAAAATGTCTGATTTCTTTTTTTTTTTTTACTCCAGGCAATAATTCTCAAGGTTGGTTTATTTTTGAAAGTCACTTTCTGTTGGACATCTCCACTGTTATTGATCAGAAAGATCACAAATAGACTTTTTATTGAATTATAAAATAGAATTTAGTTAAAAAAAAGCAATTTTCCTCAAAATATCTGTATTTGAAATGGATTATAGGTCATTTAATGGATGTAATATATTAAGGAGATACCAAATGTTGGACTTTAAAAATGACTGACATTAATTTAGTGATCAAATTTAACACTCTTATGGAAATATGATAATATTTTGTAATTATCATTTAAATCTGACTTACTGATAAATCATATTTATCAGGCATTTTGGGAGACACAACAAGTGAATAGGGAAAAATATATATATTTCAATATTCCTATGAAATATTAGATATTATTATGAAATTCTTGCCAATTACTACTCCTATTCATTACATGTTGTCCCAAGAACACATTAATATGCAAATTAGATACAATGTATAGATACATTGTATAAAATGGGAAAACGCGCTTATGGCTATTTTACAAACATATTGCATGAAGGAAAATGGTATATTAAATCATTCTGTTATATCTTTCATAAAATGGTTGAGAATCATCTTTATAGAAAGTTTGGTATATAAAATCCCGAAACCACCAAAAAATATTGTAATAAAAATAAAAAATAAAATATTCTATGCTTTTTATTAATCTTGATGTCCTCTATACAGAAAATATAATTTTTCAAAAATGTTATTTAAAAAAAGATTTCTTATGCTTAAAACAATGTAATGACACAACAAATTTTTTTCTGGGTTTTGAGTGAATTTCATTGACTAAACTCTATACATAAACTCTATATATGACTGTATTTTGTAGGCATACAGAAAGGGCTGGAAAGTTCATTTAAAAATTACCCATGAGGAACCGGTACAGTAGCCCCAGCTTTCTTCCCATAGTCATTAAACAGGGGAGACAGCCTCAGTCCCAGTAAACGGCTCTATTGTGTGTGTCGGCGAGCGATGGCTGTGATAGGCTTGAGCGTGCTGACGGGCTCCTGCGGGAACAGCTGGCAGGTGGAGTGTTGTGGGGCCCGTCGCGGCCCCGGGTCCCTCTCCCAGCACAAAGAGTCCACGTCTCTGTTCCTCAAGCAGACTCGGTTGCACTGAGACAAAGACTGACAAAAGATAAGTGTAATTACCTCTTCAGCCAAGTGCTCACAAACTATCTCTCTCCTGACAGACGCTGAAGATGAGTTTGAATGAGACTGTGTGTGTGTATGTGTGTGTGTGTGTGTGTGTGTGTGAGGGAAGTCTCTGTCCCGCCCGACATGTGTGTATGTTCTGGGAGACACTGCAATTGGTCGCTGAATCATTTCTTTAGTTCCACATGTAAGGAAGGTCAATACTAAAATATTGGATTTCAACTGGATCAAACAATGTCATGTTTCTTATTTTAATAACATACAGAAATAAATCATTCACAAGCATTTTAGAAGTCTTAACTGATTGGTAGTTCATAAGAACTCATATATTATTACACTACCGATGAAGAGTTTGGACAGACCTGATTGAGTTTAACTGTGCCGTTTGATTTAATGTCTTACTTTAATATTTCAAGATAGTTTTAGAAAAAAAAAAAGAAAAAAAAAAAGGCTACTCAATTGTTTCCTGACAAAACTGATTTTTTTTAAATAAATTGATAAATGGATGAGTTCAAAAGTCATCCAAGGATTCACCTGAGACAAAGAATATCTAAGCTAGAATATTAAAGATCTCTTTCAAGAAAACACTTTTTAACTTTATTGTGATTCTAAAATGTGAAAGTGTGTAAGCTCGTTACTGCCACGTAATACAAAATGTGAAAGATATTCTGACTTTTTGTCCTCACAATTGGTTGCGAGTTTATATTGCGCAATTCTGATTGTGAGTTATAAAGTTAAAGTTGCAGGATATAAACTCGCAACTGTGAGATAAAAAGTCGGAATTACCTTTTAAAATGTTCATGATATTGAAAACTATTTGATAAATTAATGAAGTGTTAAGCTTATGTATTGTTACACTGTGTTACCATTTTTATAAATGTATGTAATGTCAGTTACACTTTATTTTAAGGTGTCATTGTTACAGTGTAATTATATATTTAAGTACTAAGTAATAATAATTAACTACATGTACTTACTATAGGGTTAGGGTAGGATTAGGGTTTGGTTGAGGGTTAGTTGCAAGTAATTATGCATAATTGTACATGTAACATAACAAGGACACTGTAAAATAAAGTGTTACCGTAATGTCATTTAAATAGACGTAACAAATGTTATTTATTGCATTATTAAATTATTGTTTGTGTGTGTGTGTGTGTGTGTGTGTGTGTGTGTGTGTGTGTGTGTGTGTGTGTGTGTGTGTGTGTGTGTGTGTGTGTGTGTGTGTGTGTGTGTGTGTGCACTTGTGTATACTAGTTACATGGAGACGTTCAAGTAATTGACAGTGCATTACAGTCTCAACATCAAGTCTAGTGGGGCTAAAGACATTTCTTTCATAAGTGAAACACAAAATAATTTTAAAAGATCTTATGTGATTTATCTTTAGTCACAAACCCAAGCAAAATAGTTTAAAACAAAACTCGCTCCTCAGACAAAACAAAACACAAAATTTATATTATTTAGAAGTATCTCATATGTGAATTTTACCCCATGTTTTCCTACAGGGTCTGCTATAGAGGAGGAATCCCAAATAACATATGGCCTCGTGGAAACATCACAAGTTTCCTGCCTTCTGGAGGGCAACAATATCTTCATCACTTAAAAAAACAAAACAAATTGTATTGAGCGATTCTCGGCTTAGTGGGCACTTGGCCTCCAGAAACAAAAGCCATTTTAGAGGCTTTGACTCCTTCCAAAGAATATTTATTTACAGACCCCCTTTGTTGGGCCCCCACAAACACCTCCTCAGTGGGCAAAAGTTGGCTCGATTGGTGAGAATATGGCAAAACTTTCCAAACAGGTCAAGTAGACACTAACGCCATGTGCATACAGCTAACTCATTTACTATTCCGGTTATTGGTGTATAAGGCTGGCTCGCTCTTCTGCCATCTGCCTGGCCGGGGGTAAGTGTGTGAGATAAACTGTTGATTGAGTGCGGGGTAAATGGCCGACTGGCACAGGACAGCGGGCACACGGGTCACCTCGACAGATTGGACTGGGGCCGTCTGGTTCGTCTCTTATTCCACGAGATTGGGTTGTTAAAGGCCATATTGAGAGGCCAGGATGAGTTAGGATTGTTTACTATCACTCTTACATGATTTCCCACTACCTTCATGTAAAAATGCCTGGATTATGTGACACAGTTGCTGTGTAAACCTCTTTTGGAATAGCTTGTCAGTGCTCAGAGTGTCCATTGAAGGTTGTGTTGACATGAAGGCCGTGGCAAGTCTTGCAGCTGTCACTTTGTTCTTGAGGGGGCCGAGAAAAAGGAGCAGCAGGCCTTGTCTCAAGAACATTAGCCCAAAGGGAATAAATCAAGCAAGCCAAACAATACTACTGCCCATTAATGTCACCAACGGCGCTTCCTCGCAGTCATAAACCCTATGCCAGTCCACATTCGCAGGACCAAGCGGACAAAACATATGTTTGTAGAGATGCGGTGGTGACAACCAACTCTTAATGTATTAACGGATCCCCTATACAACTTTAAAAACCATTCTACCTGTCTGATATGTCATCATCCGATATCCGGGCGAATGTGACAAAAAATGACAAGTTTTGCAAAAAATCAGCTTACATAAGAAAGTGACTTAAATGTTGGATGATTTGTGTGCGTAAACACCCGAGTAAGTTGGGTTTACGTGTTGAAGGTGCTGCTGATAAGGGCGAGAGGGATTTCTGCAATCTTTGGATTAGATCCTTGCATGAGCTTTTGCTCTTTGATGTGGGACGTCTGACTCAAGTGTAGGTTTCTAATGAGACAAGGGACGAGGCCAAAAGTGGGCTCTAATCTTACACATTCCTCTAAAACTGAGTGTGTGTGTGTGTGTGTTTGAGAGGGAAAAACATACTGCTGCTAAGTGATATCTGTATCAGGGTTGTTTTTATCAAGGCTGGGGATGATGGTCACTAAGCTAGTAAACAAAGGGGAGGGTTGGTGTGGTCTGGTGTGCACTTCCAGGTGGGCAAAACTAATGCCGCAAGATTCCTCAGCATCTTCTCAGAAGCACCAGAGAAATCCTCTTTGCTCTTAGTCCTAAAGCACCTTGCAAAGTCGAGGTGGCTTGCAACGGATTGTCTTAATCTGTCCTTTTTGTAAAGAAAAGGGTAAGCCAGGCAGAATGTCAGTCTGTATCAGTCAAAAACCAATTGGTTACAAGGATTTTTTTTTTTTTTAGGAAGTAGTTGCAACGAACTTTTTTGAAAACCCTTAACATGCTGACACCAAAGCACAGCACAAACGCATACAGCCCAGGTAATTTAATGTGTAATCATATGTGTGATTAATCCCCATGTTATGAGGAGGCCAATGCAATTTTTGTGGCCCATCCAGAGGTCAGATATCTTTTCTGCTGCACTCAGGGCTTTCAAAGAGGCTTAGTGGTATGTAAATGAGAATGCTGTGGCTCTAAAGCACAGCCAGTTGCATTAGATTAGACGTTAAAAATTGTCCCCCTATCTGAGTGGCTTAGGCTGGTGGTCGAAAACTCATTACGCCGATCAAATCCAAGACAAGGAGCGAGTCATTTCTCGGCAATGCTCAGGTGCTTAAAAATCACACTACGTACAATGTTATCCCACAGTTCCCCTGCTTATCGGGCAAGTGTGAGCTGCTCGCCAGGTGGACCTGGCCTCGCTAACATTTCTTCTTGTGTCCGAGTTGCCAATTACTCCTGCCATGACAAAAGATGAGAAGACATAATGTAGAAAGACATTTAAAAGAGAATATGGTTTGAATGTAATATGTTTTCAGCATGCAATTACAATAAGCAGTAGTTGGTTTCTTGTTTCCATCCCAGATGAATGTGCAGAGACAACTCCAGGTATGCAAGTCATAGGTCGAGTCCCCCCTAAAAGTGAAAACATTGTGGCTCTGTAATTTCTATGAAAACCATTCACACTAAAACTACCAATCATATGCCTGTACCTTTCCACTTGTGCAACTGATAGCATGAGTGTGTTAGCCAGGTCTCTTCCAGCCAATCTTTTATTTTGTGTGTTTTTTGTTTTTTTGCCACAGGTACCCCCACATCCCCTATCAGTAAAGCTCAAGTACCCCTTCATTGACTCCTCTACTGCATTGGTCTTAAAAAAGGAAGTGTTAGGTGTTCACTCCAAAAAAAGTCATGACGTTATTTGTAATTACAAATAACTAACACACTGTAATTTCGGATAAGTTGGCAAAACTCCCCAAAAATGTGGAAAGCCAGACAGCAACATATTGTCGGCCCAGATCCGGCCCACATCTTGTACGCGCTGAATCCACCTGTACCAGATGTGGCCCGGATCTGGGCCAACACTATGTTGCTGTCTGGGAATCATTTACATCAAAACATTTAAGTTAAGAAATTCAAAGCTTAAATAAGCAGAACTGGCAGATTCTTATTCTCTACTCATACATTTTAATTGCGCTTAACTTAAAATATTTGAGTAAGCTGATTCATTCATTAAGTTAACTTAAAATTATCATGCAATCGCAACTTAAATATTTTTAGTCATGGTAACTTGGATAGCTTTATCTAGCTACTGTAAGTCAGTTAATGTTAATTGCCAATTGGTTACACAATGCTGTGATAGCATAGCAATTGGTGAATGAGTACAGCAATAAATAACATTTAACATATATCTGTTCTCAAACCATGCTCATGCTCCACTCGTCATCATGATGGTAAAAAACAAAAAACACATAACAGAAACTCTTCTAAATTAGAATAGCACGTCAAACACTACTAATTCTCCCACTTAACATTAATCTTATTTAAAAATTATATAACATGATATAACTATTCATTTTAGCATTTACTCTTCCTTTTGAGTGCCATAGCATTAATAATAATAATAATAATAATAATTTTATATGGGAAATGAGAATCCAAGCCCAGTTTCAGTTAAATTTAACTTTGTCTAAATGAAAAGAAACCTGTTCATAAAACTTAAAGCAATAAAACAATTCAGATCACTTAAAACTTGTCAGTTTTGTGAACTCAAAAGAAAAAGAAAGTTCTAAATACTCATAAAAGTTAATATGATTGAACTAATTTGTTTAATTTAAGTTTACCCTACTCAAACAAGTTAATTATTGTTAAACATTAGGGTTTTTACAATGCCAAATCAGATTTATTCCAAGTAACCCACGGAACTAACTTGCCCAAGGCTGGGAAACGATTATAGCTGGGTTATGACTGTACCTGTCAATGTACTCAGGGTGTAAACAGTGTGTAAACACACGTGCGTTATCGCTAGGTGCATTCATCTTCAAGTTAACCCTAGAACTCTTGAGTTCTCAGTTACCCTCACAAACAGCTATAACATCAATGCCTAACGTTACCTTTTCGTATTGCAGAATCATTTAGAAGAGAACTGCAAAAACTTGTCTGAAATCAGGAGCAGAGATTTTTTTCTCCTCGGAGGCTTAGGTGAGACTGTCTTCCTGTTGACAGGCCGGTTCAGGCGGCCGGGGGGGGGGCTGAGCAGGAGGGGGTGGAGGTAGTGAAGCGTGCAGAGGTGCAGTTCCCTCAGGCAGCTGCACTGAGACTCGCTCTGGACCACACAGAGAGATGCCAATCCAGTTTCCCTTCCCAATCCCTCCACTGATCTAGGGTTAACTTGAAGATAAATGCATCTAGCGATAACGCACAAGGTTTACGCAGGGGAGGTAATGCTGTCATGTGTTACCCAACAGAGAAGAGAGGCATGCTAGTTTTTAAAAATAAATCCCATGGGAATCGTGGCTGCTGAATCAAAGGACAGAATTTGACATGAGGGTCATCTACTCGAGAATGGACTGCTTTGGAAAGACGGTACCTTTGCAACCTGGTCTAAAAATACCTCCGAATGGCAGCATCTTTTTAGCACAGCGCAATCGCAAGGTACTTGGTGTTACACAGGCTGTAGCAAAGCCACGAGTGGGCTGAAATTAATCTTTGTGGCCCAAAAAAAAAAAAAAAAAAAAGCGTTAGCCTTCTCAATTTTAATGCTTGGAATTTGCAAGAGGTTTTATGCCTTTGAAGAGGCTCAAGATTTATTTAATTCCATTAGTGGATATAGTGTCCAGGCCTGTAGAAATGGTAGATGTAGAGTCTGGGCTGACTAGGGTTTGACTGTTGGGGGGCAGGTTTGGGTTGGTCTGGATGGGGCAGATCGAGGGCTGCTTGCCTGTCAGAGCTGAAAGTTTTGCACGGCTAAGTGCACCTAACAGAAGCGGGAGGTTAACCCTGTTGACAGGTGGGAGCAATCAGAGCATAGCAGCTCTAATCCAGCTAGACCTTCACCAACCCACACACGCAGAAACACTTATTGGGAACTCTTGTTCCACAAGAAAAAGGTGCCAAATCTATAGCCAAACACCACAAACTAGGCAGTTATAGCTCTTTGAGTCAGGGCGTAATGATCATAGTTTCAAGATGAGCGCACATGAATACCACTACAATGTAATTACGAGTGGGAAACTCGGGACTTCATGGGGAAGCAAATTGGCATTGGTCATAATGAAGTTTTCAGTGTGAAAGTTGACTGAACAATGGATTTATCATTTGGATTCACATTTTGAGGGTACAGTAAAATGTAAAGTGAAAAATACTACTCATTTTATTTTATTTTTGAGATTGGGTCTACTTTTCCCATCACTTTCCATAGAAAAATAGAAGGTAGATTTTTTTTCTGCATAAGTGAACCCAACAGATTGCAAATCCAATCATTACAGCCAACACGCAATGATAGCCATCACAAAGCAGGGTGAATTCTGGAATACACACCGACACGCAGAGGGCAGTCTTCCACTCCTCACCACAAGGCTTTTATCACACAATCGTGTTGTTTCCTCAGGTGCTACTGCAGGTCGGCCCATGCATGCCTGCAGCTCTATCGTCTTCAGACGTACCCTGCAAATGTGAGGTCTTTGATCTACCTACCTTTGAATTTGAGGTATGGTGGCTCTACCGTATCCTGGCTGCATGTTCCAAACAAACACCTTCAGAGTCACTGCGGAAAATGAACAGAAACAGAGCCGCCCAGCGAGAAGATGTTTATCGGCCTCCCCCATGAAGACTGCCACTCAAATCAGGTGGCAATCAAGACAGAACTCCAGCAATCATTGACGAGAATGAAAGTCATTACAGAGTTTTGAGCGGAATGTAATATGTGATTATCAAATAGCTGCGATTTACAGTTCTGGGAGAGATTCTGTGTTGGGTTGGAAAGGTAGTGTGTTGAATTGCCCCAATGGACAGAAGTCTTCTACTGGTGTAGATTGTTAACTGTGTTAACAATAGATGGAAAGCAAAGTAACAACACTTGCACTTGATGCTTTTTTTATTATTTTTTTATAAGTGTGTACAACAGCTGACAGGATTTAGACCTCAGTACCTTAATTTTCCTCTTGATAATAGATGTCATTAAATCTCATTTACATCAATATTTGTAAGATTTATTTCTAAAATTTTTATTTTTATTTTGGGGCTGTTTGCCTTTTGTTTAAAGTAGGAGGACAACCAGGAAATCATGGGAAAAGGGGAGAGGGGAATTGGACCAGGAAATTAAATTGGACCACGAGTCGGGACTCAAACTCAGTGCATCCGCTCCATGTATCTGACACTTGCCCACATGACTAAGCTTTGACACATCTGAACTTGTTTTTAAGAAATATTCTTGATTACTGGTGATAGTGGTCTAAAAGAGAATGCGATTTTATTTTATTTTATATTAACTATCAAAAGTGTATTTATATTTGTTGATGTGGAATTTGTGGGCACATTAATTCATATATATATATATATATATATATATATATATATATATATATATATATATATATATATATATATTATTATTATTATTATTTTTATTTTTTTTTATGTAGAAATGATGCAAAAGCCTCTCAGGAAATGTCATTCAAAACATTTATTCATCATAACATAACATTTCAATTTACATAATTGTAGCTATTGTGAGGTCCTTTCCACATTAAAAATAATTTAATTTTAATGAATATTTATGCTTCTTTTTTGCTTTTTTGACTGTCATTCTGTGGTTTGTCAGTCATTATAGTTCGTTAATTTAAACTAAATGGATAAGATGCATACGTTCCATTTATGTAGAATATTACATTCAGTGTTTTGCATTAACTCATAAATAAACAAATAAATTCAAATGATGTAGACCATGTTTTGAAAACCCATTCAGACTTTCATTAATGACACTTTAATAACATCATAATAATAAGTCAACAAACAATACCTTCTTTGACTCTTATTAGCCCCTTTCACACATACAATATTAATTGTAAATTACCGCAAACAGATCATGTGTGAAGTGGACCTTTTCAAATATACCTGTAAATTGGTTTCGGCAATTTAGCAGTAAGGGAAGTTGTCCCATTACCAGTAAATCACTGGTATATGCGCTGTGTGAGTGCAGATTACTGGTATTTTGCATGTACGAGGTCAGAGAACGCGCTGATGTAATAAGTAATTTTGGCCAATCAGGAGCCTTTGAAAGAGCAACGGCTCTGGGCCATTCATAAAATGATGCGTTTGACGTGTTTACTCAGCACGGTTTACAAATGTCTTCAAATCGGAGTGATACCGAAACTAAAGCGCTTCTCCTCGTCCGGGCGGATGAAGAGATTTGACAACAACTTTAGAGGTCACTTCCGGTTAATCATCACAAAGTTTACCGGTATTTTGGAGCTGATGTGTGATGGCCTGTTACCGGTAAAAAGCCAGAACGCTGTCGCTTCTGTGAACAGCACATTTTTTAATTTACCGGTAAAGTCGTTCTGGCAATATTACAGTAATTTACCGGGATTGCTGTGTGAAAGGTGCTATTGTCTCTTCTTTAGAAATAAGAGAAAATCATCTTTTATACATCCCTCCACTGACCCCTTGAGTTCCCTTGAGGACCCCTTGGATCCAGCCCAACACGAGAGGCCTGGAAGCCGAAAGGAAGCGAGATAATAGCGAGAACTGGCTCACGGTCTCCACCCCTGTATGTCTATGTCACTCATTCACGCACAATCGCAAACAAGCAAACTATTTGTCAAAGCAGCCCAGGGCTTTGAGCTGCAAGGATTCCCATAGTAAAAGTGTACACACACGCCTATTGTGCTATCTTTGTCATTTCTAGAAGCAGGCAGCTGCATCTATTTCCTTTATAACTTTCACCCTCCTCACCTGGGTGGGCCCTGTCTGGATCCTCTGTTTGGATTAGGGCGACGATTAACGAAACAAAAACACATTAAACCAGAATCGAGTGGCAATTGTTCAACCGGGTCGATTCACAGAGCGCACTTCCTTTTCATGTTCTTTTGGTGAACCCGCCAAACAAACAGGTAGTCTGCACAGAGGTAAGGTAACGGCAGGATTTAAGCTGCGTCTCTCACTACGAGTATTGTGTGTTTACTGCAGTTGATCGTGGGCTTTCCTGTCTGGCTGCAAGCTACGGGAGCGGCAACTGCTGCGCTTGGACAATTCACATTTCATCACTTGTAATTTTCAATTATTGTTGGGTATTGTTTGGCTTCGTGACAGAACTGTTTTTTTTTTTTTTTTTTGAGAATGGAGAGCATTCATAGGAGAGGATGTGGAATATCCTTCAATAAACAAGGGTCTCCTCCCTTCCAGGACAAAACTGGTTAGAAGGAAATGTCTTCGTACTGTACACAGTGTTGGCATTTGATAAATAATCTCTAAATATTACCCTAATCTTGTTTTTCTCGTTTGAATCAGGGCCATTGCTGGCAGGACGTCATTGTCCCGGCCCCTGTTATGAGGGGGGTGCGCTGAGGTCCTTTGTGATACAGCTTACCCATTGGGTCATTGGGGACTGTTTAGTGTGCTTTGATGCTTTGAAATGTTATTTTTGACCTAAATATCCATTATTCAAAGTACACCAGAGTAGGAAACATCCAGATCCACACTCTCATGGCAATTCGCAACTATTTTATTACATTTTGGTGACTTGGTGGTTAAATCGTATGAATTTCTGCATTTTTGTATCTGCTTAAATGAAAACATTTACATTAAATGAAATAAAAATACATGACACTAAAACTAAAACACAAAAAAAGTCCACTAGTTGTAAATACATTGTAAATAAAGCAAAGATTATTGAGGCCGGGACACATCAAGTCATCGTTCAACTTCGTTTTTGAGCGAACGCTTAGTATTCTGGCGTGTTCTGCACCGTTGGCTCTAGTTGGACGCCGTCTGTTGTTTTTTTTTGGGCTGATTCAGCATGTTGAATCGCCGTTGGGCCGTCAGTGAGAGAGAGAACTCTGATTGGCTGTTCAGCTTAGCGAACGAGTCAGTGCACGAGAATAAAAGGGAAAGTGATGAAAGCGAGCAAAGAAGTCAAGAAGGTACGGACAGAAGGCTATTACTATTAAAAGTCATCGTACCTGAGCATTCAAATGCACTAATATTTTCATAATAACATGAGCCCGACTGGAATGAACAAAGTGATCAGCGTGATTGATATTCACCATGATAAGCTAGCGCTGCTTTATTCATGGTTTGTATATCCAGCCTGATCTCACATCAATTTGTGCGAATTCTACGAGGTGGCTAATTCATACGAATTCATACGACTTCACTCGTACGAATTAGTACGATTTTTGCTAAATCGTACATATTTTACGAATTGCCCAATTCCCCTGATCCCGCCCCTAAACCTACCCATCACGTGGGTTTAGACAAATCGTACAAATTCGTACGATTGAGGTCGGACGAATTCATACGAATTAGCCACCTTTTTATCACTCGTACGAATTCGTACGAATTGGTCGTGAGATCATGTTGGTATATATATCTGCAGTCCTAGTTTTGGTTTCCCTTTTTGATTGACGAAAATAGACATATTGATATTTATACCTGCTCATATAGACAGATATTTACTTGCAAGCAGGCGCAGAACGCACGTGGTAGTTGACAGTCGCCGTTAGTCACTTTTGGTGTGTTCAAGCGCAGCTTTTTGGCCGTTACGCAGCCGAAGAGAGGCGACAACACAGTCAGCTTTCATCGCCGCTAGTTCTTTGAGGTCAGCTCAGTCGTCACATGTTGCCGGTACTCTGACCGCCCACACCACTTTCTGCCAAGAAGTTCAAAAGTAGTCAATAGTCTCAAATATAGTCTACTATATAATCAAAGTATCATAACAAGTGTACACTCATAAAAATAAAGGTTCCTGAAGGGGATTTTCACAGTAATGCCATTGAACAACCATTTTTGGTTCCCCAAAGAACCTTTTTCATCGAACAGTTCTAGAAAGAACTATTTAGTGTCTTAGTGTGAAGAACATTTAAAAAATCTAAAGAACCTTTTTATACTATAAAGAACCATTTGTGCAATGAAAGGCTCCATGGATATTAAATATTCTTCATGGAACCAAAGATGGCAATAAAGAACCTTTATCTTTAAGAGTGTAATTTTGACATGATGTTGGTGGTGCAAACATATCCACATCGCTATGATCAGATGCTTTCTTAACTGCTGTTTTCTCACCGCTGTCAGTTTTGTTGTTACTGAGAGGAAAGTGCGCAGTACATATTCACATATTCATCTAAACGTCGCTCTCAGCAGCGTGGACGGCGTCGGGATGTCCGTTAACAGTATGCTGTATCGCTGCAATGGTATTTTCAACTTTTAACTTCTAAGCGAAGAATGAAAAAGAACTTCGCCATGAGAATATCGGGGCATTGAATCACGTTCAGTCTCTTGCACGTCGCATGTGCAGGAGTGCGACCATTAGCAATACGTTTTTTTTTTTTTCTTTTTTTTTTTGCAGTTCCCTTAACGACCACCGGTGTCGCTAATAACAAGAGTTTCTTAATTCTACATACAGCCTTTTTAAATTACAAATTCAAAACTATGATAAACCTGCAGAAGACTTGGAAAAATCAAGTTGGCTATGTTTATACAGGTGTGTTTTTGTCATTTAGGAGCTTGACAGCACCAGTACCCATTTACTGTATGGAAAAATTTGACCAGTGCATTCTTCAAAAATTTCTCTCAGTTCCACTGAATATATGTTTGGAATAACTAAATGAATACAAAATATATTTCTTTAAAGTAATTAGTTACAGTTAATCTTCTGATTCTCTTTGTAGTTTCTTTTTCAAGCAAATCCAGTCTTGATGTCATTAAGATTTACCAATGGGGCTGTAGGGGAACATAAGGTAAAAACATTGACTTAGTACATAACCATTCATTATGCTGAGAGTAAGTTGATGTTTTTGATGTTGATCTGCTCAGGGTTAAGAAGTTCCTGTCTGGAATTCGTCACTCAGTCAAAACATTAGCATCCAATTTGCTTCGCACCTCAAGACATGTACTTTTCAGGACGTCAGGGGGAGTGGTGAGACTTTTCAAAACACACAATGTAAGGCTTAAATCGCTATCCTTTCTAACAACTACAGCACACCTGTTCACAGAGAGCGACGGTGAGACACAGGAAGAAGAGTTCTCACACTTGTAATCATTCACGTTTCACCTATGTTTATCAGAAAGCCGTGCCATTCGGCTTCCTTTCTGAAGCTTAAGCTGTGTAAATGATACGTCTTTTGCGTGGTTTGCTTCCTAAAGAAGATGTTGAAGAGGATTTTGTCTCTTCATGTAATCTCAACACCGGCTATCACAGAAAGATCAACACATTGAGATTTGTTTGCTTGGGCTAAACAGAAAACTAGCCACAGCACAACCCCATGCTGAACAAGAACACACAAACACATCAGCGAAACAAGTCAGAGCTTGCTGGAGGGGGAATGTTTGTGAAAGACAGGAGCATTACGGGTTTATCTAAGGTGTGGTCCACCTTAAGCATTGGTAATTACTCAGGATACAACAGCTAGGGACTGCCAGGGCCGCACGGCTTTCGCTTAACCATTGAATGGCATATGGGCACGCATCAAAACACTGTGGTTGGGAGGATGTTTTTTCTTTCCTGTGCCTCTTTCTGTCAAATAACACTGGAGGCAAAAATAGCTTGTTTCTTCTGGCAACTTCAAATGCATCCAGAGTAAAAGAACCAAATAACGAAAACTTGCCACTGTAAAAATTGTTATCATAGGGATGTAAAAAGTTGATACCAGTCAAAAAAGTAACAATACTATCTCTATAATATATATATCTAGAGTACCATATATGTATCATATAACGACAACAATAACTAAATGTTGTCTGACAGGTTTCAATGGAAAATGAAACATTTATAATAATAACGAGGGTTAGTGTCACAGTTCTTAACATCCTAAGATGAAGATGAGTCAAGAAATCCCAAAATTAAGACATTATCTCATATCTCATCTTCATCTTTTAATAAGAAAATAAATTCAGATGATCCAGCTCAACGTGAAAGCGTGTCTACACACAAACAATAACCGACCATGACCTGAGGAAACAAGGAGCTTAAGTGTACAATGATAACAAACTAAAAGACAAACAGGTGTGAAGATCAAATGAACTGTCATAGTAATTAAAGAGAGCAGGAAACTAGAACAAAGACCACAGGAAATGAAACAAATCAAACTATAAGTCTGTGATAATGAAAACTAGATGAACAAAAGACTGACAGTTGCTGGCAGTCACACTGACATGTATTTCATGCCTGGTACATTTTTTCTCAAATTTACACAGGTGTGATAAAAAAAAAAGTTAATTTTGGACCCTAAACATATGATAAAACACATCTTACCAAACACCCAACCACCTATAAAGACACAATGATCCTATAATCAAGTGCTATTTAGGAACTATTTTATATTTGGTTTGCAAATAGCATTTAATTTGCTGCAACACAACAACATCTGCCATAGATCTGCTGTTTTTTGACCAAAAAAAAAAAAAAAAGGTCATTTTACCCTTGTATGATCTAATTTTGATAACTCTTTCATTTCATGATTATTAAAGAATACACCCAGCTACAATGGGCTGAAAGTGGCACAAAAGGTGCAGTTTGCGTGCGCTCTAGTCATTGAGACCATTGTTAGGTATTTTGAAGGTAATAGAGCTAACCAACAAACAATGACTTTGACCTAAAAATATCACTCACATCCTTTCAGAGAAGATCAGTCAAATTAGGTTTGATGATTTGTTTATCCATTTTGAATCCAAACCTTACTTCTTTCAAATTGCCCTATTTTTCCCCCTTTTACTTTGGGTTGATCATGGTATCAATGAATAACCTCACCTGTGTGCTAGGAGGATATATATATATGTGTGTGTGTGTGTGTGTGTGTGTGTGTGTGTGTGTGTGTGTGTGTGTGTGTGTGTGTGTGTGTGTGTGTGTGTGTGTGTGTGTGTGTGTGTGTGTGTGTGTGTGTGTAACAAAGTCTTTGATTACATTTTTTATCAGTTTAATGCATTCCTGCTGAAAAAAAGGTCTAAAAAAGGTCTAAAAAGCTGGTCTTAACTAGTTTGAGCTGGATGTAGCTGGTTTAAGTGGGTCAAGCCGGTGTTCGGCTGGTTTTAGCTGGTCTCCCAGTGGCTGAAACCTCTCTAAAACCTCTAAAGCCTGCTAAACCAACTATGACCAGGCAACTGGCTTAGGCTGATGTTAGCTGTTTGAAACCATCACACTCAAAATAATTGTTTTGAACTAATTAAACTAATTAGTCCCGTCAAATGAACTTTTATGAATATTTAGCACTTTCTGTTTCTTTCAGGTTCACAGAACTGATATATTTTAAGTAAACTGAACTGTTTCATTGTTTTGAGTTTTATGAAATTATTTATTTTAATTTAGACTAACTTAAGTTTAACTGAAACTGGGCTGGGATTTCTATTTCCCAGCATGCTTTGCCCATGGCACACGAAAGGGAGAGTAAATGCTCAAATTAAGTGTAATATAATGGGTTTTTGTGTGTGTGTGTAAGATTACTGTGAAGTGGGAGATTTAGTAGTGATTAATATTTTGTTATGCTAATTTAGAAGATTTTCTGTTAATGTTGTTTTTAGGAGAGTTAACATCATGGTGACAAAGTGGTGCATGCGGCTTGGTTTAAGAGCAAGTAGATTAAAAGCTTTATATTGCTCATACAACAAGTGCTATGCCATGCTATTGTTAACATGTTAGCAAATTAACAAGTTCGAATTAATTGAACTAGCTAGTTATAGCTAGCTAAGTTTATACTAATAAAAATTTTCACATTGAGGTTACATGAAAATATTAAGTTAAATGTATAAATTAGTGTACTCAATCAATTCAAGTTAAGAACAAGTAAAATGGATGACTACAAAATAAAAATCTGTCAGTTCTGCTTACTTACACTTTGAATTTCAACTTATTCGGGTTTACAGAGATTGCTGAATAAAAAGTAGTAATTTCCTTCCAAAAAGAATAATAACAATCTTTCCTGACCCCAAACCTTTGAACGGCAGTGTATATGAATGTGCGTGACCCTTCCTATTCACCCTTTTGTCTGTGGAGAAATTTACGATGACGAGGGAGCAAACAAGCTTTGACTGCACATTACTAATAGTCATAAATTCTTGTAATTAACGATAAGCATTAGCATAAGCTCAGGCTTGTGGTGTTTAAGTCTCGCAGGTTCTGTTTGATTTGGGCCGCTGCTAAACTTCAAACTACTCCTTTTGAAAAAAAGAGTGTGCGAACAAACAAATAATTGGGAGGTGGTAATGACTGCGCTCTCAGTGGAGACACTGGCAGCCCGGTGATCCCGCGGCGTCTTGCAACAGTGTAATTAGATTATTCATATCACCGGTCTGTGCTAACCTGATTAGCACACATGCTACCTCTCCTGCCTGTCTGCTAATGCCTAGGTGACTAGTTAACATCCCAGCAGTTCATAATAAGCTTGTGCTTAGGTTAGCCTATTAGCGCTAAAGCATGGTATTAGCAGGCTATGATCTGTTTGTCCGTCAGTGTTAGCGCTGGCAGCCGCTCGTTGGCACTAAACAGGCTAGCGTGACAAACAACAGAACGGCAGAAACGTAAACCCTTCATTAGTATTCAGCTAATCCAACACTGCATGCTGGAATAACAGCAAATATTAGCTCGATCAGACACCTCTGAACTGGGGTCATTATAGAGGTGTATTAGCACTTAGCTAGTAAATAGGATGCAAGTAAGATTAAAACATACACTTAAAAGTGAGTGTCTAAGCTTGTGTGGAGGTGCTGTCACATGGTGTTTATTTCCATGAATGTCATGTTACATTTTCAGAGACGCCACAGTCATCCCGGCTAACAAGACTATGTTCAACGAACGAATGAACGTTCTCTGAACTTTCAAAATGTCTCGTTTTTTTAAAATGTTTTTAAAAATGTGTTTTTTCTTGGTTATGTGAACTTTAATATTTGATCATTCTTTATGAGAATGTTACTTTTAAATGTCCTCTAGTAGTTCCGAAACAAGTTTAAACAAGTAAAAACGTTAGACGAATGTCCAATTAAAACATTTCAGGAAAAAAAAGAAGAAAAAAAATGCTTCATGATTGTTTTCAGTGAAAAATCCAAAACATCCTTCAAAAAGGATGAATTTACTGAAGATCTGCAACTTTGATAATAGACGTATATGATCATACATGTTTTATGACTCTACTGGCAAATTGTTTGGTAACACTTTACTTGAAGCTTTTATATATAAGGCATTATACAAGTATGTTTAATTCCTTGTAATGCATCTCATGGAATAAGTAATTGTAACTACAGTTGTAATACATTACAATACTTGTCTATTCATTGTTACACTTTTAGAAAGTATAATGCATTAAAACACATGACAAACAACCAATTTCAGATGTAACATAAGGCATTTATAACTTAAGTTAAAATGATTATGTAAAGATATAATACATTGCAATTTGCATCGTAGATTATGAATAGTTTTTAGATGCATTATACAAAATGGATTCAAGTAAAGTGTTATTTGATATTGATAAGATGATACTTATGCTAAAACAAGAAAACAATGTATGGGCAACATGCTCAGAAAAAGCAAGCAATATTACACCTGAAAATCAAAAATCTATATTTTTTGCCTAGTATTTGTTTGTTTGTTTTGCTGGAAAATAAGACAAATCCTGATTTTTTCCCCTGTAAACTGTAGCAGAAGTCTGTGTTTCTGCAAAGGGAGCTGTTTGTTCTCCTTCCTCCGCTCCTGTCGCAGAGGGCAGAGAAATCAAATGTTTACGTCACGCCTGCCCTTCATAACTCTGTGTCTTTAGAAGGAGACACACTCAGGGGAGGATCCGACCGGAATGGGAGTCGAGATTAAAGAGGCAGTGTCTCAGAGCTGAGGGAGGAGACAAACTCTGAGGACACACATGAAACTTAAAGACACACGAGGAATCTCAATGAGGTTTGACAAACGGCCGACTCTTTGCTTTCATGAGGTACGGTGTAAACAGTTTTTTATTTATTTTTTAAATGAGGACAAACATATTCTTGTTGTTTCTTTTGTTTTAGAAAACCACACATAAAATGACCCTACTACTATGTACCGCCACTGCCTGATATGTACTATAAACTATATATATATATATATAATACATGTGGCCAAACAAAGTTCCAGCTCACAAAACCACCCAACATATTTACAATAACATTTAAAACAAATCATTACTTTTATTCAGCAAGGGCATATTAAATTGATTTTCTAAAAATAATTTTCTATTTTGAATAATTGCTGTTCTTTTGATGTTTCACCAAAAATTCCTGAAAAAAATTTATTACGGATTCCACAAAAATATGAACTGTTTTCAACATTGATAATAATCATAAATGTTTCTTGAGCATCAAATCAGCATATTAGAATGAGTTGATTTCAGAGTTGAAAAATCAGCTTTGATCTCAGGAATAAATTACATTTTCACATGCGTATATTCACGTAGAAAACAGCTGTTTTAAATTGTACCAATATTTCACAATATGTGAATACAAGCTTATACATTTTACATTTGAATATATATATATATATATATATTTATTTTTTTATTTTTTTTATTATCAGTGCAGATCTTGATTTCAATTGATTTTCCTTACTGTAATACAGTATATTATTATTATTATTATTATTGTATATATAATACTTATTTGAGTAAGAATCGATGTAGTTCTGTCATCTTATATATTATATATATATATATAAGATGACAGAACTACATCGATTCTTACTCAAATAAGTACTGAGTAATATTAATTAACTACATTTACTTACTATAGAGTTACGGGGTTAGGGTTTGGTTTAGGGTTACTTACTTGTAATTATTGATAATTTACTGTTATTACTATAGTCATCTTCATTTATTTACTTTAGTAAGTACATGTAGTAACGTGTATCTACGTCACCTTAAAATTAAGGGTTACACTTTATTTTAAGGAGTCATTGTTACAGTGTAATTATATATTTAAATACTGAGTAATATTAATCAACTACATGTACTTACTATAGGGTTAGGGTAGGATTAGGGTTTGGTTGAGGGTTAGTTGTATGTAATTATGTATAATTTACTGTTATTACTATGGTAAGTACATGTAACATATGTAACAAGGACACTGTAAAATAAAGTGTTACCAAATAAAGTTACTGATTTTTGCATTAAAATACCCAAAACCACTACCACAGTGTTAAATATTTTTCTTACTTGTGTACTTACATTATCCCAAATGTTTCCAACAATGTTTAAATCTAGATAAATTCGTAATTTTAACCAGTGTAGCGTCCCGTGTCATTGCGTCGCCCGTCAATGACGTCATATCCTCGATTTCCCTGGATTTCCGCTTATACTGGCGTAGAAACCATGGAAACACAGCGAGTCTCATGAATAAATGCAGATGTAGTAGTTGTAGCGTCTTGTTTCGCACAGTCGTAAACAGGGCGAGTGTTTAGCAAACCTGTTATTTTCGCAGTTCCACTTAGCATCGCTAGTGGTGCGCAAACAGTTTTAAACTCAGAAGTCAACATTCAAGAAAGTGTCCTAACAACTGCAATCTTTCTGTTTTCCCCGAGCAAGCGTTTTTATCTTTTAACTATATGGCCACTTACAGCTCATCTAGAACAACAGTAAAAAAAAAAAAAAAAAGAGTCTCCTGCACAGTTTGATCAATGTCTTTTGTCCGTGCTAGAATTTCACTGCAGTAATGACCGCTAACTCCTGCCACCAGCTCCCCTGCCACCCGAGCCTGTCTCGCTCCAGAGTGCCTGAGAACCAAACCAGAGGATTTTGTTTCTCCTCTGCTGTCTGTAATTTTGTTTTGATATCCACCTGCTGTCACCACTCTTGTGCATCATCCTTTACATGTGCCGTGGAAGTGTGGGGTGGGGGATAATGGCTCCCCCAACCGCATGTAAATACAACCACCACAATGAAAAGACGAGAACGGGGAGAGAGAAGAAGAAGACGAAGTGCAATTTGCCTGAAGTGGCTTTCTATTGAATAATACATTCTCCACCCCAGAGTGCCCATTTGCTTCCTGAGCTTTCTCGTTATTACGAAAGGAAAACATTAGGGCTCTCGGATGCGGGCTCCGGCCGGCCCGGGATTGCAGGAGCTGCTCCGGCTCCGCGAGCGTTACTCTGTCTCCGGGGACTGGGAGCTGAGAGGATTAAATGGATGGCATATCAGTGCAAAATTCAGATCAAAAGGCTAAGTTGGGCCAGTTAAAGGGTTGTGGCCCTGAAGACCAAAGGGATTTCAAAGCCTCCTCGTTTAACAGAAACCCTTTTTCTTTTTTTTTATCGGCAGCCACCCATCGTGTTGGATGTTGGAGCATGAAAATGGTCATATAGACCGAGCTTTGTTTTAGGCTTTGTGGATATACGTGGTGAGGCGAGTCTATTACCATCAGCCTCTGGTTCTCTGGGGACTCGCCAGAGATCAAGAGCTTCACGCTTCCGCAATATTACATTTTGCATTATTCCCAAAGTAAATCAATATAAAATCTTGGGTAACACTTTATTTTACAGTGTCCTTGTTACATATGTTACATGTACTTACCATAGTAATAACAGTAAATTATGCATAATTACATACAACTAACCCTCAACCAAACCCTAATCCTACCATAACCCTATACTATAGTAATTATTATTACTCAGTACTTAAATATATAATTACACTGTAACAATGACACCTTAAAATAAAGTGTAACCAAATATTGTAATATACATATACTATATTTAATATAGTAGTAGTTATCATGTAATAGAGTAGTAATTATCATGTAATAGAGTAGTAATTATGTAATATAGTAGTAATTATCATGTAATAAGGTAATAATAGAGTTTTAGGGTATTTTAGGAAAAGGAACAGTAGATTTCTTATATTTTCTTAAGAAAATGTGATTGGTTTTTGCCAAGCGACATCCTTCCGGTCTCTCTGTTGAATCCAACATGGAAGTGAAATAAAAAATTATAATAATAGTTGCACGATTTGAGATATTTTTCATGCCCTTAAGCAAAAACAGTGCAAATTACATGCCGATAAACACTAACCCCCATGAACAATAGAACAATATTAATAATCATAGTTGACTATGCAAACACTACTAATTATACTTGTGTTGTAAAAGGATTTATATATATATTTATTACAGGACTCTCTGAAATACTTGATTCTGATTGGTCAATTGCACCATCCAGCAGTTTGTTATTCCCTGATAACAACGTGTAAAAACTGATAACACGGGCTCATCCGGGAAACTGAAGTCAGCGATATACTCAAAACAATATTTTGTGTACAATTATTTAATTATGGACTTGCTCTCTGTTGTTTCATACAGCATTTTGCCATGATTGTTTTATACACTGTAATTGATTATAAGATAGCAAACGGATAAGATTTTAAAACAGCTCCGTCATATATCAATATCTCTATCACCATAATTGTCGATGAGGTGAAATGCCATGTAATAAGTTGTATGACTCTATACAGTATCCCTTCAATGTCCATCTAGTTTGAACTTGACACTTTCTAGCAATTGTTTCTCCACGGATAACATCCGGCTGGATGCACATTATCATATATATATATATAGTTATAGTTAGTTATAGTTATATAGAGACTGATTTAATTAGGTTGAAGTGAAGACAGTAGCGTTGCTTTAGCTCCGGGCCCCAGTTCATGTTGTTCTACAGGTCTGACCCACAGGTCACCTACTAATCCTCATGTTAATGCCAACGACAGGAAGTGGGAGCCGCTTTTTTAAGGGCTTTTCACTGCTTTCCTCTGTTTGCAGTACTTGGAACGATTTAAACTACTTCCTCTGTGGGACACAATGACACAAGGCTGTTCAGCCTGACTGAACCTTGGCTGAAACACACATATTCAGGCCTCGACCAGCGAGCGGCTCCTAATACTCCTAACAGAGGGTTACTTCTAGACTCCAGACTAGGGTTTCAGACTAGGGGATATTAAATATACTTTAGCACTTTAGCACATTACGACTGTCAATTGATTATTTTCTTTCTTTCTTTTTAAATATAAACCCAATATAAACTATATAAAGCCTTGGTGTGTAAAGGCAATTTATTTTGAAGTAATATTCTCATTAGTGTGCTCTTACTTACTGAAATCGGCCTATTTGTGATGTTCATACTGCATATTTGCCCATTTATATTGATTTCCAGGGCATTTTTACCTTTATAACCCTTAAATGTAGGTGTCAACTTTCATGCCAAATTCATATCAATACATTTGATTAGAATGATAAAACTCTATAGGGCTGTTTCCAATTCAATGGAAATGCAAAACCTGATTTCACCAAATACAACATGTTCCTGGATCGACATCTTTGTTGATCCTGAAACAACATTCCAATCAACCAATCAGATTTGAAGGACAATTTTACTGGTTTTGTCAAATTTAGGCTCACAACCAGGGTTAAGTGCTTCTACACCAATGTTAATCACCTGTCATTTCCCTCTGATGTTAGGGAGAAGTTATAGGTTTAGGGGTAGGGATATAGTTAGGATTATACAGACAGATTAGGATTTTCGGACAGATATGTTGTTCCAGGATCAACCAAATAGGTTGACCCAGGAATGCGTCTAACTCGGGAAACACAGACGCTTGTCATTTAGATGTAGGACAATTTACGAGTAAACAGTTCAACTCAATGTCATGAGAAAATGTAGCTATTTTACAGGTTTATGAATTCACATTATTTGATTTACAGTTTTTACGGAAAATTGTAAACATGAAGGTCCTCCGTAAACAGATTATCAGCAGCACATACAAAAACATACGGATGTATGAATTTGCATAAAATAGTTATGTGCGTGTTTGTATGAATTTTTTATGATTTGGTTCACAATTTGTTTTTGTCACAAAAAAAACTAAAAATCATAAAAAACATCATAAAAAACTAATTCGGAAAATTGCGAAATAGTTTGGAATTCCCATTAGAATGTGTTGGAATAGTTCCTGGCTCGCTCTGAACTATAAACATTCAGGGGTCATGATTAAAAAAAAAGAAAGAAATGAATACACTAACATGTTAAACACTAGTATATATAGTCAACTTAAGATATAAAACTGTATATTTAGCATTGCATTGAATAGACATGGCAGACGTATTTCTGTAAAAGCTGGAACGCTGAAATGAAATCAGTGGAAATAACAATCTTTCATCTAATCTCTCTCCCCAGATCCTGGAGTACGGCTCAAACCTCATCACTGCTGATTCTGGACTTGTTTCAGTGTTGGATTAAAATGTTTATCAATTATCAGTCCCATCAGGATGAGCACTCCTTTCGCTCTCCCGCTAATTGAATCATTGAATAATTTCTGCTTCCTTAGGGATGCCGTCGTTTGCAAACAGCGGCGTTCTGTTTCCTCCGGAGGCTTCTCGATTGCCAGATATGTTTATTAATTTCCCGACCCCTGGTGTTTGGAGGCTGCACAGAGAACTGTCACACACATCTCACCGGGAGATCTCTCTATTACAGATAAACGGGAACACGGGAGAGGGGGGGAATTATGAAAAATTAAGAGCTCCCCCACTGAGAAAATGTGT
>NC_138739.1:40631442-40671442 GCF_965113295.1 Leuciscus leuciscus
CTATCTATCTATCTATCTATCGTCTGTCTGTGTGTCTGTCATCTATCTCTCTCTCTGTCTGTCTGTCTGTCTGTCAAAACTGATGCAGAGATATATGAAAGTCATGTATAACCACTGAACTGTTCTGAAGGTACAGCACGTATTAATGCATAATCATCAGTGTGCTTAGTAGTAAAATCCCTGTTTGCAAGTCTCATTATTCAAACCTCATGCCTCAGAAAACTCCTGGGCTAAGCTGTGACCGCTGGTGACCATGATGATGATGAAGATGATGATGAAGATGATGACAACGCCACTTAGATGAGGAATGTATCCCAGCAATCAAAGCTCTCAGTGGAGTGTGGTGAGACTGTCAGCACGGGGTTATTGGACTGAGTATTGGACTGTGTGACACGAGCCAATGGAGCTCGGCGCTCAGGTGGACAATGTGCCACTATATTCCCACAACTCAGAGCTGGAACTGTTGTAATTACAACCAACAGACCTCAGATCAGTTCAAGAGGTGCTAACACACTACAGAATCTGGAAAGATTGGCTGGATATCTCTTGAAAAGAAGAAATATACCTATATTCAGGAACCAGCGTCTCTACATCAGCTAACCACATTTGTAATTTCTTAATTGCCTTGTACCTGTCCCAAAAGTCATTAATAAGCAAATTAACAATGGCTTTATTGAAACTTTTTTTAGATCGTTAATTTATTGTTATTGTTTCAATTTATAAAAATATTCACCTGTGTCTTTAAATGACAGTACTGTACAGAACACTGACCTGCACATGAAGAATTCCAGGTGATCCGAGAAAAAGAGAAAGTGGGAGAGAGAATATATGTGTGCTAAAAAAAAAAAAAAAAAAACTTTTACCCACAAGCCATTCAGCTAACAGTATTTGAGAGAGAAGATCACTGGTTTAAGATGGAAGTGGGCGCTTGGTGCTGCGAGGACTCAGATATGTAATTTTGAGGCAAAAGCCGAGTAATAGGGAGAGTGTCTCACATCACAAACCTTCTATCGCGAGGCTGTGAAATTTGCAGCCTCTGTGTCTTGGATCCAATTCATCACTGTTCTAGGATGTCCTGTAGATACATTCTTCAATTATTTTTCCCTCTTTAATGTGCCAACAGTAAATCAATATTTAGTCAACCAATGTAATTGCACCTCGTGAAATAAAACACATTCGATAATATGAAAAAAAAAATGGAAAAAAAATCAAAGAGGAGATAAATTGTCCTCAGGCCTGTTGAAAATTTGCATTTTTTACTGTACACTTAGGGCAGCTTCTATGATTCGACACAACAGTTACAGCTGCTGAATCTCGGCTTTTAGAGAAGCACTGGGTGTCTGAGAATGGAAGATCCACTTATATTCTGTTTTAAACAACATCGTTGCTCTAGATTTGACAGCGTATTGCATCTCAGTGGTTAAACTCTATTTCATAGTTGTTAGAACAAGCCATGAAATTGTGAATTTAAAAGATTTACACACTGGAAAGCTGTGTGTAAATTTACAATACACTGAAATCATATCAACAAAAACAAAAGGAAAAAAGATATTCTCTTAAATGAATAGAACTCAATGAAAAGTCTATATCATATATATATATATATATATATATATATATATAAACGTTTTGATATTAGTGACACTAATTGATTATTGCATTTTTCATAACGTGATGGGGCACTGAATAATTGATTAAATTTGGATTGTATGACTTTATATTGTGCACAGTGTAATACATGTACTACTTTTATGATATTTTCATGAATTTTAAGTCATTTATGGAGAGATATATTTTCAATGTATAGAAAAGTAAACCTTTTGTGTGATGGGGAAGAAAAAAATATGTCATACATATTTAATAAACTGTGTAACTACACCTTTAAAATATTTATATTAAAATTTTAAATATTAATTGTGTGCTATTTGGTCTAAAAAAAGCATGTTGATCATGTTAGGGCTAAATTAGGAGACAAAACATGTTGTGTGTATATACAGTATAAACTTGAAATAAAATATTAAATATACTTAAGAGTTTTATATTTATATTTTATTTTATTTAACCCTTATGTTGTGTTCGGGTCATTTTCGGTTCAAATAAAACATGTTAGAGCTACATTAATTTAATAAAGTAATAGCACTTGCAGAAGGTTTTTTAAAATAAAAAATGAAGTTCATTTAAAAAAAAAAAAAAAAACATGTTCCCTCCATGTTTTCCTTTACGAGAGACGAGTCTAATTTAAGGCCAGTGAAAAAAGACAGCAGGCAGGAGGAGGGTTTGGTTTGGAGGGATCTCACTCCTCCAGCTTCTTGGGTGAAGAAAGCATTGCTGTCTGGCAGACAGCTCAGGTAGTTGTGTTGGGCCTGAGCCTGCAAACCGATGCCAAGAAACCTAATCCTATTAATAAAACAAAAATCAAAGCAAACACGACAGCGCTAACCTCTGTGCTCCCTGCTGGCTCGACCCAAACGCTCAGTGGAATCTTAAAAGCCAGCTCTGAACAAGCTCTGACGGAGCGTTTTCAAAACTTTGCGTGCCGCGGTGAGACCCAGGTGAGGAGTGTAGATTTGGATGTGTGTCACACACAAACACACACCTAACAGACACATGCTGGTGTGTCTACATAAGCGCTGCACACTGAATCTCGGAAGATATGAAACATGGAAACGTAAATTTGCAATGTGCATATGTGACCCTGGATCACAAAACCAGTCACGAGTTGCACGGGTTTATTTGTGGCAATAGCGACAAAATTATCGATTTTTCTTTTATGCCAAAAATCATTAGTATATTAAGTAAAGATCATGTTCCATGAAGATATTTTGTAAATTTCCTACCGTAAAGATATAAAACATGTATTTGTGTGAGTGAATGCAGCACAATCACGAACACAAATGAACAACTTTAAAGGAGATTTTCTCAATGTTTCGATTATTTATTTTTTTGCACCCGCAGATTCCAGAAATAGTTGTATCTCGTCCAAATATTGTCCTATCATAACAAACCATACATCAATGGAAAGCTTATTTATGCAGCTTTCATTTTACGTATACATCTCAATTTCAAAAAATGTACCCATGTGACTGGTTTTGTCATCCAAGGTCACATAATTATAATACATTTGAAGAGAAGGTTCTATTGGCGTCTATAGTTCCATTAAGAACCTTTAACATTTAGAATTTAGAATTTGTTCTTTATTTAAATAACATCAGAGAATCCTACAATATAAGTGCAATAAAAAGTCTATAAAGTGAAATCCGTTATTATCTTACACCATTTGGCTCACCAACTTCGACAGGGACATAAAGATCATCGTCCATATAAACAATAAACTACGGATTGTGAGATGTAGTAGAAATACTAGAGCAATGCATACACCAGTTCCCAACTATTAAAGTTGTGTAGAACTTTAATAGTTGGAACTTTGGAATAGTTTAATAGTTGGAAACTTTTCCATGTTCTTTATGGTGGAAAACGGTTCTTTGGATCATCAATCTGTTCTTCTCACTGAGGAAAAGGATCGTTCTTTTAAGAACTAGTTTTTTTGGGGAACCCAAAATGGTTTTAACTGTGAAAATGTCTTTTTGCAACCTTTATTTTTAAGAGTGTTTTTGACAAATTGAGTGCTTCTTACGTACATGTTTTCCTCCTAGCCGACTATATTTGAAATACCTCACGCAAACAGTCCTAATCCTCGCGGTAAAACATCAGACGTTTTCATGTCAGACTCTTTCAAATGTATGCAAACAAGTCCAGTTGGAACTAGTCAAGTTCAACACAGATGACGACTGTAGAGTTGTTAAACAGAGCACATGTGAAAAGATAAGCCAGCCTTAATGGCGTAAACTCACCCCTCCTGCGCTATCAGCTTCAACTTCTTGAAATAGTTCACGGCTAGATAGAGAGAGCTTATCTCACTGTCTGTTGTGTGCTCATGATCAGAGCGGGGAAAACACAGGAATGTTTCGGAAAGTTTCACTTGTTGAAATGCAATGACAGTCCGAACAGAATCATTGAGCAAATCCCTTCAGCCTGTGTGGAAAACTGTGTGGAAAACTGCCTGGAAACGGGAACGCAGGTGTCCGGGCTCACGGACAGAAAAACAGATTGAACAATACATCTAGAGCTACTATTCTATCAAGACATTACAGTTATTAAAATGCAAAAGTTTTATTGGTTGTTGTATTAGATAAAGAAATAGTTAAAATTAATTTAATTGTATTATTATTATTTCATTTTTTAAGAATCTTTGCATAAACCTTTTCCATAAAACAACAACCCATAGTGATCACAGGCTGATTATATGACCTCTTCCATAAAATAAATATAGCGTAGTTTTGACGTCATGACGTTTGGCCACTTGAGAGCCCCGGTGTTCAAGAACTATACCTTCATTTCTCCCCAGTGTTTAATGTAATGTTACTGATGTCCATCCTGCACCACTTGGAATATAGCATACAATTATTATACTGAAATTGTTAGCGTGTGGTTTTTTTTTGTGTCCTTTTTTAAGCTTGGAGGACATTTTTACCTCATTAGTAATCATAGGTATAAGAACATCAAGGGTGGTTCTGGCACACGCATAGATACTGAAACGTACATTATTGACAACATCTTTAACAAATAGACATTGTTCCTTGTAGACTTCTACTGATAGGGTTATGTTTAGACATGATTTGTTAACTTCTGCATCTAATTTGAGTTTTATTTCAAAGTTTTAGTTGAGAAACGTGAGTTCATATGGCGTTTCACACAGCTTTGATAGCTTGGCAAATCGAAGAACAGTTTGAGACGTTGAGACTGGAAACTCTGTGTCACATTTTGTTAGTATTAATTTAATTTTCATAGACTTCTAGGGTACGTTTACACGACAACGATATGCTTAAAATAGAGAAGTTTTTCGCGTACAAACCATTGTCAAAACGATCCCCATTCACACGAATCAGCGAAAACGACTAAAAACGCTGTTTTCTGCTGCCAGGCCAGTAGATGGCGTTGAAACACTACAGACTGAACACGTAATACGCATGTGGGTGACGTCATCGTCTTCAGAGATTCGCGGTTTTGTTGTTTACATGGAGACTGTTTTCAGAAACATGCACTTTGAAACCCGTTTTTAAAAGATTGCTTTTTCAGACACACAAAACGCAGTTGTCATGTAAACGAATGACCAAAACGCATACAAACATTTAAAACGGTGTAGTATAAACAGCCCCAAGTTTATTTCTTTTCATTAAACTTGTTGCCTTTGTTCTAGTTTCCTGCCACTAATCAGTTGTCATGGACGTTCACTTAACGAGCACACCTGTCTACATTTAGTTCATTATCTCTGTGTATTTAAGTTCCTCCTTGCATTCATTTCTTTGTGTGGTATTGTCTGTGTGTGGCACGCTGTTTCATATCTTTGTGTATTGCCTTAGTTTACTTTGTTTTAATAAACATGCTTAAATTTGAATGTTCTTCATCATCATTGGACTAAGACGTTACACAGTAGAAGAGATTTAACAGATTTACCTTAATAAACAGACTATTGTACAAGTAGTTAGTTAGGTCACACTTTATATTAGGTGTATTTAACTACTATGTACTATGTGATTTTGCCTCAGGTTTAAGGGTTCAACAATGTAATTATAGATGTAATAACAGAAATTAATTACGGCTGTAATTAAATGCATGTGTTTTTTAGGTTACACTTTATTTTAAAGTGTCATTGTTACAGTGTAATTATATATTTAAGTACTGAGTAATATTAAGCAACTACATGTACTTACTATAGGGTTAGGGTTTGGTTGAGGGTTCGTTGCATGTAATTATGCATAATTTACTGTTATTACTACGGTAAGCACATGTAACATATGTAACAAAGACACTGTAAAATAAAGTGTTACCGTTTTTTAATATAAGTACAATAAAAAACATGCATGTACACAATAAATGGATTATATCAAATGATTAATTTAAATGTTAGTGCATAGTAGTAAAAGTTGGACCTTTGATTAATTTAACAAGTTTAGCATAATATAACAGCCTGCCCTGAATTTGTGAGACATTTTAAACAGTATTACACTGAAACAGATAACAACATATTGTGTGAAACTTGTAACTCTTTTCTAATTCTATTTACTCAGTTTTCAGTGGAAACATAGGCAGAGTGAAAGTGTTGTTTACAGAGATTAAGTTGTAGTAGAGCTGAATTACAATGCAGGTTTTTGGGGACTCTAACCAACTCTAGCCATCAGCCCTTCTGTTGGCAGTCTAACGCAAACCTTTGCTTAAATCTGCTGTTGTGTGTCTTACTCTTTTCATGCTAAAGAAAGTCAAGACAACAGTTTAGACGAGTGCTATCTCTGAGTGGTTGTTTGGTGGAGGGGACACCTGCTAAAAGACACATTATGCTGGACAGAAATGAAAAGCACGCATGAAGGCCATGAAAATCGGCCTTTGTCTTATCTAATGAATATGTCCTTATGTTGAGAAAGAACATAGGGCTTCGGCCCTGGAGGGGTGCTGAACCGTCCCGCACATGAATGGCAGCAGAGGAGGGAAGTGTGCCTTTGTAAATGAGTTGGCGTATGGGGGAGTCTCCACATGCGCCGAAGGAAGTGGTAATTAATGGATAGTGAGTGACTCTCCATGAATGGGACGCAGACAATAGGGAAACGTTAAAGCTGAGTTAGCAGAGAGTGAAAGGGAAAGTGGAAAGCTTAAAGATGGCCGCCGCCTGCAAAGCCCCCATGATCCTCTCTGCCCTCTCCTTTATGATCAGCTGTAGAGTTTGTTTGGTGCCTGTTGTGATCAGACAATAGGGTTCATTTGCCACAATTGTACTAAGTATGCCCTTGTAGACAGCCACCAATACATTTAGTCATATTTAAAAGAATAGATCATCAAAAAATGAAGTTTATCTGTCTTTTGTGGAACACAAAAGGAGAAATTTTGAAGAATTTGCACAATGCTCTTTTCCATTCACGCTTCAAAAATATTCTTTGGCTCTATTTGATAAACATATTGACAAGCTGTTTTTCACAATAATTTGTGTTCATGATTAAACTATTAATTTAAGTGAATTACCACTGGATTTACCATTTATTAATGGTGCTACAGTCTTAATATTTAGCACAGCATATTTTGGAGACATCTGATTGGGCTTCATTTACAAATTTCTTGGTAACTTTGTTCATAAAATATTGATAAATAAATTTGTTCTGGTTGTGTTTCATGAATGGGGCCCATTGAACAGATAATCGAGTCTCTCAAAGGTTACATCAAGTGAAAATATCTGTATTTTCTCATGTATCATTTGATCCGAAACAAATATTTCCTAAAACTAACTTATAGGACTTTAACTAACTTATGAGACAAGCTTTCCAATATTGTCATAAATAAATGTAAAAAATAAATAAAATATATTTCTTCCTGTATAGTTTGGAAGAAAAACAGAAAATAAGTGATTTCTTTTTTCTTTTAGACATTTAGTTAGTACTTTTATTTTTACTACAACTAAAACTGAAATAAGCATAAAAAGCTAATATTTCTAAGCTAAATAGAAATATGAAAATGACAAAAGCTCATTTGAATGACTAAAACTTACATTAAAACAAAAATAAAATGAAACTATATAAATAAAATCAATTTCAAAATATTATACTATAATAGTATATAAATAATACTAAAATAACACTGGTATTGGTAAACCATAGTCTTTATTCTTTGTTCTGCTTCTTCATTTAAAGTGTGCATCAGGATACGCTATATGTATCTTTCTGCGATATTATTTGCTCTCCAATACTGTGTGTGTGTCTTTTAAAAGACTACAGTATAAAAGACTATATTTATTATATAGACATTTGTGTGCCTCTAATATAAACTAGATCTTTAACCTCTATTCATCATTATAAGACAAACATACTAAAATTGGTATTGTTGATGAAAGTGGTGGTTAAAAGGCACTTGGTTGTGAGGTGCAAATGACAGCTTATCAATCGCTAATGTGATTGAGTAATGCAAACAGCACTGTACGCAAAGAAAAACAAACGGCTGCTAATGTAATTTTACATGATTGATTTCACAGCATAAATGTTATGTGAAGTTAAACATGTAGGATTAAATGTCAATTTTATTGTGACAAAAAAAAAAGAGGTGCTTATTGCATTACAAAAACAATAACAAAACTAATTTCCCAGGATATGAACTGCAATGTACAATTTCATATTGCCTCTTATCATGATACAGCTATTGCTGCAAGGCATCAGTGCTGTTCAAACACGCCGTTTAAACATTCACACGGGACCGTGTGTGTCAGGGGCTGTACAGCTATGGGTCCTTGGGCGGTGGCGTGTGTACATACACAGGTCGCCCGGGTGTCAGGAAGAAGGTTGGGATAAAGGTATGTGTGTGTAACAGAGGCCAGCTAGTAAAAAGCTGTGCAGGTAAACCTCACTCCCCAGACCTCAAGAGGCGCACTAGTGACTGATGTCTGGTGTCTTTAGTGTCCTTGTTAATGCGCCTGCCCGCCAAATTCTGCTTGGAGCAGTGTGAGTAGAACAGGAGAAGTTACATTGGTGCCGTGACCCGGATGGGAGTGAGGTTTAGGGGGGTGAGTTTAACGGAGGCCAGGTAGGAAGAACAGTCTGAGTAAATCAGGGGTTACATTGGTGCCGTGACCCGGATGGGAGTGAGGTTTAGGGGGGTGAGTTTAACGGAGGCCAGCTAGGAAGAGCTGTGGGAGTAAACCAGGGGTTACATTGGTGCCGTGACCCAGATGGGAGTGAGGTGAGGGGGAGTGAGTGTAACTGAGGCCAGCTAGTAAGAGCTGTGTGAATAGAACCGGAGTGGTTAGTTTGGTGCCGTGACCCGGATGGGAGTGAGGTTTAGGAGGGTGAGTGTCACTGAGACCAGCTAGTAAGAGCTGGTAAACCTCACTCCCCTAGCTTCAAGAGTCGCACTAGTGACTGACGCTAGGCTGCGGTCTTTAGCCTCCTTGTTAATGCGCCCACCTCTCATGCTGGAAACGCAGATTCAAATCCCGCTTGGAGCGGTGCTAGTATAACCGGAGGGCTTACATAGGTGCCTTGACCTGAATAGGAGTGATGTTTAAGGGGGTGAGTGAAACCCCCAGCTAGTAAAGAGCTGGTAAACCTCACTCCCCTTACCTCAAGAGGTTCAATAGCAGCTGATGCTAAAGCGACTGTTAGCGCGCCTTCCTCCCATGCCGGAAATGCCCGTTCAAATCCCACTCGGAGCAGTGCAGGTATAACTGGAAGGGTTACATGTGCCCGATCAGACAGGCTCCTGCTTCTAGTATGATGCTGTGATTTTCAGTTCTATGATCAGAGCTGATCAGTTGTTTTGACCTGCATGGTGGCTGAAATATTAGAAGCTTGATATGGCATTGAACAGCAAAAACATTTTTTTATTTTATTATTAAGGCTCATTTTTATGTTTTACACTGTATTCTAATGCAAAAACAAATGTTCACCGACGTCAGGGTTATTATCCTAACTAAACCTAAAACAATAATACACATTTCATTAGCAGAAATTAAAATAAAATATAAAAAAATATATTTTATTTCAGCTAGTTGCCAAGGCAACATTTTTCATTTTTGTGTAGTTGAAGGAGGGGGGAAAATACAATCAAAACTGAAAACTATACAGAAATATTTTTTTAAAACACACAAAAAACCTAATAAAAATGGCAAAAACAGCAATTCCCCAAAAATAGGAAAACTGCAATGCGGTATGAATGTTCGCTGAAGTATCAGCGTAAATAGCATTGACTTCTGAGGCGAGCAGAGAGCACAGCTTAATCACATTTAATTATGTTTCCAACAAAGTATTGCATGTATCTCTTTAATTACTAAGAGGAAGTTCAGTTTTATCCTTGAATCAAGTATCTGGGCCAAGATTCATTAACAGGCGCTGTCAATCAAGCACTAAAACAATGCGTAATTAAAAAATCAATTTAGCAAAAAAAAAAAAAAATGGAAACCGAGGACAGACAGAGGAATCAACAAAAGAAAGAGGAGACACTATTAAAGACGGGACTGAAAGCTGCATTTGGAGATTCTGCGTTACTGACAGCTGTCCTCGTATTTTGTCTTATTGTAGCGCTACTCTAAAGATTTTCAATCTCTTTTTCTAGCAATCTCCAGCTTAATGAGCTTGACCTTGTAGCATAGGTTGTTGCGCAAGTACTCAGTCACCTCACAATAATATTTCAGTCACTTATAGGTACTTAACCATCATTCTTAAAGCTTCACGGCGCTGGCAGACGTGTCGCTCCATTCACTATCCTTGTTTCTTGTATTTTTTGGGATTCCAGGACACAACGTCCTTCTGAGTGTGCCATGTTTTAATTGAATAAATCCCCTATATAGGTTATGCCATGCTTACTGTTCGGATGTCTGCATATGGACTATAACTGACACGTTGAAACCCACTTAGCTGCTGTAAACAGAACACAACTCCCAAGCAAACTCAGAACCGTACGCTAATATTAGTATTCGGCTCCCACTTTCTTCGTTTTTTTTTTGGGGGGGGGGGGGGGGGGGACCAAATAATAACATTCTAGGAAGGTTTTTAGGTATTCATTTAATCATGAAATAATGTTCCCAGAATGTTGCAGGGAGGTTTTCTGAAATAACCTATAAAAATACAAATAAAGAAGCTTAAAGGGATAGTTCACTTTGAAATAAATTTTTGGTATGTTTTAGCTTACCTCAAGGGCATTTTTTCCGCAGTAGTTTCAATTTTGATATTTTTAGGTCAAACCGTTCTTGTCTGTCAGTCATATAATGCAGGTCGATGGTCACTGTCTCAAAGAGCATGCACAGAGTCCAAATTAAAACAATTCCCTGTCGTCCAAATTAAACAATTCCCCATCGTAAGTACACATTGATGGCCTCTTTGAGACAGTGACCATAGACCTGCATTATATGACTGACAGACAAGAACGGTTTGACCTAAAAATATCAAAATTGAAACTACTGCGGAAAAAAAGACACCTACATCTTGGATGCCCTTGAGGTAAGCTAAAACATACCAAAAATTAATTTCGAAGTTAACTATCCCTTTAAAGTCCCCCTGTAGTCAATCATTTTATCCCTTAAAACTCATCTTTGATCACCAAAATGACATATTTAAGCGTGTTTTCTTTGAAAAAAGATTCTTCACACTTTAAAATATCTTGAATGTAACTCTACACCCTTGCCTCATTTAGTTTGCACGGTTCTATGAATATGCAAAAGAGCCCCGCCTCCACTCACTCACTCAGCTCAGAGATCCACTGGTTGACGATCACACGTTGATCTGATTGGTTACAAGGTAGTTTGTGATGTCAGAAACACCAGCGATTTCAAAGCGTGTGTTTGAGACTGTCTTTGGTTCACTGCAGTTTTAGGCAGAAAATACTCAGCAATGCTGTCGACTTATGAAGTTACACATGGTTTGTCTTAAAGCATATTAAAAACACCACATAGACGTATAAACAACATTAAAAGCTGGATCTGACAACCTAAAAATCACTTATACAAAACGTGGATTGCTTGGAAGTTTTTTGAAACAACCTAAAATCACTTATATAATGATTTTACACATGGCATGCTGGGAATTTTTTTTTTATATCATGGCCATGAATTAACAATTTTCTTCCACGACTTACTAATTGAGGCAAAAGTCGTAGTTCATAGTTAGTTAATAGTGTTTAATTAGAATTGGGCCCTAATCTAAAGAGCGACCCTAAAAACATTCCCAGTTGTGTGGTTTCTGCACCATTGTGCCAAGTAACTCCGCCCACATTGTAAACTCTGATTGGTCCAAAATCCTGCTTCACATTACTATATTTAAAATGACTGTCATTGAGTCCCATCGCACAGCATTTAGGCTTTCAGCACAGACAGACGAGGTTGCGCCTTACCTGGTTAGGACACGGTATAACGGTCACCTACAGTCTTACTATCTCCAGCATTACGATGTGCCGTGGCCCTACTATCTGGCAGCGCTACATTTCATTTGGCTGTCAGACACGGCCGATCCCAGGACACAGTATAGTTCTCACATACTTATATGTGTCTCATCCTCTCCAGATATTTTTAAACCTTCTTACACTCTACTCCTCAAAACTACTTTCCATTCCGCTTTAAGCACATTAATATTGCCTTCACAGATCTCCAATCTCCACTTATCCCTTTGGATTCCAGCTCCTTCCGAAAAGCTTAGTGGCCCTCCGTCTGAAGCGGCACAAGACAACCTTGTCATCAGCAAATTAAGAAATAATCACAGCTAGCCAACTCGGACAATATGGCTCTCAGACTGTTTGTGAACGTTTTTCACGAGGGACGAAGGAAATTGTTGATAAACAAACTTAAAAGTGGCTTTACCAGGGAATGTGGGTGATAATTAGGACAAATAGGGTAAAAATTGGTGTCCTATTACTATTTTTAAAGCACAAATGTCTTGTCACTTTGAAGTGAGAACTACTGTATATCTTAACACAAATATACATTTATAAAAAATCTAGCTATAAAATCTGCTCAAATAATTATCAATACAGACATAATCTGTCAAACAGCCAATTAATTGTAGAAAAAATATTATCTAACCAAATATATACCAAAATATTACCAAAAATGTTTCCCACACTTTTGCATCCCACCCTGTTACGGCATGATTTTCCAACTATGATGAAAGAAAACTTAATTCCATAAAATTGTCACACAGGAAGTGACATCACCATACTCCTATTCCGTTTTCTAAATGTCCATCAGTAACTATAAACCAACATCTGGTTCGCAAATTAAAGTTCCATATAGGCTAAATCTGCAATGACTCATTCTGGGGCCGGTTTCACAAAGATAGACTTTGACTATGGCTTAGATATATAGTAGATAGTCAGACTTCAGATAGACATCTAAATCAGACCGTTGCACAAAGCACTTAAGACTCTGACTATCTTAAGTAGGACTACACTGCAATGCATTCTGGGTAAAATAAGACACTTTTCAAAACAAAAAAACATGGCGGATCGAGTAAGCGCATTCAGCCGCTCAGTGCAGTTTACCCCCAGCGGAAAATATGTGTTTGTCGGAGGAGTATAACAGTTACAAGGACATTTTACTTGGGAAATTTAGCGGAGAATGTAGTAACAAGAATTAATGTTTAAATTATGAGCCATTTTCCCTTTTCTCTTGGCTGTCTGTAATGTAACTGATTGTTACTGCTGGTTGCCATGGTAACACAGAGTCTTAGACCTGAGTTAGCCTGGGGGGGAAGGTGTCTCATTTTTTGGGTCTAAATTAAGTCAGTCTTTATTTTTGTGAAACAGTCTAACTTGCATTAGCCTAGTCTATGAGCACATTGTAGACTTGTCTAACACTATAGACCGCTCTAAAATAGCTTTGTGAAAGTCAAAGCAAGCCAAGTCTAATTTATATAATATACTGTATATAGCTTTACAGACAGTCATGAGGCTAATGTTTAGAAAATTTGAATATATTCATTCCTTATTGTTGAATTTAGCAGCTTAAAGCTGGACGATAATATAGTTTACACATTGCGATGATGCAAGCAATCGAGCAGTTGAGAAATGCTATCTAGTATGCATGTATGCCGATAAAGTTGGACATACTTATCAAACTTTATATAAAGAGCAGGACAATGATATATTTATGTTTTGCAATGAAAAAAAAACAGTTTCTTCAGTTTGTCCTGGGTCTCACTCGGCCTTGGTGCCTTTAGTAACTATGTTCAAAATAACTATAGTAAAGTAATTATAGATGTAATTACAGAAATTAATTACAGCCGTGATGACATGCAGGTCATTTTGAGAAATATAAGTACAACCTAAAAACATGTATGCACATAAATAGTTAAATAGTGATGGTGAAATCACATTTTAACACCGGTTAGATTGCAGTTTTTGGTAATAGGATTAAAACATTTGAACATTGTTTAGTTTGAAATGAATTACCACTTTTTAAAGAGTTTCAAGCTTATTTAGCAAAAAAAAATTCCTGCAAAAAATAAAAATAAAAATCAGAAATGACAGTGAATAGCAGAATGGATTCCACGACAGTGAACTCCACAAGGTCGCGTTGATGCAAAACAAATGAAATAGCAAATCAACAGAGTTGGTGCCTTAACGTTACATATCAAGCATTGAAAACAACTGTCAGTCCTTCTGAAATGCCTTCTATCAGTCCAATCTGAAAATAATAACTCCTTAGTCTTTTTATCATGATCCCCTCAAGTGCTATCAGCTCATTTGTCTTAGAAGTGTCTCGTTTTTTTCCAATGGTCTGTTTGCATTGGCCGTTGATAAGGGCTGAAGGAAAATGGGTGTAGCTCTCTTTGCATTTGCAGAGTAGGTAAATGAACAGCATGGGCTCTTATCAAAGCACCTGATGGGAGTTCAAACGAACTGCGCAGCCTTCAAACGCGCAATGGCACGGCGACCGAGTGGAAATTAATTGCGAGTTTGCGGTGTGAATGCAGTGGGGTGGGCGCTCTAGAAACGCAACAGCTCGTCGAGTGGGTGAGGACGGGGAGGATTGAGATGGATTTCTGTGTGAACAAACAAGTGTGTGATATTTATAAACATATACATTTTCCATTACGGCTCGCCGCAGAAAGCTTTGCTCAGTGTATTAGGCGTGAATAGCGGGATTAGGGAGAGCAGTGCAGGTTGGGAGGGATGGGAGATAACTGCTGCTTCATTAAACACACATCCAGACCCCCCCATTCCACATCCCGTAATGTTCAATTGAAACACGGGGCTCAATTTCCATAAGAAAAAAGCCCCAATGTCATGCAGGTAGGCAGAGAGCAACCCCCAACCCATACGCCAACCCGCCCCCCAAACCCCACTCGTATCACCTTCATTAATTCCCCGCACTTTAAACACGACGACGATTCAGGAAAAGCTTCAATTATGTCTAGAGCAAACTCACTTGCTGCATTTATTAAGTAGTAATTTTGTTACACAAGGCTAAATGGGGGAAAAAAAGTCTTCGGCTGACATAAAAGCTAGCTGACATTCTTTTCTTTTCATCTAATCCAAATAGATGAGAGATGGGCTTTGCTTAAAAGTATGGATTTTTTGTTTACGTGCGGCTAAGAGCACTGCAATTTTTTAAAGATTTGTGCCATCGCTGCACTAACAATATAATCATATATTCCCAGGCAAAACACATTCCTAGTTCAAAGAGGAGTATTTCGTTGGCATATTAGGATTTTTAATCGCCTAATACTCTCCTAGCGTTGCAAATCCTTGAGAATGGTTTAATTGCGTCTTAGAAATATGGTCCCAAAGAGCTTCTTGAAAACATAACCTTAACCCATTGAAGTTCATAGTGAGAACCGCTTATCTGCACCATGTGACATTTCCAACGTATTAGTCAATATTTAAGAGATATGCCTTAATTAAACATGCATGAAAAAACATAGGTGATGATGCAGCATGCTTACATGTTATATATTTCAAACATCTGAACTGCTTCACACCAGAGCTGAATGTATTTCTAAATATATAAAAAGATTCTAAAATGCTATAGCCATTTTAATTGTAACTATTTGACCCAGACTCAATTTGTGAACTCCTTGCAATTCTGGATAAACAATTGATTTCTTCTTGGGTTTTTGCGACTTTCTCATTTGGGGCCTTAAATGTGCCTGCAAAGTTTCGACACGTAGATGTGTTTTGGAAAGTCTGTAAAAATTGGTTTCCCCATTGGTTACCATTCAATCCACCAAAAATCAACTATTTGAAAGAGCGGGATTTTTCGAGGTCGACCAACACAAACCGAGGCTTAAAAGAAAATAAACCTGTGTATTACATATTTCACATATCCGCACTTATTCACATCAGAACTGAATAAAGTAAACAGTTCTATGAGTGGCTATAGTTTCCCGCCAAAATACAGTCGTATTTGTAATTTTTGTTGCGGGTCAGTTAAAAACACACTTAATTTTTAAACTGCTTCCAATGCTGGTCAAACTATTTATTTCTTCTTGAAATTTTGTGACATTTTCTCATTTAATGTCATGAACGTGCATGTACATTTTCGACACATAGATATGCTTCGGGAAGGCTGTACTAATTTTGGTTACATTTATTGTGTTGGGTTCAAATTGACTCCAAATTCACAATAAATGTAATTATACTTCATTCAATATTGAAAATTGGCAATAACGGGTTAATTTCATAAAAAATTCGACTCATTATTTGTGTTTTGTGTTGTTATGCTTATTAGAGTACTGGACCGTTAGCATTGCAACATGCTAATGCTAAACACTTTTGAAATTGCGTGAAGTTATAGTTATGGTTGCTGCCAATGTAGAGTGTTACAAATCAGTCACTTGTGAGGTTCTCTTTTAGTTCAGAACCAGGTTAATGTGAATTATGTGAGGATTAACTTTCAAAAGCACATTGGTCATAATAGATTATCAACTTATATTTCCATGGAGTACCTTGAACTTTTGTTTGCTCTACAGATCTGTGTATAAAAGTATTAGGCCTACTGCCTTAAAACAGTTGATTATGCAATTAAAGGGATGTTTTTATTTTATTTTATTTTTATAAAAAATTTTCATACAGTAAACTATTTTGTTACCAACATCTACCAAGATATCTTCAAAATACCCTCTTAGAATTTCAACTGGAACTGTCATGTTTATACTTTTATAAGCATTTGTGCTATTTTAACAAACAACATAGCGCTGATACAAAATTTCCTTGTTTACCCCCAAACTAAGATTGCTTGAATTTTGAAATGTGAAAGTTGTTTTGCAACAAAACTGGTCACCTTTATTTATTTATTTTTGAGTGCAAAATAAGACATATGAACAAATGTATTTTCATCAATTCAAAAAATGTGTTCAAATTTTTACTTAAAATGTTGCTTTTCGCTATTCCAGGCATGTGCTGGTGAGATTGAAAAATGCACAAAAGGAACGAGTTGCGAACGAGAAATACAGACAGCTCAACAAGGGGAAATATGACACCTTTCTCAATAATTTGGGAAGCCTAATGTGATCTGGCTGTCAGAACGTGGGGATGCACAAACCAAGATGCAAAGTTATAATCTATGTCAAAACAGCAGTTAGAGCGAGCGGCGTGGAGGAGCGTTTGGGGAGGTTAAGGTCTGTAGGAGAGGGGGGAAATGTCATTTGGTTTGGAGGAAGAAAGACATGTCATTCAGTGCTAGCCTATCCTTTCCAATCGTCAGATGAAATGCCAGTTTTGCTCCAGGACAGCGTTTAAGCTGACAGAGGAAGCCTTGTTTGAGGCCGTTACCTCAGGGCTGGCACAGACCGCAGCTTCCGTGGGCTTGCTGGATTGAGGAATAAACGTGTCTTGATTCTTTTATTTTGCTAGATTACTTAAAAAAAAAAAAAAAAAAAAAAAACCCTTAGCATTATCAAAGCATATTTAAAAAGACAATCAAAACAAATTTAACTAAAAATGAAATAGTTAATAAATAAATAAATATGTATTAAAAACACATTATATATATATATAATTTTTTTATCTTATATTATATCCTGTTGGTCAATGCGGTGAATTTGCACGACCAACTTGAACCCACTGCATAGGGAAAACTTTCACTCTCATGGGAAATCCCCGGGTTGCAATTGAAAGCACTCTATTGTAACCTTGAAAATTCACCTAAAAACGGTAAATGACTCGTACAGCCGTAACAGCACCCCCATCGTACAGCCGTAACAGCGCCCCCTATCATACAGCCGTAACAGCGCCCCCCCATCGTACAGCCGTAACAGCACCCCCTATTGTACAGCCGTAACAGCACCCCCATCGTACAGCCGTAACAGCACCCCCATCGTACAGCCGTAACAGCGCCCCCCATCGTACAGCCGTAACAGCACCCCCATCGTACAGCCGTAACAGTGCCCCCCATCGTACAGCCGTAACAGTGCCCCCCATCGTACAGCCGTAACAGCGCCCCCCATCGTACAGCCGTAACAGCACCCCCTATTGTACAGCCGTAACAGCACCCCCTATTGTACAGCCGTAACAGCATCCTCTATCATACAGCCGTAACAGCACCCACTATTGTACAGCCGTAACAGCACCCACTATCGTACAGCCGTAACAGCAACCCCTATTGTACAGCCGTAACAGCGCCTCCCTATTGTACAGCCGTAACAGCACCTCCTATCGTACAGCCGTAACAGCGCCCCCTATTGTACAGCATAACAGCACCCTCTATCATACAGCCATAACAGCGCCTCCCTATTGTACAGCTGTAACACCACCTCCTATCGTACAGCCGTAACAGCACCCCCTATCGTACAGCCGTAACACCACCTCCTATCGTACAGCCGTAACAGCACCCCCTATCGTACAGCCGTAACACCACCTCCTATCGTACAGCCGTAACAGCGCCCCCTATTGTACAGCCGTAACAGCACCTCCTATCGTACAGCCGTAACAGCGCCCCCTATTGTACAGCATAACAGCACCCTCTATCATACAGCCCTAACAGCACCCCATATTGTACAGCCGTAACAGCACCCCCTATTGTACAGCCGTAACAGCGCCCCCTATTGTACAGCCGTAACAGCACCTCCTATCGTACAGCCGTAACAGCGCCCCCTATTGTACAGCATAACAGCACCCTCTATCATACAGCCCTAACAGCACCCCATATTGTACAGCCGTAACAGCACCCCCTATCGTACAGCCGTAACAGCAACCCCTATTGTACAGCCGTAACAGCACCCCCTATTGTACAGCCGTAACAGCACCCCCTATTGTACAGCTGAAACAGCACCACCTATCATACAGCCGTAACAGCGGCCCCTATCGTACAACCGTAACAGCGGCCCCTATCGTACAGCCGCAACAGGGTCCCCCATCGTACAGCCGTAAAAGCACCCCCTATCGTACAGCCGTAACAGCCCCCCCCCCCCATTGTACAGCTGTAACAGGGCCCCCTATTGTACAACGTAACAGCACCCCCATTGTGCAGCCGTAACAGCAACCCCCATTGTACAGCCGTAACAGCACCCCTATTGTACAGCTGTAACAGCGCCCATATTATACAGCTGTAACAGCGCCCCACCCATCGTACAGCCGTAACATCGCCCCCTATTGTACAGCCGTAATAGCACCCCCTATTTTACAGCTGTAACAGCACCCCCTATTGTACAGCCGTAACAGCGCCCCCTATTGTACAGCATAACAGCACCCTCTATCATACAGCCCTAACAGCACCCCATATTGTACAGCCGTAACAGCACCCCCTATCGTACAGCCGTAACAGCAACCCCTATTGTACAGCCGTAACAGCACCCCCTATTGTACAGCCGTAACAGCACCCCCTATTGTACAGCTGAAACAGCACCACCTATCATACAGCCGTAACAGCGGCCCCTATCGTACAACCGTAACAGCGGCCCCTATCGTACAGCCGCAACAGGGCCCCCCCATTGTACAGCCGTAAAAGCACCCCCTATCGTACAGCCGTAACAGCCCCCCCCCCATTGTACAGCTGTAACAGGGCCCCCTATTGTACAACGTAACAGCACCCCCATTGTGCAGCCGTAACAGCACCCCCCATTGTACAGCCGTAACAGCACCCCTATTGTACAGCTGTAACAGCGCCCATATTATACAGCTGTAACAGCGCCCCACCCATCGTACAGCCGTAACATTGCCCCCTATTGTACAGCTGTAATAGCACCCCCTATTGTACAGCCGTAACAGCACCCCCTATTGTACAGCCGTAATAGCACCCCCTATTGTACAGCTGTAACATCGCCCCCTATTGTACATCCGTAACATCGCGCCCTTTGTACAGCCGTAACAGCACCCCCTATTGTACAGCCGTAACAGCACCCCCTATTGTACAGCCGTAACAGCACCCCCGATTGTACAGCCGTAATAGCACCCCCTATTGTACAGCTGTAACATCGCCCCCTATTGTACAGCCGTAACATCGCCCCCTATTGTACAGCTGTAATATTACCCCCTATTGTACGTATATTACCCCCTATACAGCCGTAACAGCACCCCAATCATACAGTATAAAAGTGAAAACACAAAAATCCGGAAAAACTCATCAATTTCGAGCAAAAAGACAAAAATTAAGGGATCGACAAAAGAAGTGGTTCGACTTCATACACACATTATTTGATCCTCCCTTGTCTGTCTGACAGTTTGAAAGTCACACAAGTAAGTATGGTTTTCAAATCCAAACACTGACTGAATGTAGCCAAACAGTTCTCGAATGTCAGAAGTGTAGTCCTGTACAGGTAAAACAGAGTTTCAGGTTTTATAACTAAGTCAATTTCTTTATCTGCTGGTTTGAGATTTATTAACCAGGAAAAGTCAGCTTCTCAGATGTCTTCTTTAAAAGTGTACTTTTGAAATGACAAATCCTGCACTTTTGAACTCCTAATATTTGTGTTTCAGAATTGGCAGCATAGATTGAACGACTGATAATTTGCAAGCTTTTTAAATGACGAAACAATTTAAGCAACTAATTTAAATAGAAGTCACGATGTGTTGTTTCCAAGGAGTTGTTGTGTGGTTGCTAAGGTATTCTGAGTGTTTTATAGCACCTTGCTTTGCAGTTGCTAGGATGTTATGTGTGGTTGCTGGGGTGTTTTGAGTTGTTAGTAGTTTCCACTGCTTTCAGTATCTTGAGAGCAGGCTGGCCAATGACCAAATATAATGTTCATATACAGTACAATCCGAAAAAAAAACAAGAAAAAAAAAACGTATTTTACACAATATTTATATATAATATTTCAAAACAAAATATGCGCGGTCGAAATATTTTGCATATATAAAAGCTTATTTTTAGGGCCAGAGAATGTCTGGCTTGTTTTGTCTTACACAATATTTAATAATAAATAAATAATAATATATATTATATATATATATATAATAAATATAACAGAATATGGATATGTATCAGTGAATCACACAAAAGCATGTCCAGGTCACACGTCAGCCTTAAATATTGATGATATATTGACATTTTTTTAGGCTTACATAAAGAAAAGCCCATGAGTTATTTTGTTTTGTGTTTTATTGCATTGCAAAATGATTTTAATTGAATTTTTTTGTAATCCCATTCTTCTCTGAGGTGATTCTGTAATTGCTGTAATATAGTAATGAGTGTTTAATTTACCAAAATGTTTTTAAAAAATTCAATCAGAAATATTTACTGGAACTGATATCAGGCTTAATGATCACTTTTGTTTATCAGCCATCAGAATAACCTCATATCGGCCAATTAACTGTCCTGGATGATTTATTAGTCTATTACTAGTTGCTAAAACAGGCCAAAGTCAATAGAGCCACCTAACTTGCCCAGGTCCCTCCTTCAACCTAAATCTTATTTACCGGTTTTATTCTCCTCCAGGTAAAACTCATAAATCCAAACAAGCCGCATGATTTGAAGTATCATTGATGTCTGGAGCACAAACAGGACGGGATGAGTTACGTGCCAAACTTTGATAATTAGAGTAATGTGTTTGTTTAACCTGGACTATGAGCAAAAGCACCACTTATAGTGTATGTATTCATATCAACACTTTATTAGAGTCTGTGGCATTTTTGCGATACTGTGTGGCCTATTTACAGTTGTGTCACACCTGCAGGAGCGAATGAATCATCTCTGACTCACTCAGGTAAATGTCAAATACCCTCCAGGCAGAAACGCTAGCAGTCTCTCTCTCTAACGCTGAGTAATGACATCAACCCCGTAATGAAGTCGAATGAAAGTCCATGTGCAAAAGTCAAAAAAAAAAAACATCACAGGAAAAGTGAGCACAAGTGAGGAGAGACGTATTTCATTACAAGAGGACTGAGGGAAGAGCTTATAATCGACAACATTAAAAAGGATCTTCTCACTTTCATGGCATGGGAGGAGTTAAATGCAAGCATTTCTCTTTTCTTTTTTTTTTTTTCACTCTCCATCTGTGGATAAACAGCGCTATCTCTGATCAAAGTGTTTCAGGTGGTGTCCATGCAGATAAAGCAGGATTAGTGGCACATACTGAGCAAATAATTGCCCTTCTTTTGAAATCCAGCATTTGGAGAGAAAGGATCCTGTGAGTTTGCCATGGAGACCCGAGTCCTGCGTGGACGCTAATTCTGCAGCTCTTCTCACATGACTGGCCTTTTTAATACGCTATTGATAAGTGCTGATCAAAAATAGACAGTGGCGACTCATGACATATTGTTAAACTCAATGTTAATTCTTTTCTTGAATGTTTGATAATGAAGAGCACACCTGTGGATTCAGCTCTTAGCATCTCCATAGATCATTCATCTGAAATCATTTAAACAGCAGGCGTAACGCATTTATTTATTATCCTTGATTAATCCTTTACTAATATCTCATCATCTACCTGGCTTTACAGATCTATAAGGTGAAAATTACAACAGTTGTGGACATGAAAACCAGCCTGCTTTGAGGACCAATATGTTTGCTTTTGTATTTTTTGTCTTATTTTGTGTTGTTTTGTTTCGTTTCATATTTTTTTCTATTTGGTTTTGTTGTTTTTTGTTGTTTTGTGTGTGTGTGTGTGTGAGAGAGTGTGTGTGTGTGTGTGTGTGTGTGTGTGTGTGTGTGTGTGTGTGTGTGTGTGTGTGTGTGTGTGTGTGTGTGTGAGAGAGAGTGTGTGTGTGTGTGTGTGTGTGTGTGTGTGTGTGTGTGTGTGTGTGTGTGTGTGTGTGTGTGTGTGTGTGTGTGTGTGTGTGTGTGTGTGTGTGTGTACTACCCTATATTAAAGGTAGTTCGAACAAACTTTCCAAATAAAATATTACACAGTTTTAATAATGTAGGATAATTTTTGGCCTAAATTTTTTATTTTTTTATTTTTTTTTACTGAGATTTTTGGGAGAAAATAAACTGATGCTAAAGGATAAAATACTTTTTAACAAAGTCTAATCATGTTAAATAAGATCAATCAGTCAAAGGTGATTCTGACGGGCAGAAATGTGAAGAACGAAGTCACTTGAGGTATTTTGAATGGTGTCTTCACAACACAAGCTTGATTTGGTTGGAGTTAATTATCCATTTGCCTATTTGCCGCCAGGGATGTAACCCCCTAATCCAGCTCAGCGAGACCCCAGCCCCACGGGACGTCCCGCACCCCAGCCAGACTCGCTCTGAGAAATGTACACAAAGCTGCATTTGCTTAAGATGCTGTCATGAGCGTGAGCAAAGCAGTGTGTGCTCTCCCTCCACACATCTGTGCGCTCGGGTCAGTGCTGCTTTGATCCAAAACACACACACACACACACACACACACACATAAACATAAACACACAAACAAACGTTTGATGCCATCCGAGAAGAGCTCATGTGAAATGTTAATCAATCCAGAGAGCTCTGCTCTGAGTATATTAATGCTTTTGCAGATCTCAAGGCTCTAACAATTTTGTTTCCATAGAGACATGGTGTATATCGTCTCATCACACCTGACAGTGCATGTGTTGATCCAGGTTTCCAGGCTTCCTTCATCCCACAGGTTTATTTGGGATTCGGGTGTATGATGAACATGTCAGACTTGAGACTCAAGAACAGATTTGTTTTTGCAATCAGTTGACTTTTCATTTTTTAAAAAGTGAGGAAACCCATTTATTAAGTAAACTATATGCATAATTGAAATATATTAATGATGTGAACTTGACATTTCCGCATAATTACATTTTTGCAGTTTATTTGCGTAATAATTTTAAGGCAACGGGTTTCCTCACTTTTTTTTTTTTTTTTTAAGTTAAGACAACTGATCACTTTATACATATAGAGGAATAAACAGTTTTGAACTGTTTTAAAATATCACATTTTCTTTTGTTTCAATAACTTTTACTTGTCAGGGTAACTTGGAATTATTGAGTTCACATAACTTAAAAAAAAAAATGCACGTCCAAGTGATCTGAGAGTGCGGGCGGGTAACAGCATTTACCAACATTTTATTTCAAAGTGAACTATCCCTTTAATAATTTTAAGGCAACGGGTTTCCTCAATTTTTATTTTCTTTTTTTTTTTTTTTTTTTTAGTTAAGACAACTGATCACGTTTTACATATAGAGGAATAAACAGTTTTGAACAGTTTTAAAATAAACTTAAAAGTGATCTCAACACATTTTCTTTTGTTTCAATAACTTTTACTTGTCAGGGTAACTTGGAATTATTGAGTTCACATAACTTAAAAAAAAATGCACGTCCAAGTGATCTGAGAGCGCGGGCGGGTATAGATATATACAATAGAAGTCGCCTTGGCTACGGTTTCGTTCCAATGAACTGCAGTAGCCAAGGCGACATCTAGTGTATATATCTATACCCGCCCGCGCTCTCAGATCACTTGGACGTGGCTGTGTACAAAAGGTAAAAACGATATAAATACTGTTTGTTTTCTCACACAAACCGCTCGTTTCGTGTCTTAGGCCATCAATGTGTACTTACGACGGGGAATTGTTTTAATTTGGACTCTGTGCATGCTCTTTGAGGTGGTGACCATCGACCTGCATTATATGACTGACAGACAAGAACGGTTTGACCTAAAAATATCAAAATTGAATTATACTGCGGAAAAAAAGACACCTACATCTTGGATGCCCTTGAGGTAAGCTAAAACATACCAACATTTTATTTCAAAGTGAACTATCCCTTTAATAATTTTAAGGCAACGGGTTTCCTCAAATTTTTTTTTCTTTTTTTCTTTTTTTTTTTTTTAGTTAAGACAACTGATCACGTTTTACATATAGAATCAGAATCAGAATCAGAAAGAGCTTTATTGCCAAGTGTGCTTGCACCCACAAGGAATTTTTCTTGGTACTGAAGCTTCCAGTGCACATATACAAATACAAATACAACAAGAAACATAGTAATACAAATTCTAAGAATAAAATATATTTAAAAAAAATAAAATAAAAATAGTATAAAAAGTAAAAAAAAAAAAAGGGGTCACAGTTGGGTTTAGTCTGAATAAACATTTACAGATTATGAACATATTTACAGTATTTTGAGAAGTATGAATAATATAAATATAAATATCACCTGAGTTAGAGAATATTACACTAGACAGTGGGAGTCTAGTGCATGTTACAGATTATGAACATATTTACAGTATTTTGAGAAGTATGAATAATATAAATATAAATATCACCTGAGTTAAAGAATATTACACTAGACAGTGGGAGTCTAGTGCATGTTACAGATTATGAACATATTTACAGTATTTTGAGTAGTATGAATAATATAAATATAAATATCACCTGAGTTAAGAGAATATTGCACTAGACAGTGGGAGTATTGCACTTACAGGCATATGCCTTGGGGGGCATGTTAAGTGTTCAGAAGGGAAATGGCCTGTGGAAAGAAACTGTTCCTGTGCCTGGATGTTCTTGTGGCCAGTGATCTGTGTCGCCGTCCTGACGGTAACAGTTCAAACAGGGGGTGTCCAGGGTGAGTGGAGTCTGTGATGATTTTACCTGCTCTCTTCCTCACTCTGGAAGAGTACAGGTCCTGGGGGGTTGGCAGGGGGGCACCAATAATCCTCTCTGCTGTCCGGACTGTCCGTTGTAGTCTCCTGATGTCCGATTTGGTAGCTGAACCAAACCAGACAGTGATGGAAGTGCTTAAAACAGACTCAATGACGGCTGAGTAGAACTGGATCAGCAGCTCCTGTGGCAGATTGAACTTCTTCAGCTGGCGAAGGAAGTACAGTCTCTGCTGGGCCTTTTTCACAATGGAGTCAATGTGATTTGCCCACTTCAGGTCCTGAGAGATGGTAGAGCCCAGGAACCTGAATGACTCCACTGCTTCCACAGTGCTGTTCATGATGGTGAGAGGGGGGAGTGCTGGGGATTTTCTCCTGAAATCCACAATCATCTCCACTGTTTTGAGCGTGTTCAGCTCAAGGTTGTTATAGCTGCACCAGACAGCCAGCTGTTCAACCCCCAGTCTGTAAGCAGACTCGTCACCATTTTGGATGAGACCGATGACGGTGGTGTCGTCTGCAAATTTCAGGAGCTTGACAGAGGGGTCTTTAGAAGTGCAGTCATTAGTGTACAGGGAGAAGAGCAGTGGGGAGAGAACGCACCCTTGGGGGGCGCCAGTGCTGATGGTGAGGGTCCTGGATGTGAGCTTCCCCAGTCTCACTCGCTGCTGCCGGTCGGTCAGGAAGCTGGAGATCCACTGACAGATTGAGGATGGCATGGAGAGCTGAGTCAGTTTGGCTGTGAGAAGATCAGGGATGATGGTATTGAAGGCCGAACTGAAGTCCACAAATAAGATCCGTGCATAAGTCCCAGGTCTGTCAAGATGTTGCAGGATATAGTGCAGTCCCATGTTGACTGCATCATCCACAGACCTGTTTGCTCTGTAAGCAAACTGAAAGGGATCCAGAAGGGGTCCAGTGATGTCCTTCAGATAGGCCAACACCAGTCTTTCAAACGACTTCATGACCACAGACGTGAGAGCGACAGGTCTGTAGTCATTGGCCCTCATTTATCAAAAGTGCGTACACCAAATTCCCAGCGTACACCTGGCGTACACCCAAAACCACGGTGACTTTGAGATTTATCAATATGAACGTTGGCGTACGGCACGCTCAAATCCTACGCCAGCTCAGGAGGTGGTGTACGCACGTTTTGAGTGCGGGAATGCGCAGAAAAACAATTCCTAACACCACAAAACGCACTGACAAACTAAAAGATATGATATATTATGACCCACTGTAAAAAAAAAAAAAAAAAAAACATAGTAGGCTAATTATAAACTTCAGTGTTTATTTTTGTGCAACATGGACTTCAATGTTTAAGTTGTGTGACTTTACCAAAGCATTTGATTTGTAGGCATATGTATTCCTTCAGTTGCGAGCCTGTGCGCTTTACCTGACGTTTCAAGCCTTGTTAAATACTTTCGCCTGGCTCCGCAGCGCGAGTCTCCACAGACTGCGCGCGCACCTCCCCAAACGGACGAGGCGTTTATACTCGACGCGCTCGCCGTTGTACTATTCTTTGAAACGATGGTTAGGCCAGGGTTAGGCCCGGCAGGTGTGCACGGACTGGCTTCAGTAATGAAAGGCTTTCAATGACCAACAAAATTATTCAGACTGACAAAATAATAAAAATGACATTCTTCTTTTAAATAATAATAGCCTAATAATACAAATAATAATAATAACGACATTCTTCTTCTAAATAACAATAAGTGTCATTAATAATAAAAATCTAGAAATCAATTTTGTTTCTTTCCACTTCCCTGGTTTCGCTTTCTCTTTCTCAAAGAAGTTTCTCTTCTTTGCCGTCTTCCGTGTGTCCATGGCGTAAAATGAGGGCGTGGGGGAAGCGGAGACTTGAATATATAGGGGCGTGTTATTCTAATGACGATCGTTTTCAGCCGCGGCATTTATCAAGGGCAGGTATTGCGTACACCTGGATTTCAAAGGTACGCACAGCTTCATAAATCAGGCGATGAGAGGAGTGTAAGCATAATCTTACGCCAACATATACGCCCGTTTCTACGCAAGATTGATAAATGAGGGCCATTAAGTCCAGTGATTTTAGGTTTTTTGGGAACCGGAATGATAGTGGAGCGTTTGAAGCAGCAGGGAACTTCACACTGCTCCAATGATCTGTTGAAGATCTGCGTGAAGACTGGGGCCAGTTGGTCAGCGCAGGCTTTTAGACAAGCAGATGAGATGCCGTCTGGGCCTGAAGCTTTCCTAGTCTTCTGTTTTTTGAAGACTCGGCTCACGTCCTCCACACAGACCTTAAGCTCAGGTTGGATGGCAGAAGGGGGGAGGAGAGGGGTTGCAGGAGGTGATGGTGGATGTGTGAAGTGCACATCAGAGCGGGTGTGAGGTGTGAGTCTGGGCTTCTCAAACCTGCAATAGAATGCATTGAGAGTGTCAGCCAGTTGTTGATTCTCCACAGATCGGGGGGATGGTGATTTGTAGTTGGTGATGTTCCTCAGGCCTCTCCAGACTGATGCCGGGTCGTTGGCTGAAAACTGGGTTTTCAGCTTTTCAGAGTAGCTTCTTTTAGCAACTCTGATCTCCTTTGTCAGTCTGTTTCTGGCCTGGTTATACAAGATTTTATCCCCACTTCTGTAAGCATCCTCTTTGGCATGACGAAGCTGTTTGAGTTTCCCAGTAAACCATGGTTTATCATTAGTGAATGATAAGAATGTCCTGGTAGGAATGCATGTATCCTCACAGAAACTGATATATGATGTTACAGTATCTGTGAGCTCATCCAGATCGGTGGCTGCAGCTTCAAAAACAGTCCAATCAGTGCAATCGAAGCAGGCCTGTAGATCCTGCTCTGCTTCATTGGTCCACCTTTTTACAGTCCTTATTACAGGTTTAGCTGATTTCAGTTTCTGCCTGTAGGTCGGTATAAGATGAACCAAACAATGATCAGAGAGCCCCAAAGCTGCCCGTGGGACGGAGTGATACGCATTCTTTATCGTGGTGTAACAGTGGTCCAATATATTACTGTCTCTGGTAGGACATGTAACATGCCAACGCATTCTCATCCTTGGGCGTCATAATACTGACGCTTTTGACATTTCGTCTACATCGAACGCACATGGCACCCTTTAGCGTCAATATGAGACGCACAGAGCTTTGTTCGGTAATGGGTAGGTTTAGGTGTAGTGTAGGAATAGGGTTAGACCGCTAGGAGGCGCCTTCTGGCCCATTTCTATCTGCGTCTCATATTGACGCTAAAGGGTGCCATGTGCGTTCGATGTAGACGAAATGTCAAAAGCGTCAATATATGACGCCCTAGGATGAGAACGGGCTGAACATGCTGTCTGTATTTTGGCAGTTCACGGGAGAGATTTGCTTTGTTAAAATCCCCAAGAATGATTAAAAGAGAGTCTGGGTACCTTTGTTCCATTTCAGCTATATGTTCAGCCAGCTGTTGTATCGCCGCGCTCACACACGCGTCTGGAGGAATGTAAACATTCGCGAGAATGAATGAGGAAAACTCCCGCGGCGAGTAGAAAGGTTTACAGTTTATGAAATGTGCCTCTAAATTAGGAGAGCACATCTTCTTCAGTGTTGTTACATCTGAACACCAACTTTCGTTAATGTAGAAACACAATCCACCACCTCTCGTTTTCCCCGTTAGTTCCGCGATGCGATCCGCTCGGAACAGCTGAAAGCCCGGCAGATGTAGTGCGTTGTCCGGTATGGCTTCACTCAGCCAGGTTTCAGTGAAGCACAGAGCAGCGGAGTTTAAAAAATCCTTGTTAGTGCGGGTGAGGAGAAGAAGTTCGTCCATTTTGTTAGGAAGAGATCGGAGATTCGCAAGATGAATACTAGGGAGTGCAGTGCGGAGGCCGCGCTCGCGGAGTTTAACCAGCGCGCCAGCGCGCTTCCCGCGTTTGCGTCTGACCGCGCGTTTGAACAACACCGCTGCCCCTCCGACGAGAATGTCCAGTAAAACGTCTGAGTAATCAAAATCTGTGAAAAAGTTGTCTGGTGTGTGTTTCCTAATGTCCAGTAGTTCGTCTTTGGTGAAACTGATAGGAAAAGAATGACTAAACGCAGAACAAACCAACAAAAACAACACAATAACTGGAGAGCTCCACACCGAGGCAGCCATCCGCGGCGCCATCTTGGAAAGATATAGAGGAATAAACAGTTTTGAACAGTTTTGTGGAGAGAACTCAGATAAACTTGTTAGTTTTAAGTTAAGTAGATTGACATTTCAAGTAATCTGCAATTGAATAAGATTAGTTAGTCCAACTTAAAATAAAAAGTGATCTCAACACAATTTTCTTTCTTTTTTCACATAACTTAAAAAAAATTCCCAATAATGCATGATTTATTTGCTTAATAATTTTAACGCAACAGGTTTCCTCACTTTTTTCTTTTTTTTTTTTTAAGTTACGACAACTGATCACTTATAGAGGAATAAACAGTTTTGAACAATTTTGTAATTTTTAGGAATTTTATTAGTAGCCGACAATTTTTTGTGTAGACTTTTAAAGAAATTAATAAAATGAGATTACACAAGTGAATTATAAGTACACATGTACAATAAGTTGTGGTTGCTTAATTATTTATTTATTTTTTCAAGGCAACGGGTTTCCTCAATTTAAGCAAGTGGACAGAACTCAGATAAACTTGTTAGTTTTAAGTTAAGTAGATTGACATTTTAAGTAATCTGCAATTGAATAAGATTTAGTTAGTCCAACTTAAAATAAAAAGTGATCTCAACACAATTTTCTTTTGTTTCAATAACTTTTACTTGTCAGGGTAACTTGGAATTATCGAGTTCACATAACTTTTTTTTATTTTTTTTATTTTCTTAATAATTTGAAGGTTTCCTTTTTTCAAGTCTTTCAGTCTTTTCAACAAATCAAATACTGCTTCATTCCACTGCAAAACTCATTTCTTCAAGATGCGGTTGTGTAATGAACATGTCAGACTCGAGATGTACGCAGATAATGATATACATTCACTCTCAAGCAAATCAACTGCAGTCAAAGTTCGGCATTACATGGAAATATTCCGTGTTTAGCCATGGTCCGCGGCGGCAGTTGTGTATAACACGGTAAATGATCTTCTCTGTTGATAATCGTACACCTGCAGAACAAATGCTATAGCTTTGCACAGCATCGTTTCTCCTTTCCAATTTAGTTTCTCTGAGATTTCTTTGTTGACAATCAAACACCTGCAATGCAAACAGTGGCGGTCCAATTTCCTTACACATCACTTTACAAGCATCATGCAGTGGGACGGCTTTACGGTCAACAGGAGAGACATCAAATAGAAATAAATGACTTTAACTATGATCATATTCTACTTATGCAATGTTCTATTTAATGTGGCTTGCACTACTTTAATCAGATGCCAATTGCTTGAACATTTTGCATCTTAGTCATTCAGATATTTTATACTCCCAAAAACATTTGGGCGCCAAGTTTCGCATTTGTGTGTATGTATTACTGAAGCACTTTTCTTAAATATTCATAAATACGTATCTCTAAGCTTACCCAGAATCACTTCAAATTAATTGGAAACAGCTTTGAATGCCAATTATAAAATGTAGTTTGATTTCCATGTGCAATAAGAAGTGTTTTCCCTCCTCCTCTAAAACCGCAGCCCTCTCTTCACCATCTCCTTCGCCGCTGATGGAAACTTTTCAGAGATGAACAATACCCAATTACACATTGAGATAAACACATCAAATGCCTGCTTCAATTGTTTCAGAAACAGATTGCAATGAAATTAGAATGAAATTGCCGCTTTATACGACTTTTCTGCCTTCAAAAAATGACTCACTCCGCCACAATGACAGGGCTGTTTAATTTTGTAAATACACAATGGCTCTTTGTCTCTTTTGTTGCTTTTGACTTTCAAAAGCTCGCTAAAATTGTCTTTTTCTTCTCTTTTTTGGGGGTAAATGCATTATTAATGAGCGGTGGCCTACGTTTACATCATAGGAAACACTCGAAGGACATAAAAGTGCAATTTTACTTGTTACAAAATGACTGACTAAATACCACATGTCAGTGTCATGTTTGAAGATGCGCCACATGATATCTTTGTCATTAAACAGCAGCGAATCATGCTTGAAGACAACCAATGTGAATAACTGTCAAAACAGCGCTCACTCAGAGTAAAAGCTGGGAGCGAATGCTGTAATTTGCTGCAGAAATTAATTATCTTGATTAATCAAACTTGTGAAAAGTCCAGAGCGTGAACAAGAGAGGCAAGAGATGCTGATGGATCTCAAAAGGGCTCATAAAATCTCATAGTGGGAAAAGACGCTAAACGTTTTAAAAGTTTAAAGCTTGTTTGGTTTTCTATTATGCATCAGTGCGAACTGCTAACAATAATTTTGTCTGATAAGAAATTATCTCAAATATTGAACATGATATAAGTAGGGCTGTCAGTGGATTCAAATATTGATTAATCTCAGTATTTTGGTAGCACTTTACAATAAGGTTCATTAGTTAACATTAGTTAGTATGAACTTAATGTTTGCATCAAGTATTTATTAATGTTTGTTAATGTAAAGTTCAACTTTTACTAATACGTCATTAAAATCAAAGGTTGTATTTGTTAATATTAGTTAATGCACTGTGAACTAACATGAACTAACAATGAACAGATGTGTTTTTATTAACTAATGTTAACTGTGTGTGTGTGTGTGTGTGTGTGTGTGTGTGTGTGTGTGTGTGTGTGTGTGTGTGTGTGTGTGTGTGTGTGTGTGTGTGTGTGTGTGTGTGTGTGTGTGTGTGTGTGTGTGTGTGTGTGTGTGTGTGCGCGTGCGTGTGTGTGTGTGTGTGTTCCACTTGCACAGTGGAACTCCAAACAGTTCCGAAGGTTCCGATCAGTTTTTAGAACTGGAATGCCGAAACGTCAAAACGAATAAAAGCTTTCAAAAATGATGTTGTTAAACATAATTAGCCTAGCATGCATTAACACGCTTACTTTGACAGCTCTAGATTACACAAATGTCTTTAACAATGTAACTCAAAAGGGCCCTAATGGGTTTATAGACTCCAGAAGAAAAGTGTTGGATGGTTCATGAAGCCAAAGGGCATCGCATTACATCTACACAATCCATTATGCAATGATAAAAGAGTGATGGAGAGGAAACAGTCCATCCAACCAATCAATCAATCGCTTCTAATCCACGTCTTCATGTAACAGCACAAGACTCAGGCTTTCACTCCACTACTCGCACCCAGAGAAAGAGTAAAAGAAAACACAGCTATTGAAAATCACAGTGCATGTGCCGCAAAACCCACAAGTGTGTCTGTCTATTTTCAGCCCAACACAGAGATAAAGAGAACAATTGGACCCGGCAATATGTTCAGAGCAGGGGAAACAATGGCAGAGTGCCCATGCTGCACTTTGAGTGTGTGTGTGTGTGTGTGTACCGCTGACCAGATAGCATCGCTAAACTTCTCAGCGGGGAGGGGGGGTCGGCGGGGTTTTGTTTATTTTTTTATTTTTTTGGTAGAAATAGAGGTTCTTCATGTTTTCTAAGGACTAGGTTCAATTATATAGTTGTATAACAACATCGATTTGCTTGTGGTCTCAGTAAAAAAAAAAAATTCTTTGTAACATTTTTGTATAATTTTAGGGAAAACTTTAGACATTCTTCTTGCAATCAGGAACTGTTTAACTATTCAGTGGGAAAAACCCCATTTCGGAATATTTCTAAATACTAGAGAACAATGATATCACTTCAATTTTATTTTATTAAAATATTTCTTTAATCAAATCATATTTGGTATACCATTTTAGTACAATTTTAGGGATTTAAAAAAAAAAAAAATACTGACTATAAGTAACTTTGCATCCACGCCAACTTATCCTACTAACCCAAACCTTCTACTAATACTCTACTAATACTCTACTAATACTACAATGAGAGTTAGTTGATATGTAGTTGCAAAGTTACTTATAATTAGTAGAATGTCTAAAGTGGACCATCAAAATAAAGTGTCACCCAATTTTACTTTCAGTTCAGTGGGAAAAACCCATTTCGGATCATTTCAAAATACTAGAGAAAAATGACGTCACTTCAATTTTATTTTATTAAAATGTTTCTTTAATCAAATCATAATTGGTATACCAGTTTAGTACAATTTTAGAAATTCCACTGACTATAAGTAACTTTGCATCCACATGTCAACTTATCCTACTTACCCAAACCTAACGGTCTACTAATACTCTACTAATACTCCAATGAGAGTTAGTTGACATGTAGTTGCAAAGTTACTTATAATTAGTAGAATGTCTAAAGTGGACCATCAAAATACAGTGTCACTTTAATGTTTTACATTTTTACAATCAGTTATAAGGAACTGTTAAACCATTTAGTGGGAAAAACCCATTTCGGAATACCAGCAAACAACGATATCACGTAAGACTAACAAATTCACTAAATATTAAATTTAGTTTTTGCATTGAATCTGAAGGGGGGATTTCCAATCTGTCTAAGTTGGCCACAGTTATCTATCATCCTAAATTTAAATTTAAATGCATGATTAAAATCCCTGAGTCCCACATGGCTGGAAGCGCAGCTGCACAATACACTTGAATCCATTGATGAACAAATTCCCTGAAACTGCCATGTATTTTTAGCATTCATTACAATCAAAATGTACTTTTATAATATAACCCCCCCCCCAAAAAACATGTATTAAACTAATTAAAAGCAATAAATACAATGAGAAAGTTCTCCTAATTTTAAAGTAGAAACTAGTCTTGAAAATTGAGTGCAAAGAAACTATTCTAAGTAGCAAAAACACGGTTTAATTAATTTCAAATGGCACTTTCGGAGAGTTTCAGAGCACTGGAGTGGAAAGCCGTTTGAGTGGCCAGTGCTTGGCAACCGGGCTAATCTATGACCTCATTTGAGAGTCTTACATCAGCCTATAGGCATCTAGAGGTGGTTCTTATCCAGGGTCGGGAGGGGTTGGGCACTCCAGTTGGGAAACGCAGACCAATTTCACCGGATCACTGAAGTACATGTAGAATCAACATTACAATACTGAGGATCTGAAGTGTTCATAACAAGTCCTCGCTCTCTAAATCACTTTCATCCACACTTTTCCCAACACATTTCTACCACACATGTAATACCCTGAAGCCATTTCCTTTTGAAAATGCAGCAATTCCAAAAGCAAAAGGGTAAAAGTATTGACAATTATCTAATTTTACAAGCACACAACTTACACAGCACACGGTGTTTCGCTCTTGGTTGTGTTGGAGGGTGCGCCTCCTGCGAGAGCCGTCAGTTATCTCTGTGCGTTCATGTAATCGATCATGACACACAAAAGCAGTAAAATGGCAAACACGAACGTTCCAGGAAGGAGGACTTTATTTTGTGTTGGAAATGTGCGGAAACAGTCTCCTCCTTGTTGTGGTGGGGCTGCTCTTATCACGTTTGTGGCCTACATGACGAGAGGGACTCGATAAGGGGCGCACAAACGCTGCCTTTCTTTCTGCGCGCAACATGAAACTTCCACTCTCTCGTATGAGTGGCAGGGACATCCTCAACAATTTACGCTCCATTCATGGACAAGGACAAAATGGGACGGAGTAAGAGTTAGAAACAGATTCGTCCACGGACACGGTTGCAGAAATGTCAGCTCAAGACATCATTTCTAAACATTTCACTTTCTGTTGCTTTTAAAATGATGAAGAGAAGATGAAAACTGTCCACCAAGGCCACATCTTAGAAATCTTTCTAAACTTTGATGGTTAACAGCATTATGGAGGAGTAAATGGAGTCCGTCTGTGAAAGTATTACAAATTGCGAATCAAGCATTAGCAAAAAAGTTTAACATTTTGGTGCTGTTGATTAGATTTTAATAAAGGTCTAACTTTAGCCATATATTTAGGACACATCTCACAACATTCCCTAAATTGCAAAGAAGAGACAATTTCCAGTAGAAGCACAATATTCAAATTGGACGTTTTTTGGCTTTGTTGTTAACGCCTCGAAGTGAAGTAATTTTACTGGAAACAAACACTTTTTAAAAAAAATACTTAACTGATTCTTATCCAAGACCACATCTTAGAAAGTTCCCAAAACTTGAATAACAGCATTATAGAAGAATAAACTAAATCTGGGAAAGAGAAAAAAAAGTAGTTTTTTTTTTACATTTTGAATCAAGCATTACCATCTAAAAGCATCATAGCGATTGAATTTGACTAAAGCACAAATTTTAACCATAAATTAAGGCCACATCTCACAAAGTTCCCTAAATCCCATAAAAGAGACATTTCTTGTAGAAGCACAACTTTCAAATGTAATTTTTTTTGGCTTTGTTGTTAACGCTTCAAAGTGAAGAAATTTTACTGGAAACAAACACTTTGCCTAAAAAAAAAACTAAAACATAACTGAATCTCATCCAAGAATGCATTCCTACAAGTTCCCAAAACTTGGTCAACAGCATTATGGAAGAATAAAAGGGATCTGTCTGGGAAAGAGGTGATATTAATTTTTTTTTTTTTTTTTTTTTGAGTGTTCAAATTTTTGAATCAAACATCATAGCGATTAAATTTGATTGAAGCACAAATGTTAACCATAAATTAAGGCCACGTCTCACAAAGTTCCCTAAATCCCATAAAAGAGACATTTCTTGTAGAAGCACAACTTTCAAATTTAACATTTTATGGCTTAGTTTTTAACACTTGAAAGTGAAGAAATTTTACTGGAAATAAACACTTTGCCTAAAAAAAACTAAAACATAACTGAATCTAAACCAAGACTGCATTCCCACAAGTTCCCAAAACTTGGTCAACAGCATTATGGATGAATAAAAGGGATCTGTCTGGGAAAGAGGTGATTTTTTGTTTTGTTTTTTGGGAGTATTAACATGTTTTAATCAAGCATTACCATCTAAAAGCATCATAGCGATTAAATCTGACTAAAGCATACTTTTTAATCATAAACTAAGGCCACATCTCACAAAGTTCCCTAAATCCCATAAAAGAGACATTTCTTGTAGAAGCACAACTTTCAAATCCAAAAACATTTACCTTTTTGTTGTTGTTAACACTTCGAAGTGAAGAAATTTTACTGGAAACAAACACTTTGCTTAAAAAAATACCATATCTGAATCTAACCTACATTCCCACAAGTTCCCAAACCCGCAATTTTATTGAAGAATAAAAGGGATCTGTCTGGGAAACTGGTACTTTTTTTGTATTTTTGGAGTGTTAACATCTTTGAATCAAGCATCATAGCGATTAAATTTGATTGAAGCACAAAATTGAACCATAAATTAAGGCCACATCTCACAAAGTTCCCTAAATCCCATAAAAGAGACATTTCTTGTAGAAGCACAGCTTTCAAACATTTCACTTGTTGTTGTCGTTAACACTTCGAAGTGAAGAATTTAATGGGAAGCAAACACTCTCCATCAATAAAACCATTAAAAGCGTACCAAGGCCCCAACGTACAAAGTTCCCAATAGTCGTTCAAACTCGGTCTTGCTAAACTACCTGTTGCCGGTCGAAGCGGGGACTTTTCCTGCGTCGATATCTGCAACTTTAAGGGACGGAGGCTCGCACATTTACTTTCAGAGAGCCGAATTTGTGTTTGTAAGGAAGGTTCCTGGGGCCTTTGTTTTCAGGCCTTGATGTGTGACCAGCAACCCACAGGCCTCCCCTTCACCTCCCGGCCCATTCTGCCAGCGCTCTGCCCACCCATACTGACACAGCAGGGGGAAGGGTTTCAGAGGAGACGCCATCAAAAGCTCAAGGAGAAAAAATTGCTTTTCAGGGCTCCGATGTGTGGGAATCGAATGAGGGGCCTCGCTCAAATCCGGTCTCCAGGCAACGGCGGGTGATATGCCGGGGGAATATCATTAAAGTTGGAAACTAAGCAGTCTCTCTGAATTAGTAAACCTAATCAGCACGGTTTTAAAAAGAGGAACGGGAGGGGGGGGGGGGTGAACGCCGATGAAAGGATGACACACCACACTGGAATCACGGTTAGTCTAGTTTGTTGTGGTTTTAGGTGATTACCAGGCCAGAAAGTGACGAGTTTCCAGAATATTATGCGTCGAAACGAACGAACGAAACGCGGACAAGCCACTCCCAGGAGCAGGTTGATGGAGAAACGCGGAGACTGCCACGGTTGCAGCTGGCCTTCCATCACAAGATTAATAAGTTGCCGTTTCCAAGCCGACCAGAACCTAGTGGGAACCATCCAGCGCCTCGGTGGATTGTGGGTAACGGCCTCACCACAAGCTGCCCCGGGTTTACTGCTCTGTTTTGTCCTCTCCTTAAAGTGGAGAAAACATCTGTGACTAGAATGATGTCACCGGGAAGAGTTTGGAAACCCTTAAGCGACGGCGCACTTTAAAATATATACAAAAAACGTCAGTAATTCCTTTTGATTTTTCAATTTAGTTTTGGTGAAAACAGGCCTACGAATAATTATAATTAAAAATGTTGATGATTTTGGTATTCTTTTGGTCTTTAAATGTGACAGAAAAACTAATATGAGCAATTGTGAAACACACAAACAAAAAATGTCAAAATTGTATTTGTGTTCCTTATTTAAAGCTTTTGCACACAATACCAGAGTTAATATCTAAATAAATATCGCAAAATGAAACGTGGCAATCTTTTAAAGTATTTTTTTGTTATTAAACAAACCCTTGCCTGAGTGTGTTGACTGATAAACAAGTAATCCACACACACACGATGAGTCTGATCTGTAGGTTGGTCCACTCAGTAGGGGCTGTGCAGTGGCACTGCCCCCTAGTGACACTTCACACACTCCTGAGGGACCATGGCTAACCCCCACACACAGATGCGTAATGTGAGTGAATTATTATTATTTCTATAACTCTTGTTTATGAAGCAGGCTCAAGCACACATACTGTATGCTAATGGAAAACTCTGAAGCATTACATAAATGAAACCACAGCACAGCACTAGATGTACTATGTTGGTTGAAGCCATGAAATAGTATATGTATGTTTATATATATATATAGTACTGGTCAAAAGTTTGAAAACATTACTACTTGTAATGCTTTTGAAAGAAGTCTCTTATGCTCATTAAGTCTGCATTTATTTGATAAAAAATACAGGAAAAAAAAAAGCAAAAATTTTGAAATATTATTACAATTTAAAAGAATGGTTTTCTATTTTAATATACTTTCAAATGTAATTTATTACTGTGATCAAAGCTGAATTTTCAGCATCATTACTCCAGTCTTCAGAGTCACATGATCCTTCAGAAATCAGTCTAATATGATGATTCATTATCAATGTTGGAAACAGTTTTGATGCTTAATTTTTAATTTTTTAATTTTTTAATATATTTTTTTTATAACCTGTGATACTTTTTACTTCAGGATTCTTTGATGAATAAAAAGTTTTTTTTTTTTTTTTTTAAAGAACAACATTTATTTAAAATAGAAGTCTTAAACATACCGTTCAAAATGTTGGGGTCAGTAATTTATTAATTTTTATTTATTTTCAATTTTTTGGAAAAAAATTACTACTTTTATTCAGCAATGATGTGCTAAACTGATATGCTAAGAAGGTAATAGTAAATATATATATATATATATATATATATATATATATATATATATATATATATATATATATATATATATATATATATATATATATATATTCATATTGTTTCTTGATTTTGAGTCCGGCCTGATTCCTGTCATAAATAAAATGCAGCAAACGTTAAAAAAATTATAATAAAAAAAAATTTAATAATAATATAGAGAGTTTTATAGTGTATACGTTTATTGTTGTCTATATATATATTTGTGAATATTTTTCATTGTGTGTAAAAGCGAAGCGTAGGACTGGCTCGTACTGAGGCTTACTGTAGTGAATGCTGCTTTGTGCGCCAGTGTCCGTAAGTTCAGATGAATCCAAACTAGCTCTTAACATTTAAAACGGGCCTTTGATTCAGGTTTCATAGCACTGTAAGGAATACAGTGGGTGTAATGAAGCAGTGCCCAAAGCAGATAAGAGCCTATATTATAGGTAATCACTACTCTAATGCAGCTTTAACACAAGAGGGAAGAGAGAGAAAAAAATAAAAACTGCTGGCTCATTATTGCACGGGCATTGTATTCTCTCAGCCTATAAGTAGAAAACACACACATTAGCCTTCATATTGGAAATAGGCAATAATTACATAAAATTACTGGTGTCATAGTGGCGAAAAACTTTCCCCACCCCTAGATGCAGTGGTTAACTCTCAAAATAGCGTATATGCCATGCGATAAAGCTTTGGTAAACTCATCCAGTTGCCTTATAGCTCCAGCTTTCACTTAGCAAGAAGTCAGGTTAGCCTGTCAACAATACAAGAGGTAAAGGTAAAGTTTGACTCTATTCTCGTCTGGTGGTTTGACATCTCCACACTGGACAGGTACAAGGCCTGTGCGGTATCTGCCGAGTGCCCAGTGCTCTGGAAAGACAAACCCCGCTCCCAGAAGAAAATTAGCGCATTTAGCTGTCAGCACCGGTCTCGCTTTTCAAT
>NC_138739.1:40676442-40738942 GCF_965113295.1 Leuciscus leuciscus
ACTATTATGGCATGCAGGGCGGGGCCGAGAGCCTTGGGAACGGACCGAGGCCGGTGGAGCAAGTGCTAATGAGTCTCGAGTCTCACGGAGGAGCTCCAGACAGATGAAAGGAGGAGTGATGACAGTGAAGGATGAGAGAGGACCAGGCCTGGGACATTTATGTTGTGTTTGATAATGTTTATGATCGTTTTTCCGGTTCCCACTTCCTTTTTCCCTAAAGCTTTAACTTTGTTACAACTATGTATACCCTCAAGGGTTCTTGAGTTGGTTATATGGTTCTGTGATGTTCCTGATGTTCCATAACAGGTTCTTAAGATCAGCACTTTGCTTCTATATTCACTTTAAAAAATGTGAGAAGGTTCTAAAGGGGGTTTTCGCAGTGATGCCATTGAAGAACCATTTTGGGTTCCGCAAAGAACCTTTAAGTGTTCTGAAGAACATTTACCACTATCCACCTTATTCCTGACGACCTTACTGTGTTTTGAATTATGGGTGGCACTTCCGGTTTGGGGAACTTCCATTAAAAAAGGCTGAAACAAATCATTTCAAATCATAAGGTTGCCCTACAAATAAAGCTGATCGTCAGTTTGACTGGATGATCTGTCAATTTTCCTTCATGATTTATTTTCAGACATCATGAAAATAACATTATACTTGGTATTTTAACGTGACATGTTATAACAAGAATATATGGCAAGAGCTCTTTTCAATCGCTGCTTTCTTTTCCTCATGATTATTTTCTTTTTTCCCTTTGTAATCCGCTGTAAAAGTATGAAAAAGGACAACATATACTGCACATTTGTGCTCTGTTCTCCCAAATTTAATTTACGATATATTCCATCAATAATTCACGGAAATGCACAAAGAATCTCTCGTTATTCTCCTCAAATCCTCACGTCTCTTTCCAGGTTTGTTTTCACAGGTAAATGCAATTTATAATCTGTCAAAATGACGGAAATCACTTTGAAATATTATCATGTAATGCTGAAGTTAATAAACATTTTTGATTAAGGCAACATAAGTTACATAATACAGATATATTACTACATATTACCCGCTTTTGGGGTTATTTGGTCTGTTGAAAGTACCTTGTTGATGCTTACACTTTTAAATTTCCTTTTAATGTTGGATGGTTGAAGGGTGAGTAGATTAATGTCATCTCATTGTGACACTTTTTAACGTATTGCATTCATAGAGCGAGCGTTTCACTGATTGTTTACAGCTTAACGGAAGTTACACCCATCATTCGCACAAAGCATCATGGGGCGTATAATAAGGTGGATAAAGAACCTTTTGTGCCATGGAAAGGTCCCATAGATGTTATAGGTTCCTTATGGAACCATCATTTATTTTAAAGAGTGTAGAATATACAGTATACAGTTTGGGTTCCCTAAAGAACCATGTAGTGAAAAGTTCTTAAAATAATGTTTGAATAATCTGAAGAACCCTTTTCCATCCTTTTTCATCTCACAAATACAGCTTCACTTGTCTTTTAGGACAACATTTAACAATGCAATATTTTTTTCCAGAGATAAGAATGTCAAGCACAGAGGTGGACACCAAGCTCGCTCGGGTTTGGATGAGGTCCTTCTGTTGACAGTACAAATAACTTCAGTGGTGTTTGATTACCATAGACAGAGAGCGGTTCGCCCATGTTAGTGACATTAGGAACGGTAAGGGAGGAGGCGAGCGAACCGCACACTTTGTCTCTAACGAGTTCATGGACAGTTAAAGCCACTTTTGACAACAAACCTGAGTAAGCCTGCTATTAACCCCTCTTCAGTTACTAGATGATGTATTTGAAGGGATGAATAAATAATAAGGGTTAAGCACTTGAAGTTCTGTTTTAAAGCCTTTTGTAGTAGTAAAAGTAGCAGAGTGCTGTCAAAAAAGTGCATTACACACACTTTCTTCTTACGCAGAGTTGCTACACAGCATTGTGTACATAATGAGACTGCGCTGATATCTAAAAATAAATCTGAAAGTCAATAAAACTCCAAAACTGCATGAAATTATGGGAAAAATCACAAAATCAAGATAGTTCGTCTCTTCTCACATCTGAGCATGTAAACTTATGCTAATATCTCTGACAAACAGTTGCTATTCCTGAAAATATTATCCAGATTAAAATGCTTAAATGACAGTCAATCATCCTTGTAATACGTGGAGGTAATTAGTGACTGGGAAACCTAATTACTCTGCTGAAACCTGAGTCCTTACTCTCGTATTTCCCTCGACATGGTTCATGGGATTGATCAAATGACACCTATCAAACTCTTCATGCCTGCTCTCTCACAATGAGATTATCTATATCTGATAAACCCACCTGAAATTATTCTAGGGATCCAGGGATGGATATACATAAAAAATATATTAGTAAAAAGTATGATTATAACTGCATATAGGGTCAGATCACAGTTAAAGTACATATATAGCATTCCTCATATTGACAATATGAATACATACTGTTTTAAAAAAAAAAATATATAACAAACTATAATAAAAGAATTACATAAACAATTATAAAATATACATATATACATATAAATATACAAAATGTCTTTAATGAATACATCCAAAAACAGAACACATGAGAGATCACATGGAAAATGGAATAGTACAACCACTTCAACTTAAACAAGACTGAAAAAATAACTGAGAGGAACAAGGGCTTAAATACACAGAGTGAGGTAATTAACTAGAACAGAAACAGGTGTGTGTTAAATTAGAAACCATGGAAACTAACAGGGAAAACAAACAAAACCAAAACACAATGAAGCAAACATACTCCCCCCCTGGAAGGCAGGTGAGAACTAATTAGAAACCACAACAACTAATGAATGACTCGAACACAGTCAAATACAGACAATGAAAATTAAGTCTAGAAACTAAACGAGACAGACTCTTACACCCTTACACCCGGCGCAATGCAGCGCCAAGCGCAATGCAAGTGTTATGCTAGTTTCAGCCTGACGCAGTCATCATTTTCACGTCCTGCGCCACGTTGTTTAAATAGCAAATGCATTTGCGCCCCTTTGTCCGCTGGTCTGAAAACTAGGTGTGTCCTGGCACATTGCTATTTTGAGGCAACAGAAATAGACTGCGGAAAAAATATTAGCAGAGTGTAAGCGCGTTATGGACCCGCCTATAGGCGCACATTACTAATGCGCTCTTTAAATAACAAAAAAAATATTGCCCCATTGACCAACTGAACCCTGGTCTAAAGTCAATGGCGCAATATTTTTGTTCTCATTTAATGAGCGCGTTAGTAATATGCGCCTATAGGCGGGTCCATAACGCGCGGCCACTCTGCTTAATAAACACACAGGGAAGCACAGCAGCACACAAACATGACAAATATTAAAAATAAAAGGATTACAATGTAAAATATTATTATTGTGTACTTAAAGATATGGTGAATCCGGCTTGTCCCGTAGATGTTCTACTTGCACACTTATAACCTCGCGCACGAGCAGATCCGTTTGCGCTCTGGAGATGCTTCGGTCTTTCCACTATCAAATTCCGTCATGTAAATAGTGAATCCGCCATGGCACGAGCGCAACTGGCATTTAAAGGGAATGGGAGATGAGAATCTGATTGGTTTAACGCATGTAAATCCCAAAACACACCCATTACTCATTAAGAGAATAGTGACAACCCTTTTAGACCATGCACCGGGAGCGCCGACCATTTTCCCCGTCGTTAAACTAGCAAAAGTGGATTTGGACACGACCTAAGTGAACTTGCGCTTTAGACCATGCGCTTAGATTGTTAAAATAGGTTGTTATGGCTTGTTATCGTTATAGGCTCCTATTTGTCGTTATGAGGTAAATTTCGCTGATAACTGTAAAAATATGTTTTGTCATGCAGCCTGAAAATGTGCTTTATGTAAACATTTAAATTTTTACTTAACATGATGACTGAATAAAACATGAAAAGTTTAGAATGAATATATGGATACATTTTACATCTGTCATATAAGTCATATCAGGTAACAATGACTTCTTAACACCCGCAAATTTTAACTTTCTACAGTCTATAATCTGCCAAAGATATTAATTCTAAAAAAAAAATTATAAAAAGTTCTAACAGAAAGCATCTAATAAGATAAGGTCAGCAGACTTGGGTTCAGAGACGGGTCAGTGACTGAAGGTGTCTGCAGCTGCTTGTTAATTTTCCTGAGTGCCGTCCTGCCACGCAGTGTCACGCCGCCGTCGCCATCGCCCCGACCACAAGTCTCGCTCACTCCCTCTGGCTCCAGTCCTGTGCTCTCCTCCACTGGCCAGAGCCGGCGTCACCCGCTCGTCTCCAGCCTCCTTAAGTTTGCCATGTGCACTGACCCGCTCCTGACCCTCAGTCATGATACAAACTACTCAGAGGTAAGTAATCTCTAATTACCCACAATGCCCCTCTCCAATCAGGCCACTGCCTCTGAGGTTTGCCTAATTGATCTGAACACCCAAGAATGTGCAATGTTATTACAGGGGAGCTGAAAGGGGAACATGGAAACTTCTTATATTTTTATATCAGATATTACGTACAACATCTAACATGTATTAATTGTTGAACTCTTTTTATTATATTTGAAAATATATGGTGTTCTCGCCATGTTGAAGATGATAGGATGATAGAAAGGGCGATAGTTTTGTCTGATGTGGCCATGTGTCATTGCTTTAATGTGGTGAATTTAAGGCTGATATTAGAAAGAGTGTGAGATTACATGTCATCATGACCACACAGGAAATCACACTGTTGTGTTAAAGACATTCTTCCAGCAGAGCTGACAGTTTGGTTTGAGGCGATGAAAATGACTTACAGTGAACACCTGGAGATACACTACTGGTCAAAAGCTTGGAATAATGAAGACTTTTTAATGTTTTTGAAAGAAGTCTCATGTGCTCTCCAAGGCTGCATTTATTTGATGAAAAATACAGTAAAAACAGTAATATTGTGAAATATTATTTCAATTCAAAATAACTGTTTTCTATTTGACTATGTTTTAAAATGTAAATTATTCCAGTAAGTCATTACTCCAGTCTTCAGTGTCACATTATCCTTCAGAAATCATTCTAATATGATGATTTGATGCTTAAGAAACATTTATGATTATTATTGATGTTGAAAACAGTTGTGCTGCTTTATTCTTATGTTACATATCAATGCAATATCTTATCATTTAATAATCAGTATTTATAACAATTACTATATTGTGCTATACTCTACATGTAATATATGAGAATACATTTGATCATTTAAGTCATGCACTCTTTTTGAGTCTATTAACTTATTCAAAAATGCATTTAAAATGGCATTCATAAAGACAGTGACCTGAATACACCTCTTCTATGATTAATATGTTTTTGATTTGTTTGTGTGTGTGTGTGTGTGTGTGTGTGTGTGTGTGTGTGTGTGTGTGTGTGTGTGTGTGTGTGTGTGTGTGTGTGTGTGTGTGTGTGTGTGTGTGTGTGTGTGTGTGTGTGTGTGTGTGTGTGTGTGTGTGTGTGTGTGTGTGTGTGTGTGTGTGTGTGTGTGTGTGTGTGTGTGTGTGTGTGTGTGTGTGTGTGTGTGTGTGTGTGTGTGTGTGTGTGTGTGTGTGTGTGTGTGGCATACAGCCTAAAATGTTAAGGTACATCCTGAGAAGAAAGGGTCTCATTAAAAGGTTAAAATTCTAAAACCTTGTTAAGTAGTTTGGCATGATATTTTTATAACAATTTTTTCTTTTATTTTTTTTAAAGCTTAATTTTCTTGAAAATACTATTAATAATTTGAAAAACTTTTGTCTGTAAATTCAAAGTTTGACCATTTATAACATGGCATGATTAGTTCAGATTGGTTCAGATTTAACTGGTAAAATATGTTTGAAATCTAATAAATAAATATCAAATAAATAAACATCCACTATGTAAAGGACTTATATTATTACTTTCATGGTTTAGTCCAGATGATGAAGATGCAAAAAGAGTTTAAATAACAAAAAGGGTTTATTAAATAAAACAAACTCAGGTAATCCACAGATAATTAGCAGGCAAACGGCAACGTAACAGCATGTAGGAACGACACACGACAATACCGGACAACTCAGCTGAGAACAAAGAGGAGCTTAAATTCTCAGTGATGATGACTAAATAACAAACAGGTGTGATGATTGAATGAAAGTCCATGACAAGTAATGACTGGCGGGAAACTAGATCAAAGGAAACGGGTAACTGAAGATAAACAAACTAAAAGTCCATGAAAATGAAACGAAACACAAAGATTGTAACAGAACACCCCCTCCTGGGAAGATGCGGCCTCGTACTGTGGTGGATGGCTCGAGGGAAGAAGGGTGGAGGTTCAGGAGGTAGAATAGCGACTGGTGAGGAGCTGGAAACCCATAAGGGGGCAAATGGGAGGAACCAGGGTGGAGCAGATGGCAAAAGAAGCAATGGAGGAGATGATGGAAGGAACCACGGAGGAGTTGACGGTGGGAGGAGCCATGGAGGAAATGATGGTGGGAGGAGCCATGGAGGAGTGGATGGTGGGAGGATCCAAGGAGGAACGGACAGCTGACAAGACCCCAGAGCGACCCAGGAGACGGTCATTGGGGAGGTGACCCACGGCGGCAGTGATGGAGGGAGGAGCCACGGTGACTCCAACCGACAGCAATGATGCCTGGAGATGTAGAGGCCCAGGCAGACCAAGTCCATGGGACCGAGACCATGGCAGAGTCCCTATGATGAGTGGTTGAGCTGGAGCCAGGGGGCCAAGGAACTGAGACAACACCAGTGTGAGTGAGGACACCGGTGGAGCGTGAGGGATGTAGGAGCCCGACGGAACCGTAGGGGTGGAGGGATGGAGTGCAGCAGAAAGCCCGGAAGTCCGTGGCAAGGGTGGGGGATGGCTGACAAAGGTGGAGCCGGTGGGACGAGGGAGCCCGGTAGAGCTGAAGGGATGACGGTCCCAGGTGAAGCCGGTGGGACGAGGGAGCCTGGTGGAGCCGAAGAGATGACGGTCCCAGGTGGAGCCAAGCAGGCGAGGAGCCTGGGAGGAGCTTATTGGTCGAAGGGCCTAGGTGGAACTAAGAGCTCTGAGGAATGAGGCGGAGCACAGGACTCCTCACTCCAGGGCAGCGCTGGGAACCGAATGCCCCAAGGCGGATCAGGGCTGATGGTGGAGCTGAGGGGCTAAAGGGAATCAGCAGTGGTGATGCTTATGGAATTGCTGGCTTCGTTGGAGTGTGCAGGAGAGGAAGACTGGGAAGCTATAAAGTCAGGAGATGTCTCTGTTTTTAAGTTTCATTTCAAGCTGTTCACACTTTGTAAATAAAATGTGATTAATACATGAAAATTCTTACATATAGCCCCTTAAATTAAAACTGGGTTGAAAATTGTTTTTATGAACCATATGAAACATAAACATAAACAAACTACATTTCCAAGAATTTGTCTCATGTGTTTTAAAATATAATTTGTTTTAGTTTTTTACATAATCTTCTATGTATCTTTAAATGCCATGAACAAGAAAGCAATGTGAAAATGACAGTCTAGGTCTGATAAAACATGCTTAACTATCTGATTAACTCAACATGAATTAAGGCGACACCTTACAGTCAAAACCACTGTTTTTTCATGCATTTTTCAAAAAAAAAATTTTGACTAGTGGAAATAAATCAATCAAAATACACATTTAAGTGTTTATTTTATTACACTTGATCTGTCTGCATCTTTAGAATTCAAGTTCAATACACATTTTAAAGGCCGTTTTCTCAAAATAAGTTTTTTTCTCCACTTCAGTGGCACTTAAATACACCAAAAATGTACATAATATTTCACTTTCTGCTCTGTGCCTGATTCAAAAATAAGACTTGGATACTTGTTACCAAGACAACAGAGTTTCATTTTACCCCATAGCCCACTTCCAACCTGTTACCAAATTACTAAGAGCCAGGGCACAGCTTCAAAGAGCAGACACTGATGCTGTTAATGTAATGAAACTGTACACTCATCTGTTTAAAACACGACCTGTCAGCTTGGAAATAAGATGGACCAATTACACTTTTATCCCTCCTGGCTGATATCAACATCTTGGCAGGTATAAAGTTTTCTACTTCGACATGAGTGTCTTCAACCAAAGCCACATTATTGAAGACCTTTCTATTTTTTTTTAAAGCTTAGGTCGAATGCTTACTTGCATATTTGAAGATTTATTTCAATGCACAACTCCTAACATCAAAATATCGGAATTTTGTTGCATTTTAGTATTGTATTTTTCTTTTAAATTAGTATTACACTCTAAAAAACTCGTTTTGTGGCATAATGTCCATTTCCTCAGAAAATAATTTCAACTTGAATATCAACAAAATAATTTCTCTCAGATTTATAGTATTGCACTTAAAATTTAAGTCAGTTTTCCAGATGGTTTAAAAGCAGAAATATGAAGTCTTAAAGTACATACAGGAATTACTTAAAAATGTGTTTGAAGTTGTCCATCCAAATTGTCCTTTTCGAGGTGCACTCTTAGAAAAAAAACCTTCTTGACTCAATTTTAAAGACCACTTTATGCCAAAAAAAGTTCTATAAAACGATAAACGTCTTAAATGATTGATTGCATAATATTTTCATGTTTAACGGATTGTGTAAAATGTATAAAATTCATAAAAGTTCTATGTTGTCTTCTAAGGGTGTGCGACTGCTCTTCTAGGTGGTTAAACATCTAGTTACTCATCACCGGCTTCACATGGTCATGGCATGAGCAATAACTAAGGATATTTATAACTGCACAGAAGCTTAATAAATAAGTGATTCAATCATCATATTTCATGATAACATATAACATTTAAAGGGATAGTTCACCCAAAAAATAATTACTCAAAAAAGGTTTTGTTTTATGTTTTGTTTTGTGTTTTGCTATATGTTTTGTTTTTATTTGTTTTTGTTATGTGTTTTGTTTAATGTTTTGTTCTGTGTTTTGTTATATGTTTTGTTTTTCTTTGTTTTTGTTCTGTGTTTTGTTTAATGTTTTGTTTTGTGTTTTGTTTAATTTTTTGTTTTGCTTTGATTTTTGTTTTTTGTTGTTGTTTGTTTTGCTTTGTTTTGGTTTGTCAATACAATTAAAGAGATGTTGCTGCAAGAGGGAGGGGAAGTTATTCTGATTCAAGATTACCAGGAACATAAAAAAAAAAAAAACTAAAAAAAAAACCTGCAATATTCAAAAAAAAAAAAAAAAAAGAATTGTCTATTTTGATTTCATGGTGACTTTAAGTAACGAGCTAACTGTTGCTCTGCCATGACAGAAGTCAACCTGAAAGATAAAATCGTGGAAAATCGTAGAAAAACATTTACACAGATGTCCACAACAGTGCCCCTTGTGGCAATCATGAGAATGCAATGCTGATATTTCAGAACGCTATCAGATTTCACGCTCACATACTGTACGGGCATTACATTTATTTTCAGTGGCGATCGACATTATGCCACAAATATCGATATAATTGGACTTGTGTCCAGCCAAGAACATTCCTTAAACTGTTGAATGTGGTGATTGTCGGCTGAATGTGTTGAGCGTTGTTCGAGATTCACGGCTCTGTCTCCCATCTGGAGGTGGTGTTAGCTCGTTGGGCCGTGTTGAGCCAAACACACGCACGGTCTCCTGGGTATTTACACGACTGCAACAGCTGGTTTGCAGGGGACCCAGTTAGAGGAGTTTGGCTGGAGGGCCTAGTTACCGTTTGTAGTTACTCTCTCTTTCTGTCGTCCTCCATTTATCCCTCTATCGCTCCCTTTCAGTCCCTTTGTCACTTTTAAGTCCTATCTCACCAACTCCCTCTCTCCTCGTGTTTTATCCTGCGGATGGGACCAGATTTCAGTTCTCACATGTTTTTAAGGGCAGGGCGCAGCTCCACCCAGTAATGCAACCCCGCTCTCATGAATACGGTTGGCCCGTATCCCCCGGTATCTGACACACTTTTCGGGCATCATCGGACGCTCTGGGAGCCCGTTCGCACCCATCACTGTCTGCCCTGTCAGCCCTGCTAATTTAATACTTCCTATTAAATGGATAGACCCTAGATCTACGAGAGGGATCTTGAATTACATTCAGGTAAAACGAGTAATCCGTCCTCCAGGTGGAGACGTGGTTTTTTTGTTGTTGTTTTTTTTCTCCGGCACATTTAGTGACTGTTCGAGTAAAATATACTCCCTGTTTTGGAAGTATGTTGGTCAGGGTATGACATGATGGTCCCATGGGCAGCACTAATGGTGTGATGTTGAGCTTGGGTGAATCTGATCAGAGTATCTGATTAACTCGTTTTTTTCATGCACTTTTTTTAGATTAAGGTGTATTTTTCCTTCATGATGTCTTTTTTTTTTTCAGACTAGTGGAAATAAAACCAAAATACACATTTAAGTGTTTATTTTACACTTTATCTATTTGCGTCTGTAGATTTCAAGTTCAATACACATCTTTAAAGGCCATTTTTTTCAAAATGATTTTTTTTCTACACTTCAGTAGCACTTAAATACACCAAAATGTACAGGTTTTATGTCTATCTACATGTATATTCTGAAGGTTTTTATAGAGGGGTTTGTACATCATTCACTTCATTCATTTAACTTTTTATTCCTAAAATGTTTTATTTCCTCTAATATATTGTCACATGTCTTAGAATCCCAAAGAGACTTGAAACAGGAAATCTCACAAAATAATAATCCTTCAATAGGAAACTCGAATACTCGAAAGGTAGCAGGAAACGCAAACACAGATAACATTGACAATGACCGAAGTCAGACCGACATTGAACTGAACCAAACAGAAAGTATTTATACACCAGGGATATTGGCTTATTAAATGACAACAGGTGAACAAAATGAGTAATCAAATGAACTGATGAACTAGGTCAAGACAGACAAACTAAGAACAAAGAAAAACTAAAGAAAATCCGGGTTTTTGCTAGATTAGGTGGATGCTAACTGTTCCAAGACAAGTAAAAAATAAATTAGAGTTCATTTATATTGCTGTGCGGTTGCTAGGGTGTTGTTTGTGGGTACTAGGGTGTTGCTATGTGGTTCTAAGGATGATTTGAGTGGTTACTAGGGTGTTGCTAGGTGGCTGAAAGGATGATTTGGGTGGTTAGGGTGTTGCTAGGTGGTTGTAAGGATGATTTGGGTGGTTATTAGGGTGTTGCTAGGTGGTTGAAATGATGATTTGGGTGGTTACTAGGTTGTTGCTAGGTGGTTGTAAGGATAATTTGGGTGGTTACTAGGTTGTTGCTATGTGGCTGAAAGGATGATTTGGGTGGTAAGGGTGTTGCTAGGTGGTTGTAAGAATGATTTGGGTGGTTACTAGGGTGTTGCTAGGTGGTTGAAATGATGATTTGGGTGGTTACTAGGGTGTTGCTAGGTGGTTGTAAAGATGATTTGGGTGGTTACTAGGGTGTTGCTATGTGGCTGAAAGGATGATTTGGGTGGTTAGGGTGTTGCTAGGTGGTTGTAAGGATGATTTGGGTGGTTACTAGGGTGTTGCTAGGTGGTTGTAAGGATGATTTGGGTGGTTACTAGGGTGTTGCTAGGTGGCTGAAAGGATGATTTGGGTGGTTACTAGGTAATTGTTTACTGGTCTAAAAAGCCCACGTTTCTCCTCAACTCATGTTTATAGTGCATGTCTTTTATATGCCTATATTTTAATATTTAGGGTTAAGTGTTAATGCAGCCTATTGGAAATATCCTACTTCCCACTTCTGAAGTCATAATTACGAATAGGAGAGAAAGAATAAGAATCATGGAGGATGGCAGATTAATTTCTTTGGGGAAAATCTTAAATATATAGAAGATAATTAGTATTTGCGTCCCATTCATTGGCAACCATATAAAGAAACTCAGGTATCAAAATTATCTCTGAGTTATTCAGTTGTAAATATGGCCGTTTATGTCGGATTTATTAATATTTACGATAAGTAAGCATGTGAAGGCAGAATTAAACAATAGCAAACACCACTAAATACAAAAACCTTTCAATCAATCAATCAATCGACTGACTGAATTAATATATTAATCAGATCTTACGAGATACTGTTGCAAAGGGTTGCCAGCAGAAATGATTGTAAAGAGTCTGTGTGCGATATAATATCTTATTTCAGCTCAGATTATTTATTTAATGTACACTGTATACATTTGAAAGGCGTAGTGCTTGTAATGACTGTATGTGTAACCACAGGCCAACAATACTTTCTAAAGCAACAGCCATTAAGTATTCATAGATAAATGGAGAGCAATATTACTCGCAAAGAATATGCATAAAATATGAAAATAGATTAAACTGTATTTATTTATTAAGATTTCAAAGTACAGATTAATTACTTAAAAAGGCACAATCTAAGCATTGTGAAATTGCATTTCTGCAACGATGAACTCTATGGAAACAGCCAAGTCTATCTCTATTCCTCTATTGAGATCCGAGATGCTGTTTCTCACAACACAATTAAGGAAAATTGGCCTAAACAAGCTGTCATTACATTTGTGCTTCTTCTCCATACGGTCCTGATCCAACAAGATTGTTACGTCCATTCAATAGGTTATTATAACATTTCTCTTCGGCTGCTTTTATTGGGAATGAGTATATAAACAAGACAAGCTCCATACAAAGCCATACAAAAGGCCTGCGCCAAATCACACGCGTGAAGTCTTTAAACGGGACAAAAGGGGTAAACAGGAGTAAATGAATGGCCATTATGGCCTGTGCGTCCGTAGACAAATGTTACCTATCGTTAACACAAATGAGACACAAAGATGCCAACACCTTTCTGAGATCAGCGTTTCCGAATGTGATCCTACGCTCCCTAAAGGCACAAAAGGGTGTGTGTGTGTGTGTGTGTGTGTGTGTGTGTGTGTGTGTGTGTGTGTGTGTGTGTGTGTGTGTGTGTGTGTGTGTGTGTGTGTGTGTGTGTGTGTGTGTGTGTGTGTGTGTGTGTGTGTGTGTGTGTGTGTGTGTGTGTGTGTGTGTGTGTGTGTGTGTGTGTGTGTGTGTGTGTGTGTGTGTGTGTGTGTGTGTGTCTGTGTGTGTGTCCTCCTCTATCCGAACCAGGTCAATCTCACCAAATCCATCAACAACATGCATCATATTTCAACCCAAAAACAAATATTACATTTTTCAACAATTGATACTATTTTTATGAAAATTATGATATATATGATATATATATATATATCCAGCTCTTCATTGTTTGTTCATGTTAGTTCACAGTGCATTAACTAATGTTAACAAATACAACTTTTGATTTTAATGACATATTAGTGAATGTTGAAAATTAATATTAACTAAGATTAATAAATCCTGAAGAAGTATTGTTCATTCTTAGTCCATGTTAACTGAAGTAGTTTACTAATGTTAACTAATGAACCTTATTGTAAAGTGTTACCTAAATAATACTATATTATACATATTAAAGGTGACAATAAAGACATTTATAATGTTGCAAAATTTCTATTTCAAACAAAATTATGTTCTTTTGAACTTTGTATTTGTCAAAAAATACAGGGTTTTTTTTTTTTAATCACGGTTTACACAAAAATATTAAGCAGCAAAAAAAAAAATTCAACATTGATAATAATAATAATAATAATAATAACCATTATTAATATTTCAGCACCAAATTAGCAAATGATTTGTGAAGGATCATGTGACACTGAAGACTGATGCTGCAAATTCAGCTTTGGTCACAGGAATAAATTACACTTTACTGTATACTCACATAGAAAACAGCTGATTTACATTGTAATAATATTTCACAATATTGAAGTTTTGATTAAAATAAATGCAACCTTGGTGGTCCTGGCAAACCCTGCGTTGTGAGGACCAAATGTCCCCAAAAATATAGTAATACCAGTCATTTTTAACCTTGTGTGGACATTATTTGGACCTAAGCTAATAAATCTTACTAAATTATGTTGTTTTGAAAATGTATAAGGGGACACAATGTACAGAGCCATTATGTCTATGGAAAGTCCCCATAAAACATGAAAACACAACATGTGAACATAAGAGATGTTTAAAATGATGTATGATTTTAATTTATAATGATTTTTATATTTTGTAATGGGTCTGAAATGAGAGCCGGAGATGTCCTCGTGAGATTCACCCATGCTTTTTTCGGGGTGGGATGTGTGTTGATCGTCACCTCTCTTTCATATAAGCCCCTTGTTAGCAGCGAGTCGATCCTTGAGCTCTCGGTCTCCCATGGGCCTCACCACACCTCCTTATACTGCGCGCGTGTGTGTGTGTGTGTGTGTGTGTGTGTGTGTGTGTGTGTGTGTGTGTGTGTGTGTGTGTGTGTGTGTGTGTGTGTGTGTGTGTGTGTGTGTGTGTGCAGCGCTTTGATCCTGGTTCAGGTGACTATCTCCGCCAGCGAGGTAGAGGTAGCCCTCAGCCCACGAGGATCCCAGGGGAGGTGTCTGGTTGACCAGAAAGCTCAACTTTAGGTATCTGATACCTAAAAGATGGTCTTTCAAGAGAAGAGCAGAACTGGCATTATATTCAATCATCCTGTCAGTCCCTGCCCCGTTCCCTCCCCTGTCCTCCACAATCCTGCTAAATCATGGAGCATCAGGACAGAGATGAGGGACAGACTCAAAACAGCCCGTAGATGAAGATTAACACATTCATTATATAGTGCCTCCAAAATTGGTCTAGGCACTATATAAATATATATAATAGTAAGAAACAAAAGCATGAGTTGTTAATAAAAAAAGATTTGGGTAACACTTTACAATAAGGTTCATTAGTTAACATTAGTTAATGTATTACCTAACATGAACTAACAATGAGCAATACATTTGTTACAGTATTTAATAATCTTTGTTAACGTTATTCATTCATTGTTTGTTCATGTTAGTTCACAGTGCATTAACTAATGTTAACAAGATTTTAGTAAAGTATTAGTAAATGTTGAAATTAACATTAAAGAACATTAATAAATGCTGTATACGTGCGGTTCATTATTAGTTAATTTTAACTAATGTAGTGAACTAATGTTAACTAATGAACCTTATTGTAAAGTGTTTAAAAACATATTTTAAAAAATCATCTTGCTTTTCCAAAGACTGTGAGCCTTATATTTAAGGAGATAGTAACACCTAAACACTTTACAATAAAACTGCATTTGTAACATACCAATGAACAAAATATTTATTATATGTTAAATAATAATTAATATAATAATCTAATATATATAGTTAGTGAAAATCCAGCTGTTTGTTCATGTTAGTTCACAGTGCATTAACTAATATTAACAAATACAACTTTTCAGTTTTAAAATGTATTGAAATTAACATTACTAAGTAATACTAAGTATGACTAAGTATGATTAATGCTGTAGAATTATTGTTCATGTTAACCAGCTGAATGAAGCTGTATTGTTAAGTGTTAAGGAAACAATAACGGCCCCGAAATATATCATGTCACATCAGAAAAATGTTTGTCACAGACTGTTTATGTTGAATTATTGATGTGTTTCTTCTCTTGAAAGAGTTTCTGCTTGCATGCAGATGGTGTGGTGAATAATTGATGGAGGATATACAGGTAAAAGAGACCAACAGAACGATATGCACCCCAGGGCACGCTTCAATATCCCACACGCGCCAAAATACTGCTGTCCTTTCCACCGCATTAACCCTGCGTCCGGATCACGTTTAACCCTGCATCTAAAACCATTCGCTTATATAGGAAAGCTTTATTACCAAAGCTCCAACTTATCTGCACTGTTTTTGTTTTTGTCTGACCTGCACTAAACATCGCAGGAACAGATAGATGTTGGAGATTAGCTTATTTTTTTTCATAGGAACGACAAATGTTTTCCTTCTACGAGGCGATCGGACAGATAAACGAGAGAAAAACACACGACGCTCCAGGACTAAAGTCAGAAAGCAGCCGTTGTGCCGCTCCAAATCCACAGGGAGTTGTTTTTTTCTTTCCCGTTGTCACATTATCAGGCCATGTGATCGGGTAAATGAGACAGGTAACAATTTTTCATGCCTGTTGCCCCCGAGGAGAAGGACAGACAGAGAGCGAGTCGGCTCTGACGTGCATCTTCCCGCAAGTCAGATGAGCTTTTGATCGTGAAGGTCCGAATTAAGAGCCTTTTTATTAATCCCACACTCCTCTGAAGTCGTGCTTCTTCTTCTTTTAAAGTGTTTACTAAGCGGCTGTCGTAGATTTCAGCTTATGTCACTTTAGTTTGCCAGCCTGTTCGCTTGTTTCCCACTTCGGCTTTGTTTTGCCGAATTGGATTTAGCGTGACACGTGTACGTTCATTGACTCACGCTTGTAAGTACGGCCCTCCCTCCAGTCCCTAAAATCTCCTAAATATCCCACGCTTTTGGCAGGTACAGCAATTCAAATTTCAACCGGCGTGTCTACATGGCCTTATCTCAATTGGACAGAATTCAAAATTCCTTGTTGGTGTCAACTTTTCAGAAAGGAGCTTGTCAGAAAAGCAGTGCTTCCGTGGTCGTGGTGGGATTAATGCGCCGCACATAAAACTAATTTGATTGCACAGTCTAACCTCTCCTTAAAAGTCACGGCAGCCAGGCGAGAGCGAATATTAATAAATTCATCCGGCGAGTACTTAGCAGAATATACGCAAAAAAAAGTTTGCTGCCATTATCGCAGCCTGGCTACTGAAGTGGCGCCGCAAATTAATCAAACTCCGTTTCTCCTGTCCGAATGACAAAACAGCACTGCCGTCAAGTTTGGCTTAAGCGATGTGCAATTACAAGCCGTGTGATTGCAGGTGTTTGGTAGCTGTGACAGTCTTAGCCCAGCACTTCTTGAAACCAGCTGCTTAAAACGGGAGGGAAAAAGGGAAAATGGATTGCCTAAATGTGTCACATTTGATCTGTTGGTATACTTTCTTAGTTCACCAACATGCATTATTCTAACAAGACATCTACTAAAACATATGCGTAGGTTTGTTAAACAAACAGTGGTGTAATAGAGTGCAACAGTTGGGTATCTAAAGTAAAAAGCCCATTTCTTGACTACACTACTCATAATGCTGAAGAGAAATGAGATTACTGAGAGAAAGCAAAGACTATAGAGTTACACAAGATGCGTCACTCTTATTGTTTTGAATGGGGAAAAGTGCAACGCTCAATATGGCGGAATAAGTCCCGCCTTCTAAATAAGAGCCAATCGGTGATTGGTAAAAACTTTACCAATCACCGATTGGCTCTTATTTAGAAGGCTTCCACTGCGCATTAGCTTGATCCAGCCTGAAAATGTTCATTTTCTGTCATGATTTGAGTGCTTAGAAACTAAATTTATGAGACGGTTGTTGTCAGATTTCATTGGTGAATTCAAATATGAAATTTATTCGTAAGCTTGGCGAAAAGTTTTGGAAAATTTTATGTTTCCCCATTCAAAAAGATAGGAGCTGCACTTGCATGACCGAGAGGCGTCTCAAAGATGGCCGCCGAGGGAAATGACTTGTCTTAAAGGGACTTTGGAGTAAGCCAATGGAACTCATTTTAGGGGTTTCACAACTACTGATTTTTGCTAGTCGACTAGTTTTGCATAACAGTCGACGACTAGTCGACTAGTCGTTGAATTATTTATTCATTAAATTGACGCATTATTGCATTGAGCATTGTTAAGGAAGACAGAGGAAGGAGTTCTGGTGAATTATTGGAAATGTATGTTTGAAATTCAGAAATAACATAATAAATAAATTCATCAGTTATTCTTGTGTTAATACAAAAACAGCAGCATTCATTTAAAACATTCTTGTAATTAAAACATTCTCGTTATGAACTGCCACACCACGCGCATCAGCGAACGTTGCAGATAAGCATTGCCACATGGCTAGCCTCAGGCTCAGACAATAACATTGTCAACATCACGACATATTTTTTGCATATAATTTTAACTGTGCATTTTTCATTGCATCTTTAAGCAAATATCATTTAAGCATAAAGGCCGATACAAGTTTGCACACTGCCTGCGTGAGACACGCGATTCAGGCGCGGCTCGAACCGCTAGAGTGCAGAACAGCGGAGTTTGTATGGACCGAAGTGCATGCCTGAGCTTGTGTTTTCGGTTAAGCTGCGTTGCTTTGACATTGTGGAAAATAGAATAATAGAAACAAAATGTATTAGTCTTTTTACCCGTTATTATCAATCTAAATTAATCTCGTTTTTAATTTAAATTAATCTCGTTTTTAATTTAACTTAATTTCGTTTTTCTTTATTTAAATTTCGTTTTTTCTTTATTTAAATTTCGTTTTTCTTTTTTAAATTTCGTTTTTTCTTTATTTAAATTTCGTTTTTTCTTTATTTAAATTTCGTTTTTTCTTCATTTAAATTTCATTTGTTTTATTTAGCCTAAATTTCGTTTTTTCTTTATTTAAATTTTGTTTTTTCTTTATTTAAATTTCGTTTTTCTTTTTTTAAATCTACCCTTTAGCCTACTGTGTCAGTAATTTGTTAGTCAGAAAAATATTAGACAACCTTAAAAGTATCGCTTAAGTTAACAGACCTGTGTGTGTGCGTTTTATATCACCAGTGCAGTGTCCGTTCTCGTAGCCCTGCCCGTGTGAGGTGCGCCATTTCCCACTCGCGCTGCTCTGTAGTTTACTAAATGTTTATTAATTCTGAAAGTGTCCCGTTTTGCGTGTCCATCTATATTGCACCAAATTGCACTCCATGACCTTGACCGTTTTGGACGCATAGGTACCTCAGCGCCTGACGCCATTTTGTTTTCCGACTAGTCGATTAGGGCCGACAGCGCCGACTAGTGGTTGTGACAGTCGACTAGTCGGCTAGTCGACTAGTTGATGAAACCCCTAACTCATTTCCCATTATTTTTAAACGAATCACAGGCGAGTCGCAATTTTAAGTGGCAAAACCGTCTCAAAACCCCAATGTCTGTTTGCAAATAAGGTTGAAGGTGCAGGTTTGTGGTTAAGAAGCCGCAAAGGGATTTAATAATATTTCAACAAATTGCCGGTGAGTCACAATTTTAAGTGACAAAACTGATTTGAAACCTAAATATAAGTTCATGAATCCCACTCGGAGTGGGTCGAGTAGGACTGGTTACATTTGCAGTAGAAAGGTGAAAAAAAAATTATAATTCAGTGCTACCTGACTATAGAGAAAACAGAGGAAAAAAATGCAGTTGTCTTCCTTTTCCAAAATTTTTGGAAAACTTCAACACCCATAATGCACTGGGCATGTTGCCGTCCAAGGCCACTCCCACCAGTCTGCTATGAATACGCTTACCAGAGTCAAAAACCACCTTGCTTTAGTAAGAAATACTTCTTAGCAAACTTTTAGTCATGATGGTGTTGGCTTAAAAATGAAGATTAAATGTTTAGCGGGAGTTACTTTCAGTTCCCAGTGAAAGATCCAGAAATTGCCATTATGTCAGTTCTGACTAAACAGGTAAGAAAGATGTTGCCATAGTGTTCAGTTTTTTTACCATAAAGCTGTTTAAAGAGTAGAAAAAGTGCGATTCAATTTTCAGCGTTAAACCCCCACGGGATACAAAAAATGTGGAGGAATAATCTGTAGTTTTCACAAAAGCCCTTGAGCTGTAAATAGATTTTTGCTGACAAATGAACATGAATTTCTCGTTCCCGGTAGCACAGAGAATGAGTCAGCATTGTTCATTTACATATACTACTGATATTGTAATAATACAACGCAGGTTGAAAATTGGCGAAGTTACACTTACATGACAAGAGCTAATTGAAACCCCATCACAAATATGGATAGGTGAAGGGTTCTGGCTGGTAAGCCAAAAGCTGATTAGTTTCACAATATTTACACATGGACTGCGTCCGAAATCACATACTCTCTTGAGTAGACCTCACAACTGCTAAAAAAAAGTATGTTCTATATAATATGAATGTGTGTAGTATGAAAGTAATCTTACTACATTTGTCATGTTGTCATTATCATGTGACCTACCAGCGTCAGCTGTGTCGCTTCACTGTCATTCATAAATCCTCTCCTGTGGCCTCATGGGATAGTACAGTGTCCCTCATATCCACACTTCAGAATCTCACTGGTAGTTGTAGGTCATCCGGGGACTTTTTGCCTTCTCTTTTATGAGTACTGTGAATTCAGACATACTTCTTTTATCACACACAGTTTTTCGCCTACTATATAGTAGGGAAGTGTGTGATTTCAGATGCAGCGAAAGCCACATCTCCGCAGAGTTTAGCTCTAATCACACACACCTGAACAAGCTAATCAACCTCTGCGAGATCACTTGAAAAACACACACAGGTGTGTTTGACATTCCTGCCCTTCACTATGAAACAGCTCAGATATTTATATTTCTGATTTATATTTAGCAGTTTAGCAATGCAGTTATTATTAGTAGTTATAGTGTTGCTTGTTGTTGCCAATTACTATTTTTAGAGAATATTATTTTCTTATATACAACAACAATAATCAATGTAACTTTGATTATAAAAATGATTGTAATGACAACAAAAGTAATAATACTAATAAATATGATACTAATAATATGCTTAGTTAGTAATTGTATATTATTTGATACAGGGCTGCGGTTTCTTTTATCATTGCCAATGTTTTGTAGGATGTCTAGTTCAATCGCTCATTAAAGAAATCCCTATAGAAAAGTGAACGGGAAATGTATATTTTTGAGTCGGATCTGGTTGTGTCCTGAAACACCATTTCGAGTTCTGTTTAAGTTAAATAATAAAAGGTATTCATGGGCTTCATCAGGTCCCTTTCCACAGGTGTATAAAATCAAGCACCTAGATTATGAATGCAGACTGCATTGTGCTGGATTAATACACCTGTGGAAAGGGACTTGATGAAACCCATGAATAAGAACTGAACGAGGTGTCCATATTGACCGGAGAGATGTATACAAGGTCGTAAATAAGTCCCAAGTTTGTTGGCTTTTAGTATGAATATGTTAGCCTTACTGTTATCTATAAGCAAGTGTCCTCCAAAACAATGGCACAATTCACATTTAGAAGATACAAGCATTCAAAACTTACAGTCTCTCATTCCTCCCATATGGATTAGTGATTTTGATGGCATCACTGCACATCAGATCTTCTGTCCAATCAAATGCTCTCTAGAATCTGAAGCTCCGCCCCCTACATTATAAATCGAATCCTGTTTCAGTGGAAATTACATAAACGCATTAAATAACGCTGTGAGTCTCACGGCACTTCATGAAGGTTGTAGCTTTAAGTCATCAGACTTACAATGACGTAAAGCAAATTTGTAACTAGTAGCTAATTTAGACCTCATGGAAAAGTGACTGAAAAGCAACACTTCCACGATAAACATGCTATTAATTCAGGAGAAGATGAAAAAAACAAGGCTTGCACTGAATTAAACGGCTGAACGAGCTCAGAAAGAAAAGACAACCTTGATCAGATGAGATTTTCGAGGTGAGCGGCGCTAGCAGGCGGGCGAAGTGGAAAACTGTGGAAGAACAATCGACAAACCTTGACGAAACTATTTCCATTAGCGAATGTTTGGATGGTATTAAAATCGATGGTATAGGTGCAACTGAAGAAGCTGTTAACCTTGGGCGGCCGGTACGGCGGTCTCTGCCACAGCAGACAGTAATCGGATGTACACCACGAGCTAGAGGTCGACGCGTGGGCATGCAGAGAGGGATGTTTAACTTGGGGTTGTGCTTACAAGAGTTCAGATTACTCAAGGTGGTGTAATTGCCAACAAGAGTAGTAATTCCATGTGGGGTTTGTTGCCAAGGGCCTTGTCTGCTTGCCTGCTCAGGTGGAGTTTGTCCTCTCTTTACATGGTTAATTAAGGGTCTACATGTTAGTCTGATCTGTATGTCTTGGCTTTCTCTTGTTCAGAGCGAATCAAACATTTACTGCAGGAACAGAGGTCATGGTTTGCGATCATCCAACGCATAACACCGTAATCACCAATCGTCCTCAAGGTTAACAAAGTGTGTTACTACCAAAACTGTATAAAAATGCATCTGATCAGTTTGGTCTTACCAGAAGAACCAGTCTTAAATCAGACGGGTTTTATTTGAGGCAATAGCCAACAATACAATATGGGTCAAAATTATAGATTTTTCTTTTATGCCAAAAATCATTAGGATATTAAGTAAAGATCATGTTCCATGAAGATATTTTGTAAATTTTCTACCGTAAATATATAAAACCTTTATTTTTGTGAGTGAATGCAGCACAATCGCAACATAAATGAACAACTTTAAAGGAGATTTTCTCAATGTTTAGATTTTTTTGCCCCCTCAGATTCCAGATGTTCAATAGTTGTATCTCAACCATATATTGTCCTATCCTTACAAACCACACATCAATGAAAAGCTTATTTATTCAGCTTTCATATGATGTGTAAATCTCAATTTCAAAAAAATTGACCAATGTGACTGGTTTTGTGGTCCAGGGTCACAAATATGATGTTAATGTTATCAAAGCAGCGGCGCATGCATTATTTAGCCCGGTGCAGATAAGAAAATTGGTGTGACCCACTAAACAAATGATTTCACATGAAGAACTTCCATCCCTGCACCCAGAGGCCTATCTGGTTTCGCTCTGGGTCAAAGTGCCATGAGAATTAACAATCAAGTTCAGGGGAACTTGCTGCCCAAGGGTTTAAGGTAAAGATCTGTGATCACGTTTCACTCTGAATGACTAGGAAGCTTGTCACTCACTCTTACCACTAGACTGGGAGACATGATCTGTGCGCTTCCCGAATCATCTCAAATACACCATTTTAGGTACTAATACGCGATGTATGATTTTCGCCCCAACTTTTCCCTGCATATCGTCAATGGAAATGGAGGCCAATTCGCCTTATAAACAGGAGTCGGGGAGATCTAGAGGGCAGGTCGCTAGCAATCTGGGTTGCTAATAATAATAATTCAACAACAGACCTTTGACTAATATCTGCTTCAGAGACGTGCTGCATAATCCCTGGCTATAGCCTTTGATAAAGACTGTTTTGATTATGCCATGTGTCAACTCTCCAGAGCACTGAATTATTAGTGGGGAAGATTAGAGCCTATTAATATTGTACTTTCATTGTCAAAGGCGTTCAGGATGTGCGTGGTTTGTGAACTTAAGGGCCAGAGAAGGGTCCTTGTATAACAGCGTCTGGACACTGACTGAACGTCGCTGCATCGATGTTTATTCAGAGGCCGTGCTGTTTGAGAATCAATTTGTCACATTGCTTTTTTTTTTTTTTTTTTTTTTTGCACAATTAAATACAAAAAGTGCATCACCCGAGATTCAGTACCAGCTGATTATATATTTGAGAAAAACTGAAAAAGACATTTTGGTAAGACTTTAGTTTAGGGTCCAATTCTCACTATTAACTATTGCTTATAGCATGCATATTATTATGATATTGGCTGTTTATTAGTACTTATAAAGCACATATTAATCTGCATGATCATATTCTACATCCCTTAATCCCCCCAATACCTAAACTTAACTAACTAAGGAGTTTATTGAGGCAATAGTTAATAGTGAGAATTAGATTAAAGTGTGACCGGAATTTTCTTTATAAAAATGTACCTGGATATTTATTTACTTGTTTGTTAGTTCTTCGCATGCAAAACCAACCACAGTGCTCTAGATGTTTTTGGTGGTTGCTGTGCAGTTGCTAAGGTGTTCTTGCGGTTGCTAGGGCATTGTTATAGTTTTTTTAGACGACTGTGAGGGTCTTTAAAGTGGTTGACAGGGTGTCCTGGTTGGTTGTAGTGCATTGCTAGGCTTTGTAAGAGTGTTCTGTGTGATTGCTAGAGAGTTGTTGCTTACAGGCCAATTCAAAAGAGCCCACCTCAAGTCTCTATGATATTCTGATCAATAAATATGTGTTGGACCCCTTTGTAATTTAAGCCTATAGTCTATTTTTCACCTGTTTTTCCTCTACTAGGTGCAAATTGTACTTCTGATCACACCTCGACTAATCTGCATGATTTTATATCATCCATAGACGTGGCACAAATGTCCGAGTTTTGGATGAAAGCTATATTGATTATGATCAACAGTGATAGTGCATGTATGCGCAGTACTTTTGTCAGGTCTGGAGGTAGTGTGTGTTTATGGAGGGAAATTGCTGATTTTGTTTCTTGGCTCCCCCTAGTGATGAAACTATGATATAACAACAAAAAAATAAATCCAAAAAGATATTCAAAACACAAGCAAAATCCTTTTCCATGGTTCATGAAAGGCACATTCTCCTTAAGTTTACATGCTGCAAGTTATTGATATTGCTATTGTCACGCGTTTAAGTTCTCAGGCTCTCCTGAACTTAACCAGGCAGCTTTTATACTGGGAGAGAGGTGAGTGATTGCACCCAAAGGGAAACGTGATTGTAAAGGGGTGTCATTGAGACTCTAGAAAGGCTTGTTGTAATGTCAGCTAGGTGGTGCTCCACCACAGCACCTGGGTACAAAGCCCAGTCCAGCTCCGCTCGCACACAGACACACTCATCAGGCTTTGGGAAACCGACAGCTTAGCATGAAAGCAAAGGTGAAACAGAATCTGAAAATTGCAGTGCAGCGAGAGAGAAGGCAGCTATCAGTGGGTTTGGGCTGAAACCCCATAGCCGGGATAGAGTTTCCGCCATGTTTTCATACCCAGGTCAGCTGACCGGCGCCCCAGAGCACCATTGGACGGCCAGCTCGCAAACCCCGTAATGATGTAACCAGAGTGTGTGGGAACCAGAGCTCGGTGGCACAGTGTGTGATAAATGCAGCTTTCCCACTCCCCTGCCCGAGAATGGACTAGAATTAACCTAACCGTCTCAGCCCTGCCACGAGTTATCACGAAATCCAACCTGCGTGTGTGGGGCTGTAGTTTCACTGTTTATTCCCCCCCTCCGCCTTCAACGCTGGCGGATCTCGCCTTATTTAACCACAACACCTTCATGAAGGCAACCAATCTCGTATTGATTTTAATGTTGCACAAGCCAATTTAACATTTTTATAATTCCATTACCTGATGAATTTCAAACTGCAAAACTTTTGCGAATGGCGTAATCGGCGAGTTTTTGTTCATATCGCCACACAAAAACTTCCAATCAAAACAGCCTCTTCTCAATGTCAACCCTCCCACGGCGGAATACTTTCCCATACCTCGAGTGTTCCAGCTATATCCCGTTGCTAATTGCAACAAGGTTTCCTGCCTCTTATGAATCAAGGTTTTAGCATAAAAGGTAATGAAGAAGAACATAACCAGGATGCTAAGGCTTGGCGAGAAAATGCCTCCTTAATTACCCGGTAGCCTTGAGTACCGTAGCTCCTCAACTCCTCAATGCATGCAATTACGCCAGCCGATTAGCGAGGGCTTGTGGCTAGAACATTGTGTCTCTTTGCGAACATCCAGATGTTAGTGGACAATTCATTTCCACTGCATTATTACAACTTTTAATTGCTTTTCTGTTTTTGAAGTCTTTGTCAATACCGCGCGACTCTAAAAAAGCGACGTCTTACAAAAGCAGAGTTGGCTTTTGTGTGAAAGTAAGCCTTCGGTGTGATTGCTAACTTCTGTTCGAGACAGTCATGACAGATTAGCGAGTGTTTGACGTCTGAAACGGTTAACAACTCCTCCTCTTCTCCGCTCATCCATGCCATCCTTCCCGGCGCTCCCGGAGAGGACCCCACAGTCTTGGCCAATCCTGACCTTAATTAATACAAGCCTGGCTGGAAATGGGAACAGGGCCGTCTCTCAGGACCGGCCTCCCTCTGAGCCTCTCTCTGGGGTAATGAGAGAGATCGGAGCGTCGGGAGCTGCCAGCTGAGGGGAAGGGGTCACTGGGAATGGATTTGCGGGGCTCTCAATGAGGAGCCCCTCCATGCTGGGAGAATCTGGCCGGCTTACGGACACCTGGTCATTAACATTGCTAATTAGCTGCCATTAATCAGGGCTGGGGTTTTTTTTAACTGTCCCTCTGTGTGTGTCTATGTGTGTTGTGTGTGTGTGATGCTCATGAATAAGAAGATTGTTCCTTCTTACCTCCAGAAGAGGTGGGATAAAAGTGGTTCCCATCAGCTCAAGATGAGCCGGATTAGACGGAAGGTTAAACAACAGGCTGTGTGGTGAGTGCGAGAGGGATCGGGAAGGATGGGCTTCCAGCCTCTGGCAAAGGTAAAATTAATTACCAGTAATTAATGAGACAGCACTCTCAGAAGCTCTCATGTACAACCCGCCATTTGGAAGAACAAATCATAAAGCTCCAGTTCTTGTTCAGCTCAAAGGGTGATGATAATTCCCATAATAATGAACGGAGTATTAAGAGGAAATCACAATCTTGGCGCCAAATCTTCAGATGGGAATCAAAAAGATGCACTAGTAGGGAAGTTTGAAGTATAAAAGTATAAACTTTTTGGACTTTAGTTTCTATTACCTTAAAGTTGTCAGAATTCAACATTACTCTGTACACTGTGCATTTTAATATTCAATGCACTGGCACAACTGTCTGAACTAAACAGGTGGTAGAAGATTTGCCTGTGTTTTTTGGAACCAGTTTATAGGATGTCATCTTATTTGTGTAAAAATGATCTTTTCAGTCATAAGCAATGATCTCATGCCCCTGAAGCTAAGAATTATATATTTTTTCAATGTAACTTTTATCCTACATTTAAAAACGTATCGCAAAGGCATTGCTAGGAGGTTATGGGTGGTTTGCTGGGGGAAACCCACCCCCAAGTCTCTAGATATGGATCCGGTCCTTGTTTTTTAGTAACACCACCTCTCTTTAACAAGACAAAGAAGATTTGAGGTTTGTGCAAAGTTACCTGCCGAAGTTTAATACGTAGAGGTGGGGTTTGTTCAGATCCCTAACCCTGAACATGAACAACAGCAAAAGTGATGCTTGTCTTACCAAACATCTAATTATTGTTTGTGTATAAAGTATATCCTAATCATTGTCCTTTAAAATATATCATAACAATATATGATAATTAGGGCTGTCATTAATAAAATATTAATCAATATATTAATAATTATTATATGAATAGTATTCATACAAATTTATTAATTTCTGTGATTAATATTTCCTGTTTAACGCAGCATCCATTTGTCCTTTCCTGGCATCCATTGACTAGCGTTACAGGATATGATCCATGCTATCATGATTCCTCTCACCAGAACCGACTTGAGTTCCCTTTTGTGTCTTATTGCGCTTGAATGGACAAAAACACATGCAAATGTCAAAATTTTGTTTTTGTTTTAAACACTTTTCAATTTCTGTACCTGAAAACTACTGTTAGACCTACAGTACCTGAAAATCTTAACGCATTGTCGATTTCATTAGTATCATTGTTCAATTGTATTTATTTGTATTATTGCTTGTAATTTGCTTATTTATTTTTACTGTTTACTTGTCTTTAAACATGTTTGGACTTTATTTTTGTTGGGATTTGATGGGAATCAAGAATTTTGAACTGGTGTGTAAAAAGTTGGCATCATGATCTTATTAAAATACAAGGTTACATGGGTCAAAAACAATGAAAACAATAACTCTGTGACTTTGATTTGATTATAAAGGGTTTATGTTAATGTTGTTTTGGGGGGGGGGGGGGCAGTTTAATAGAGACATCAGTAGCATTAGTAAAAAGACTGATAATTAAACAAAAAAATACTGTATTTATGTTGTTTCTAAATGAATTTGGAGATTCAATGTGAAATTATGTACAGTATTACAACATAAAAAAAAGATTACAAATTTAATGTTAGAATAACGATTGTTTACAGAAAAATGTGTGATTAATTTAGTTATTTTTCAATCGATTGACAGCTCTGGTTATAATATTTCTGTACCTTTTCTTTGAGTGTGTAAAATCAAAAATAAAACTTGTATCAGCTGAATATAAGCCTTTGTTTATTTCCAACAATTTCTCTCCTCTTGCACAAAACAAAGTCTTGTTCATATGATTTCTAAGATTTTCCCTGGGAAAGCAGAGCAGTCTTGGGCATATTACCAAATGACCGCGCGAGAGAGAGGCAGAAAAGAAGTGGCGTTCTGGCACGGCATCATGCAAATAGAGCACATTCTTCCGTTTTTCTCATGACGGATTGCCTCTGAAATTAGTGAAGCGAGCTGGTAAAATGCTAATGAGAGATGCATCAATGAGCTGTGTCATCCCTGGGGGCTTTTGGAAGGGGCAACGGGACCCTGAGCGGGGTGCAAGAATTTAGTTTAGCGCTGGGGACCTTAAATCCGTTGGCCCTTCGCATCTGCATTCCTTCAGTTTTGGGAGGGACGGCGCTTAATCCAAAAGGCATTCAAGACGATGGCAAAGTAACCCATAGCTTTTGGGAATCAGCAGAGGAATTGTGGGATAAATAAACTGGACTGAGGTATTCGGTATTCACGTACGCCTCCAAAAAACACCAAATTTGAGACTGTGCAACAATTATTGCTTCCTAAAATTCACTGCACTTTCAATTTACTGACTGAAAAACCTAAGTTCATTGTTCCTAAGCTACTTCCAAACCAATATATCAAAACTAAACAATGGTTGGAAGATAAACTGTCACTAAATTCAATTGCAAAAGTGCCGTAACACTCTCACACCAGATCAAGCAGACAGTCAAGGTTGCTGTGTCAGTCTAGTCAGGAAGCCACAGAGACCGTGTTTGCAATTTTCTAAGAAATCAACCTATTATATTGGTCTCATATTAAGCTGGGATAGGAAAAATATTTGAACATCCAAAATATTACACACATCACCTTTAAAAAATTGCTCAAAAATGGCTTTATGTGACAAGCAGCCCTCATCCTAGACATTTCTCTGCAAGAATATGTCTTTTAGAGCCCGCGAGAGACCTCGTTGGGGAGATAAAGCGCTCACGCAGACGGTGAGCGACAGACACGTCCCCCCCCCCTTCGTTTAGTCATCAGTTTATCAGCCGAGGCCTTGGAGGGAAGAGCGCTATTGTGCCCGACAGAACTAGCAGGCGACGGCCTACGTGCCAGACTTGAGCTGTTGACCATGCAATGTGGAACTCATAGAATTCAAGCCCAAACGTCCTTGGATTTGATGGTAAAAAGACATGTACATACACAGTCAAGCACTGGCCGCTTTCAGACGACACGCACAGTCATTCGCAGAACGGGAACAATGGGCTGCCTGATGCAGTCCGTCTAGCTTCACGCGTCTCATTAACGCAGTTGCCCATGTTTACAGCGGACGTGGGCATTGGAGAACTGGGGTGGGGGGGGGGGGGGGGAGCGTGCATCTCAGCAATTACAGTGTGAATTGCACGAGAGGATTATAAGAAGTGCTTAAGGAGAGCCGGGACACCTTGTCTTGAGTACCAAAAACAGCTGCTTAGGGCCCAGTGCACCTGCTTGTTACCGGACCGTTTTCACCTCGCATCTAAAACAAGGAGGTTTTCTCTGTTTTTTTTTTCCATAGCGAGTCTTTCAAGGCTCTCAGATGAGAGAGAAAGGGGGTGAGAGACGAGAAAATAAGACATCAAAGAGGCTGAATGTTGGAAAAGAGGGGGTTGGAGAGGAGGTCTGGAGTGCAGACTTAAGAAATAAGAGCTTTCCTCTAGAAACTGCTGGAGGTTTGAGATTTGGTGGAGGGTGTTAGCTGGAGAGGAGAGTGCATTAATATTTGGGGGTAGTGAGGGAAATAGCCAGAGCTGTTACAATGTAAATGAGAGGCTGGAATGAATGGAGAGACCCCCCCACCCCTCCACCCAGAGCTTTCCTTCTCTCAAGTCCTGTGGATCAACATACGCCGGGATGATCGTGCGGTGCATAGCAATGAGGGAGTTGTGGTTCAGGGAAACGGGACACATCACTTCTGACTACTTCCACTTGTTCTGTTTATTTAAACAGGTGAAGGATGTCAGATGCAAGAATTCACTACTTGGTTACTTAGTACTTAGTTTTTCAAACTTTAATTTTTTTTGTAAAGTTGCAGTATCCTTAAGATTTGGCCTTCTACAGGCTGAGGCGTAAAACGGCAAGCTACTCTTGGAGGAACATTGTTTTGGTAACTACGTGAGTTGGGCTTCAACTCTTCAACATCCTTAAAACTCATCTTTGATCACCAAAATGACATATTTAAATGTTTTTTTCCTTGAAAAAAAAGGTTATGCATGCCTTTAAATAGCTTGAATGTAACTCGACACCCTTGCCTCATTTAGTATGTGTGGTTCTATGAATATGCAAATGAGCCCCGCCTCCACTCACTCACTCAGCTCAGAGATCCACTGGTTGACGATCACACGTTGATCTGATTGGTTACAAGGTAGTTTGTGACGTCAACGATTTCAAAGCGTGTGTTTGAGACTGTCTTTGGTTCACTGCAGTTTTAAGGAGAAAATACTCAGCAATGCTGTCGACTTATGAATTTACACATGGTTTGTCTTAAAGCATATTAAAAACATCACATAGACACATAAACAACATTAAAAGCTGGATTTTCACCACAGGGGGACTTTAAAAGAAAAGACCATGTAAAACAAAATAAAAATAAAAGTTTTCCAAGGCCATACAACCCCTGTATAAACACGTCTGTTCTGTCACAAACTTAATGTTGTTGACATTAGAAAAATTGCTTAAAATGTCGCTCCACTTTGAGCTATGGTGGGCAATGCAGGTTTGAATCCAGGTTGCAACACTACACACTCCCATTCCCAAATGTTCCCATTCCTTAAACATAGTCAAAGTGCCCAAAAATGCTGTAGGTTGCACCGAAACAAGAAAAACAAGCTTTCAGTCTAAAGTTGTTTGTGATAATATAAACTTATCTTGACAGGGAAAAACAAGGAACTGCTTCAAATTCTCCGTTACCTGCGGCTCGCGGGATTCTTGCCAGTTTCCCCAGGATTACCGTGAGGAGGAGATTTCAAGCAAACGGGGAGGGGCACGGCCATATTATGCGTCCGGGAACACAATGCACACACTTCCACATCATGATGTCACCGTTCTGTAGGGGTTTCCTAACAAGGCCGACGACTCGTTTAAAAGTTTGTCGACAAATTGCGCTGCATTGAAAGTAATAGTGTCCACTGGGGTAGATGGTCGGGCAAAGGACTGCAGGTGTTTAGATCAGCTTAAAAAATAATAATAAACCCTTCCCCGCTGGGCTTTCTTTCACGAGTCCCCCGGCTTTTATTCCCAGCTGTTAAAGTGAACTCAGACAGGAAATTCCTCACGTGATTGGCCTTTATGAGTGGCAGGGAGGCTTAACCCAAGTCTCAAAGGGGTCATTTGTAGATGACTGTGTGAATAACCTTGTAAGGACCCATGTTTCTCTTCACATCCAATTAAGACAACTGCTTACGGCCTCACACCTCTCCCAAGAGGATAGTTTATGGGCTAGCATTAAAAGCTAACTAAGGGTGACGGCGGGGTCCTTTATAAACCCTTTATATACACGCCATTCTGCGTTTGTCTGCGCCGTTTACTCACATAATCGCCATGAATACTGGCTACTGTAAAACCAGGGTTAGATAAAGTTTGCTTTTTGATGTGTTAAAGACTAGCTCAGTGTTACTATCGAACTAGCAGGCAGTGTGTTTTATGAGGGTGTATTTTGGCAGCTTTACCCAGTATGTGTGTGCTATTCATTTTTATGCTTGTTTGAGTGTTGTGTTGGTTAGCTTAGCAACACGTTTAGCGCGCTGGAATCCGGTTTCCACACAACTTTGCAGCATTGCATCGAGGATGTTGGCTTAGGAGATAGTTGCCCGCGCGATACTTCTCAAGTTCTTCAAGCCAAAAAACATCTCAGCATTCATAACATCTTCAGCTAAGACAAATCGCTTGCTGTGTTCATGAAGACGTTCCTACTGGTCCAATTTGTGTGGCGCCCTGGATTATTTGATTAGCACTGCTTAACTGCTATCAAGGCACTTCAATCACACACATGGTTAATTATTTGCAACTAATTACAAGCTTTGGCAAATACCATTATTTCAATTAGATGAGTAATTTATCAGAGTAAACTTAGTCTAGCAGCAACAATTACAGCGTTTTGGCAATGCTTCTGTCGAGGATCAGCTGTTTGCTTCTTGTGTGGTGAAATAATATTATTAATATTATTTGGGGATTACTTTTAAATTATAAGCTATAATTATATCTAATAAAATATTTATGTACATTTAATATTATATACTAATATATATATTTTTTTAAATAGTACCTGAGCCTCCTTTAAAGAAATAGTAAAGAATTCATACCATTCAAAACCCATATGATTTTCTTATGATTATCTGTTAATAATGACTTGAATTTTGGTCTGTTTATCGTACAAAGTATGATTTCAGAAGACTTTGAATATGAGTCCTATTGACTGCTTTATATTTTGTCATTACTGTTGTTGTATAGAAACAACGCAGTTCAGAAATTATATTAATCATATTTTTAGTTCCATGAAAGACATATAGGTTTGGAACAGCATAAGATTCATAATGGGGGAATGATTATACAAAGTTGTATTATTGAAGTATATTTAACAAGGAAATACCATTGTAGTATTAAAAAAAAATTTTAAATGTCATTATTTGTCAAATTTACTAGCAATTTTCAAATGAAAATTGTTTCAAAATAAATTCTACACCAATTTTTTTTTTGTGTGTTGTAATCAAAACAAAAGGCTTGAGCTAGACTTCAGGTCAGTCAGTGTTTAGCCTTTACAGTGACACACCCAACAGTCAATCGTCCCATAAGGACAGCGAATCTGAAATTCAACCGGTAACACTTCACTGAAGCAGCAGACACTCTTTCCATGTCCCACCAGCAGCTAATACTAGACTCCCTCGTGTTATTTAATGTCTTTCCTTTATATTATTTCACATGTCTGGGTGAAACTGACATGCATTACTGTATGTCTCTCCTTTCATGGTGTTAAATTGCCAGATATGGCCTGCAGGAATATATTTTCTGGCAGCTTAGTGCTGAAGTTGCCATGTTCTGTCCTGATAGCACTCAGAAGTGTTTGCACAAGCTTCCACTGGAGAGTCTGCCAACAGCTGATTTGACAAAGTTTTGTGTATTTCACACATCAAGGGTTTTTTTCTCTTTTTTTTTTTCAATTAGACGAACATGAAAGCTTTTGGTGTATTAATTTCACTACGACTTATTACAAGCAATATCAGGCGCATGATGACAAAGCTAAAACAAAAGCTTTTCTGGTTTAAAGAGACATTAGCTTTGCTAACCTCAACTGACTAAATTAATCGGAACTAAGGGTAGGCTACATTTACACAACAACGATGTAGCAAAAACTGAAACGTTTTTCCTTTGTGTTTTTCGCGTGCAGACGACAACATTGTCAAAATTTCACGGATCCGTGAAAACGACCAAAAACCCTGTATTATTCATGCCAGGCCAGTAGGTGGCGATGTCACTTTGCACAGAAACACTATGAGCCTATAGACTGAATGCGTGATACAATCTAAATGAACTGAAATAGAATCCATTAGAGCAACATAAGATACTGTTCACACAAACTGAGAAAAAAAAAATGGTGTAGGGTTTACTTTTTCCACTTAGAAATTTCTAGTAAATTTTCTAAATGATTACAATGAAACGAGTAACATTTTGAACTGAAGCGTGAAATTTTGAAAAAGAAAGACTGAAATAGTATTTCCTTGAAAAACACATCCTGCATTCACACCATGTCGTAATTACCATAATTACGAGATGACAACCTGTGACGTTCACGTCCTCGGACTCTGAGTTATGCGTTTCTATGGCAACACAATCAACAACAAAAGTAATCAGTCAGGTGGTACGGTGGTCATGTGGTACAAGTCGGAGCTCTCAGATCCTTAAGCTTACAAGTTCAGAGTTTACAAGTTGTAATTACGAGTTCTACGAGGATGTGAACGCTTTTTACAAGTCAGAATCTCGCAATTATGATAATTACACCATATCATGACAGCACCTATACTCCAATAATCTTTGTTTTTAGAACTTCAACAAAAAATTGGTTTAGACGCATTTTAAAAAGTTGGGTAACACTTAATTTATTTTAAGGTGACGTAGTTACACGTTACTACATGTACTTATTATAGTAATAACAGTAAATGATGCATAATTACAAGTAACTAACCCTAAACCTAATCCGTAACCCTATAGGCTAGTAAGTACATGTAGTTCATTAATATTACTCAGTACTTATATGAGTAAGAACTACTTCACCTTAAAATAAAGTTTAACCAAAAGTTGAACTTATTTTAACTTGAGTGCTGCGAAACGCTTGACTGACTAGACAGTCAAACATGTCTGTCTAGTGCATGTTTATATAGAAAAACAATGGGAAAACGCATTCTGTGTGAACACAAAAATGACTTCAATTGAGTTTGTCATTAGCATGTTGCTAAGCTTATACAGTCATTCTCTGACAGGCTAATTTAAAAAAACAAAACCTAGTAGGCCGTACACAAATTTTGGGGTAAAATCCATTTCCCATTACACTTAACTATATAGATACTTTTTTTAGTATCGGATGAAATTCTTGACTAAGATCTTCTTCGCAATGCATTCTGGGATTCTGAACAGGCCTCAAAACGCTGCCTTCGCAGCTAATATCACCTAAATTCACCTTTAACTTGAACCGAACAAAGTCATGAAACTGCGCCATCTAAATCTCCAAGCATCCGCAGGCTGTCTGTCTGCGTGGGGTAAGATGTGCCGCCCTGCAGTCAGACAGCGAGCGAGGGCAGCTGTTACACAGATCCACAGTGAACATCTGTTGTACACGCTCGCAGCCAAAAGCCGCCCTTTTGTTTACTAATGCTTCTGAACTCACTGCGGGTCCAGGTGAGCAAACGAGGAGCGTTCCATATTTCACAGCGCCGCAGGGCGTAGCGCTATCTCTCTTTCATCTCATAATACACGCTCCAAAGCAAACACACGCACACACACACACACACACTCATCATGACATACAAACACACTCAAAAGCCATATCGCTCTGTACTAAGCTGGGAAAAACCTACAACACGGCTGAAAATCTCCTTTACAGACTGAGAGATTTATTGCGTTTTAGAAAATGATAATTTATGAATTGGTGGTGATGTATCGCATACACAGACTTAAGAATAAACGATTTTTAATTATGTGTCTTTCTTTCAGATGTTTTGCATGTCTGACAATGTTTTAGTTTCTGCTGTTTGTTTTTTTTAACTGATGATTTTGGTTTAAAAAAAATTTAAAATAAATACACTTGATATGTACATGCATAAATAAATACGGTAAAAAAATTACAATGTAAAATAGTTGATTTCTATGTGAATATATGTTAATCTGTAATTTATTCCTGTGATCAAAGCTGTATTTTCAGCATCATTACTCCAGTCTTCAGTGTCACATGATCCTTCAGAAATCATTCTGAGATCATGATTTAATTATTTGATTTCTTATTATTATCAATGTTGAAATTAGTTTAATACTTTGTCGAAACCATGATCCGTATTTTTTTCATGATTTTGATGAAGAGAAAGCATTTATTTGAAATGGAATTTGTTTTTGTAACAATGTAAAAGTATTTACTGTCACTTTGGATCAATTTGATCCTCGCTGAATAGAAGTATTAATTTCTTTTCTTTTTTTTAATTCCTGACCCCAGCAACATTTTCGGCAAGGGGTCCTGTACTTGATGCAATATTAAATTATTCTATACATACTGGAAACTAAGACACTACATAATAAAATAACTAATACATGAAGTTTTAATTATTAATAAAATAGAAAAATAGATCAATCATGAGATGTCAAAATGACATTTAAAAAATCATTAAAAATAGATTATGATAAAGAAAAACAAAACAATGTTTGATGTTCTTCCTTCCAAAACTTAAGTGTAACACTTTGTAAATAAACCAGATGTGAAATCTTCAGTTCATGAGGAACATCTAAACTAAAGCTGACCCGAGGCAGAAGACGAAGGCCTGTTAGATGGCGTGTGTCTTCAGTCCCTCATTAAACAGCAGACACACACGTCCTGACAGTAAAGTGTGTTTGCTTCAGTATAGTGGCTCTACAGCAGGTCACGGGGTCACTGAACAGGATCAGGCGGAGCTGTTTCAGTTAAACTGACCATCACCTGTAGTTGCACCTGTCGTCATCCATTAAGGAGGAATGCAGGAGAACAGCGTTTGATACGAAGCACTGGCGACTGGAGTTCAGCTGCAGATACAGTGTGTGTGACATCAGAGCTGCTGCGGATACAGTGTGTGTGACATCAGAGCTGCTGCGGATACAGTGTGTGTGACATCAGAGCTGCTGCGGATACAGTGTGTGTGACATCAGAGCTGCTGCAGATACAGTGTGTGTGACCACCCCACATCAGAGCTGCTGCTGATACAGTGTGTGTGACATCAGAGCTGCTGCTGATACCGTGTGTGTGACCATCACACATCAGAGCTGCTGCGGATACAGTGTGTGTGTGACCACCACACATCAGAGCTGCTGCTGATACAGTGTGTGTGACATCAGAGCTGCTGCTGATACCGTGTGTGTGACCACCCCACATCAGAGCTGCTGCAGATACAGTGTGTGTGTGACCACCACACATCAGAGCTGCTGCTGATACAGTGTGTGTGACATCAGAGCTGCTGCTGATACAGTGTGTGTGACATCAGAGCTGCTGCTGATACCGTGTGTGTGACCACCCCACATCAGAGCTGCTGCAGATACAGTGTGTGTGTGACCATCACACATCAGAGCTGCTGCAGATACAATGTGTGTGACATCAGAGCTACTGCTGATACAGTGTGTGTGACCATCACACATCAGAGCTGCTGCTGATACAGTGTGTGTGACATCAGAGCTGCTGCTGATACAGTGTGTGTGTGACCATCACACATCAGAGCTGCTGCGGATACAGTGTGTGTGACATCAGAGCTGCTGCTGATACAGTGTGTGTGTGACCATCACACATCAAAGCTGCTGCAGATACAATGTGTGTGACATCAGAGCTGCTGCGGATACAGTGTGTGTGTGACCATCACACATCAGAGCTGCTGTGGATACAGAGTGTGTGACATCAGAGCTGCTGCTGATACAGTGTGTGTGACCACCACACATCAGAGCTGCTGCGGATACAGTGTGTGTGTGTGACCACCACACATCAGAGCTGCTGCTGATACAGTGTGTGTGACATCAGAGCTGCTGCTGATACAGTGTGTGTGTGACCACCACACATCAGAGCTGCTGCGGATACAGTGTGTGTGTGTGACCACCACACATCAGAGCTGCTGCTGCTGATACAGTGTGTGTGGCATCAGAGCTGCTGCAGATACAGTGTGTGTGATCAGAGCTGCTGCAGATACAGTGTGTGTGACATCAGAGCTGCTGCAGATACAGTGTGTGTGACATCAGAGCTGCTGTGGATACAGTGTGTGTGACATCAGAGCTGCTGCAGATACAGTGTGTGTGTGATCAGAGCTGCTGCAGATACAGTGTGTGTGACATCAGAGCTGCTGCGGATACAGTGTGTGTGTGTGTGTGTGTGTGTGTGTGACCACCACACATCAGAGCTGCTGCTGATACAGTGTGTGTGACATCAGAGCTGCTGCAGATACAGTGTGTGTGTGACATCAGAGCTGCTGCAGATACAGTGTATGTGTGTGATCAGAGCTGCTGCGGATACAGTGTGTGTGACCACCACACATCAGAGCTGCTGCTGATACAGTGTGTGTGTGACCACCACACATCAGAGCTGCTGCTGATACAGTGTGTGTGACCACCACACATCAGAGCTGCTGCGGACACAGTGTGTGTGACATCAGAGCTGCTGCTGATACAGTGTGTGTGACCACCACACATCAGAGCTGCTGCGGATACAGTGTGTGTGTGACCACCACACATCAGAGCTGCTGCTGATACAGTGTGTGTGACATCAGAGCTGCTGTGGATACAGTGTGTGTGACATCAGAGCTGCTGCTGATACAGTGTGTGTGACATCAGAGCTGCTGCAGATACAGTGTGTGTGACATCAGAGCTGCTGCGGATACAGTGTGTGTGACCACCACACATCAGAGCTGCTGCGGATACAGTGTGTGTGACATCAGAGCTGCTGCGGATACAGTGTGTGTGACCACCACACATCAGAGCTGCTGTGGATACAGTGTGTGTGTGTGACCACCACACATCAGAGCTGCTGCTGATACAGTGTGTGTGACATCAGAGCTGCTGCAGATACAGTGTGTGTGTGACATCAGAGCTGCTGCGGATACAGTGTGTGTGACCACCACACATCAGAGCTGCTGCTGATACAGTGTGTGTGACATCAGAGCTGCTGCTGATACAGTGTGTGTGACATCAGAGCTGCTGCGGACTCAGTGTGTGTGACCATCACACATCAGAGCTGCTGCGGACACAGTGTGTGTGACATCAGAGCTGCTGCGGATACAGTGTGTGTGACATCAGAGCTGCTGCGGATACAGTGTGTGTGACCACCACACATCAGAGCTGCTGCGGATACAGTGTGTGTTACCACCACACATCAGAGCTGCTGCGGATACAGTGTGTGTTACCACCACACATCAGAGTTGCTGCGGACACAGTGTGTGTGACATCAGAGCTGCTGCGGATACAGTGTGTGTGACATCAGAGCTGCTGCTGATACAGTGTGTGTGACATCAGAGCTTCTGCTGACTCAGTGTGTGTGACATCAGAGCTGCTGCTGATACAGTGTGTGTGACCACCACACATCAGAGGAGTCAAACATCCCGAAAACAGCAACGGCCTCCTCCTCACCCGCACTATAAGAGCCATACGCTGATATCTTCTAATACTTTAAACTATGCGTTTTCCCAATGATACGTAATATGCCAATCCATTGTACTGTGTGTGTGTGTGTGTGTGTGTGTGTGTGTGTGTGTGTGTGTGTGTGTGTGTGTGTGTGTGTGTGTGTGTGTGTGTGTGTGTGTGTGTGTGTGTGTGTGATTTAAATTTATATATATAATTATATATTTGGTATTATTACATATTATTGATGATGTTATTATATTATATTTATTTATTTATTTATTTATTTATGCTTTAATAATAATAATAATGTTTTGATTTCCATTTTTGGTAGTATTACAAATTATTTTTATTGTTGTTATTTTTATTTAAATATACTTAGTATTTAATAAAAATTATTATTATAATAATAATAAAAATGTTAATGTTGTTTTGATTTCCTTTTTTGGTATTATTACGTATTTTTTTATATTGTTGTTATATATATTGAAATATAATTAGTATTTATTAATAATAATAATAATAATAATAATACTGTTATTGTTGTTTTGATTTCCTTTTTTTAGGTATTATTACATATTGTTTATATAGTTGTTATATTTATTTAAATATAATTCGTATTTAATAATTTATTAATACATTAATAATAATAATAACAATAATAATAATGATCATGTTGTTTTGATTTCCTTTTATTGTATCATATATAATTTTTTGTTATATTTATTTAAACATAAACAGTATTATATCAAATCATATTTATGTATGAATTAATAATAATAGTAGTAATGTTGTTCATGTGTGTATTACAATTTGTATTGTGTTTGTTGTTGATAATAATAATAATAATAATAATAACGATTATAATAATACTTTATTGTGATCTGATTTATTGTGATCCGTTCAATAATAAGTATTGTAATTTGTATATTTTTATTTGGCTATTATTATTAGTTGTTTGTTTGTTGTTACCAATGTGCGTATTATTATTATCGCCATCAATACTATCTATTGATTGATTGTTGCTGTTGTTATATGATCCATGCTAATTATTATTACAGATTGATTAATACAATGAACATCTGAACCTCACACTGGTTTCCCAAACGATTCAGCTTTCCTTGACATGTTCATTTGAACACACAACAAAAAGGCTTGGATGTGTGAAGTGAGGAACATATGTCCACTATTAGTGTGCCAGCACAACCTGTTCACTTCGCACTGAGGATTACGATGAAGATGATGATGAAGATGATGATGAATCGTGTTGCTAGGCGGGCTGTACTGGACCGGGTCCAAGCTCTCTGGCACAACAACAAACAGTTGGTTTGATCTTACACACATAAACACAACATTTCCAAAGCAAACTCCAGCGCAAGACTGCGAGAGATCGTGACCTCCAGGAGAACAGCCTTCACGAGTGAACCGTCAATTTGACACCATTAATCTTTCATTGTAATATCTAATTACTCATCCTATTTACTTGTCAGGAGTGCGCTAGGCGAAGGCCCAGCAGGGATGGGCCCGAAGCAACGCCCCGGGCTTCACCGAACTTCACCTGTCCCGGGAACGTCCCGCTCGTGATTAATGCAGGAACTCCTCGGGGTCAGGCTCCACAGGCGCTGCCTGAGACATAAAGAGACCGACCCCGAGTCCCGTCCAGCGAGAGCGCAGATATTTTGGCAGGCCTTCCTCGGGGGCCGTGAGGAACACTGACAGCTTGTTGAAGATGATGAATGCTAAACGTAGCGTATGGTCACAAACCCCAGCCAACAATCGCCGGCTCTTTCGTATATTGAATTTCATCGTCTGCACTTAGCCTACTTTGCATCTGACAGAAGGTCTTTATTTCAATAAAATAATTTTTCTTCATGAACCACAGAGTTCAAATATTTCGGAAACGATGCAGTACGTTTAGCAGTTTAGAGGAGCACTGGCACCAAGAATGATCAAGATAACTATATAGATAAAAAAAAATAAAAAATAAAAAACATGCTGCCATAAAGTCCCCCAAAATCAAGCTTTTAATGTTGTTTATATGTGTATGTGGTGTTTTTAATGTGCTTTAAGACAAACCATGTGTAAATTCATAAGTCGACACCATCGCTGAGTATTTTCTCCTTAAAACTGCAGTGAACCAAAGACAGTCTCAAAAACACGCTTTGAAATTGTTGACGTCACAAACTACCTTGTAACCAATCACTCACTCTGAGCTGAGTGAGTGAATGGAGGCGGGGCTCATTTGCATATTCATAGAACCGCGCATACTAAATGAAGCAAGGATGTCGAGTTACATTCAAGATATTTTAAGGCATAAAGAATCTGTTTTTCCAAGGAAAAAAACGTTTAAATATGTAGTTTTGGCGATCAAAGATGAGTTTTAAGGAATACAATTGTTGACCACAGGGGGACTTTAAGTTCAATCAAATTGGCTGTGTAAGTCATTTAAACTTAAATTACATTACACTGACTTTAAAAAAATTAGCTGAATCTTGTATAACTTAAAAAATAAAGTTTAAAATGGCTTAACTTATTTTGATGAGTTGATGTAAAAGCATGTTGCCATGACTTAACGATCATGTAATTTTTTACAGTGTATATTAGCATCCGCACCAAGGGACAATAAAGTTCCTTGTATTATAAGCACACGCTGCAGTTCTGTCATCTGGCACGTTAAATGATGAAGCAGGATTGATTCTGATTATTATCATTCATAAAATGAAAGAATAAAGGCCCATTCACACCAAGAACGATATCCATTAAGACATCGATAACTATATTTGCATTCAAACCAATGGACGATAACCTTCTGTTTATTAAGTGCGCATTGTAGTTTTGTCGCCGCATTGAATGCTAAGGCAGGGTGGATTCTGATTGACTATCAATGATTTTATCATTTATCAGCTTGTGATGTGGACTTATAGAATTTGAATGAGTTTTTTTTTAATTAGTAAGTTTATAGGTAGGCTATAGTTATCATATTAAGGGCCCTATTTTAACGATCTGAAACGCAAGTATCAAGCGCGAAACGCAAGTAACTTTGTGGGCGGGTCTCGAGCGCTGTTGCTATTATACCGGCGGGATAAATGACTCTTGTGCCCGACACAAATCTAAAATGGGTTGGTCTGAAGTAGCTTCATTACTCATAGGTGTGGTTTGGGCATAACGTGAAATAAACCAATCAGAGCGACATCTCACATTCCCTTTAAGAGCAGGAGCGCTTGTTCCATGGCGGATGGCTATTATAACGGCGGATTTGCCAGGAGCGGTTCACAGCCGAGGAGACCGACGTTCTCGTCAGGGCCGTAAAACACAGAGAAGTGACATTGGGGATGGAGAAACACACACAAATTAGCTTCGGTTAAACAGGCGTATAATAATTTGGGTAAATGTGTAAGCTCAATTTATGCCTATTTTTTTCACATCTTCATGGACACCACAATGATTTCCCTCGTGTGGTAATATTTTTCCTTGTAATAATGTATGGTTTTCTAAAAATGAGAACTGCTGCGTCTGTGTGTAGATGAGATAAGCAAAGTGCGTTGTGCACACGCTACATTGATTATGGCCAAGCATGCGCCCTTAAAATAGCATATGAATAACATGCGCAACGCGCCACTGACTTTAGACTCAGTTTTTCCTGGTCAGTGGCGGAATTGTTTTCTCAAACTGCAAAATACGTTTACATTTACATTTATGCATTTTGGCAGACGCTTTTATCCAAAGCGACTTACATTGCGTTATCCTATACATTTTATACATAGGTATGTGCAATCCCCTGGGATCAAACCCACAACCTTGCGTTGTTAACGCAATGCTCTTACCACTGAGCTACAGGAAACAATAGCTTGACACAATCTCATCAGAAAACGTATCTATTTTAGATTTCGTTTAAATTCGTACGATTTGATTTGTACAAAAAGAAAAAGAAAAACTTAAGCAAAAAGGTTCATTCCTAAACCTAACCGTCAGTGAAGCGTATGCAGAACATGCGAATGAAATCGTACAAATTCATACAAATTTGCCTCTAATTCGCCAAACTGTAAAATTATGATTTTTGTGCTGCAGGAGTTCAACTCCAGTGTCTTTACAGAATCACATCCTCAAATGTCCCTATTTAAAGAACAGTCTTCAACCGACACCTGAGGCAGATGTGCTGGCAAAACATCAGTCCTTTAGGTTTAGCATTTCAAGTGGTTTGCTTTTGTTACTTGTTTGTGTTCCATCCTGTTTCTGGACACTCAAATCTCTTTCATTTGCGTCGCTTTTGTTTCTCCGTCCCCTGAAGTCGCTCCAGCTGGGAGAAAGTAGGCGCGTTTGCCCACCTCGAGGAGTTGCGTGAGCTCGAAGAAACCCTGCTGACGAAGAAGTTCAAGACTGACAAGCCGAATCCAAACATCTTTTTGTCCAAGACAAGAACACTTTGACTTTCTTATATCCGATTGTTGACTCAGTGGACATCTATTCTCGACATGAAAGCCTCATAAACCAGTGTTTACCTTTCGCAGAAGCTTACAAGTTCATGATATGTTGCATATACTGTATATATATATATATATATATATATATATATATATATATATATATATATATATATATATATATATATATATATATATATATATATATATATGTATATATGAGACTAAACACACTTTATCATCTTGTATCTAATTGAGGTTTTGGAAGGGGACATTGTCCAGAGTTTCTGTTGAAACCATCAGTATTTCCGCTGGCGTTGAGGAGGGATTAGCGTCATTAGAGAGCAGCGGTACTCTCACCGTCCAAAAGCAAACAAACAAGAAAAGAAATTTCCATACACACAGCTGCCGCCCCATTCCTGCCTCCCCGGGTTTCCCGCTTCAGTCACGCAGGTACTAAACCACAGCTTCTCTGTAGGCAACATCAATCCGCAGTCAATTGTCACGATGCACCTGTATGTTACTTCTGATCTCTGCCCAACCCTGCCGGTATGAGCACACACTCGCCTCATTGGGAGCCGTGTGTGCCAGAGGTTATGTGGACACATGCACTTTCATCAAGGCAAAGAGAGGGATTTGAATGCTCGTGCGAAAAAGTAATGTTGGTCCATCCAGATAAATAGACGTTTTCTCAGCATTGTGCGGCGGACAGCTAGAGCACAGCAAACAAGCCCTGGAAAACACAGGGATCACAGATTTAGCTGAACAAACAATCTTTCATGTAATAATGGCTACTTATCCATTTATGTCATGTCAGTCTGAGCCAGAGAGATGCTATGTTTTGCCGGTCATTATCCGCGACTCGTACCACTGTCTTCCTGAATAAAGCCATGATGGATGCATCAAACAACTTCACAAAGTGTGAGGAAAAGCATGTGTTTTAAATGTATGTTTTTTTTTTGTTTTTTTTTTTTTATCTGTCAGACTGAAGTCTGTTGTCAGAGACGATGATATAACGATGATTTATGATTAGTCTTATCCTTTAAAACCTGACTACAGTTAAAAATGAGCTGTAATGGCCAAATTGGCACATTTACAGAAATATGTGTATTAAAAAATATGTGTGTGCTAAATATTAAGTGCACTGTCTCTGTAGATCTAGACTAAAAAGGTAAATAAATGAGTTATTATAATAATAATTAAACAAAATAAATGGTTATATCTTCAAAACACTACATTTTTGCTCTAAGGCCAAATAACCTCATGTAGTCTATGCATTGTAAAGGTATTCATAATGCACGTTATAATGCATTATATGTTTTCATAAATAACTAACCAAAGTTAAAATGCATTATAATATCTGCAGATTCATTGTTACATCTGGAAATGACCGTGTGTCATGTGCTTTATTATACTTTCTAAAGGTGTGTTCAGTGAATAGATTAGTATTATAATGTATTACGTATTTACAATTATTCATGAGATCATAAAATACATTATAAGCTGCATTAAAAGGCATAATTAATGCATTCAAATACTTTTATAATGCATTATATATAAGCTTGAAGTAAAATGTTAACAACATTTTAAAGTACTTTTAAATAAGCTAAGCTAAAAATAAAAATTGGTAAGTAAAACATAATTTTATGTGTTCAAAATAGTATTTTGATCCTGTTAAAAAGACACTGGAGATTATTTAGTTTTCGTAAAATCATTTAAGTATACATATAAAGTCTCATTTGTTAACATTAGTTAACATTAACTGACAATGAGCCATATATTTTTCAGCATTTATTAATCTTTGTTAATGTTATAGTAAATAAAAGGTTCATGTTCATGTTAATTCACAGTGAATTAACTGTTAACAGATACAACTTTTATTAGTAAATGTTGAAATTAACATTAGCTAAGATTAATAAATGCCGTAGAAGTGTTGTTCATTGTTAGTTCATGTTAACTAGTAATGTCAGCAAATGAAAGCTTATTGTAAAGTGTTACCATTTTATTAAAGGTGTAAATCACATTGTGGCTTGTTTACTCCTGTTTGCCACCATGCTTCAGCTCTATTCAAACTTGTTGGGTTACCGAGTGCAAAATGAAACAATGACAGGCCATGGCAGCCCCTGCAGGAGAAGTGCACATCCACACCAGAGCACTGGTGGAGACACAGCGCCATCATCTGGCTGGAAGAAGAGCTGTCCGTCAGATCACCGGCACAGCAATCAGTCGCTTCATCCTCCTCTCAGTGTTGTGTTCTGTGTGATAGAAGTGTGGAGGGAGCAAATTAGTGTCTTTTTAATAGGATCAGAATACTGTTTTGAACACCTTAAATTATGTTTTAAGTACCTTATAATTTAAGAAAGAAAGAAATATTATTCACTTTTATTTAGCTTAGCTTGTTTGAAAGTATACTTTCAAATTGTGTTTACACTGTCAAGCTTATATATAATGCTTTATAAAAGTTATGCCTTTTAATGCAGCTTATTGTATGATCTTATGAATAATTGTAACTGCAGTTATAATACATTATAATACTTATCTATTCATTGAACACACCTTAGAAAGTATAATAAAGCACATGACAAACAATCAATTTTAGATGTAACAATGAATCTGCAGATATTATAATGCATTTTAACTTTGGTTAGTTATTTATTTATGAAAATACATAATGCATTATAACCTTTACAATGCATAGACAAAGTAAAATAATATTTTAAACATATTAAACAAAATACACTTTAGCGTGAATGAATGAATGAATGAATGAATGAATGAAAACATTTTTATTTTTTAGCTCAGCTTATTCCTAAAGTATTTTATTGTTTGAGGTATTCAAATATTAATAATATTTTAATCATATTGTACACGATGGATGGATGGATGGGTGTGTGGATGGATGGATGGATGGATGGATGTGTGGATGGATGGATGGATGGATGGATGGATGGATGGATGGATGGATGGATGGATGGATGGATGGATGGATGGATGGATGGATGGATGGATGGGTGTGTGGATGGATGGATGGATGGATGGATGGATGGATGGATGGATGGTTGGTCGATGGATGGATGGATGGATGGATGGATGGATGGATGGATGGATGGATGGATGAATGGGTGTGTGGATGGATGGATGGATGGATGGGTGTGTGGATGGATGGATGGATGGATGGATGGATGGATGGATGGATGGATGGATGGATGGATGGATGGATGGATGGATGGATGGATGGATGGATGGATGGGTGTGTGGATGGATGGATGGGTGGATGGATGGATGGATGGATGGATGGATGGATGGATGGATGGGTGTGTGGATGGATGGATGGGTGTGTGGATGGATGGATGGATGGATGGATGGATGGATGGATGGATGGATGGATGGGTGTGTGGATGGATGGATGGATGGATGGATGGATGGATGGATGGTTGGTCGATGGATGGATGGATGGATGGATGGATGGATGGATGGATGGATGGATGGATGGATGGATGGATGGATGGATGAATGGGTGTGTGGATGGATGGATGGATGGATGGGTGTGTGGATGGATGGATGGATGGATGGATGGATGGATGGATGGATGGATGGATGGATGGATGGATGGATGGATGTGTGTGTGGATGGATGGATGGATGGATGGATGGATGGATGGATGGATGGATGGATGGATGGATGGATGGATGGACTAAGTGCGGATTAAGATTGGGTTTGAGGGTTGATTAGGTCGTCCTAGTGTTTGAGGACGACCTTACAGTCGTTAGGCCCAAACTCCAAACAGGGAGCGCTCACTGAGAGTGCCTGCATGATGCCCACACGCTTGACCGACGTTAAAGCTAGCAGCAGGACGGTCTTCAGCGACAGGGGCCACAATCCGGCCGCTTGGAGCGACTCGAACGGAGGGCCACGCAGGGCCCTAAGGACAGTGGACAGATCCCAGAACAGTATGAGGGCAAGGCGGGTTAAGTCTCCTGGCTCCTCTGGAGAATCTGACAACCAAGTCATTCCAGACTAGCCGGCCACGAGGGTGTGATTCGCCGTGATGGCCGCCATGTATATCTTGAGTGTGGAAAGGGTACGCCCCTTATCCAGAAGCTCCTGTAAGAAGGATATAATGGCTGATACATCGCAAAAGGATGGGTCTTCGTTCCAGACTGCACACCAGTTGGAGAAGACAGTCTCCAGACGTCTTGTAGGCGGCGCTCTGGCCTCCGCTATCGTGCTGGCGACTATAGCTATCTCCCGTCGAGGGACCACACATGTACGCTCCACAACTCGGGTCGGGGAGGCCAAAGGGACCCTCTCGCCTGAGAGAGAAGGTCTTTCCTCAGCGGATTTGGCCACGGAGCTGTCAATGACAGCTGTATCATCTCAGGAAACCACGACTGGTTTCACCAGAGTGGAGCCACCAAGAGAACTGAGCATCTGTTCTCCCCGATTCGCCTGATGACTTGAGGGAGCAGAGCGATCGGGGCAAAGGCGTACAGGAGAGCTTGGGCTAATCCTGGGCCAGCACATCCTATTCCCTTGAGAAAAGATCCCTTCCGAAGATCTCCCAGATCATCTGAACCGATTGGGGGTGAAGCCTCTTTTCTCCTGGAGACACCCCGTCCTGGGACAGCATGTCCGCTCCTTGGTTCAGCCTGCCGGCACGGGTTGCACTGTGCCCATAGGAGGAGGTGTCTCGCCATCTTGTAAAGATACCACGACCTGAGGCCCACTTGGTGATTTATGAAGGCCACCACCGCCATGTTGTCCGAACAGATGAGGCCCCTCAACGGCTGGCAGGAAGGTTTTGAGAACCAGGAAAATCTCCCTCCTGGAGGTCAGTCCCAATTGGACGCAGGCCTGATATAGGCTGTGACACAGCGATGGTCCACCTTGAAGCGAAACATCCCTGATGCCAAACATAGGGCGGAGCTCTGGCTTTTAGCCAGTACTGAAGGGGCCGCATGTGGAGCAGGCCCAATGGTACTACAGTGGAGATGGCTGCCATCAGGCCTAGAAACCTCTGGAAAACTATGAGGGGAAGGAAGCCCCTACTTTAAAATTTGCCGCTAGCCGCTGAATACTGGCATGAGTCAGGCCCACATCTGGTCGATAACCGCCCCCAGGAAAGTGACTTGCCTGCTGGGAGACATGCAGCTCTTGGCTGAGTTGATTCTGAGCTCAAGACGCTCCAGGTGAGCAACGACCTGTGAACACAGACCTCATGCTCCAACCAGGCGAACACTAGCCAGTCATCGAGGTAGTTTATGACACCGATTCCCTGTCTGTCAGAGAGCCGCATCCATGCACTTGATAAAAGCGTGGACCCAGATGCAGTCCGAACGGTTGGACTGTAGGGTGGTAAGCCACCCCCTCGAACGAGAATCTCAAGAACGGTCTACCGATAAGAACCAGTCCCCTGGGCAAATTTGCACGAGGGTCTTCTTTAATGTCAACATCCTGAATGTCCGGCCCATTTAGGCTACCCATGAGCATTAATACATAGAGGCAGGAAGAAGTACTTTAGAAAGCAGCCTTTATTCATTTTTAAGAGATGGGGTTTGGGGTTGGGTCCGTGGGACTGTTTCTGGGGGACGAGTCTGAGGGAAGAACAGGAGACAATGGTAAGAAGAATGCAGAACACAAAAGGTAGGTAAAATAAAAAGTGAACCCCCAGAAACAGTCCCACGGACCCAGCCCCAAACCCCATCTCTTAAAAATTAATAAAGGCTGCTTTCTAAAGTACTTCTTCCTGCCTCTATGTATTAATGTTCATGGGTAGCCTAAATGGGTTCCATTCAGACCTTAACATTAAGTATTATACTGTTATATGTCAACAAGATTCAACAAGACATGTTCACCTGGCAAGACCCAATGATTAGATCTGTTGTGGTATGTATGCAAATTAGCACATACGTAATTAGATTATGCACCGTTTGTCCATGTTAACAAACAATTTCAAAAAACTTGTAATACATTTTTTGTTTGTCTTGATGTAAGTAATCAACTCAGTAATTTTCATGGTGATATCTAAAGGTTAAAAAATGTACCCTATTCACGTAAGAAAAAGAATGAATAGGTGTATACATTGGAGTAAAAACATAATATTATAATTAGTTAGAAGTAGATGCTAATTATAAAATTTTGTGCATTTTGTGTTTGCATTCAATTTGTTTTGAGTTATTTGTTATCTAAATAAAAAATAGCATCTGAATGTAGTCTAATAGTTTGGGCTCTGTTAACCTTTAATCTGGGGGGAAACCCAACCTGTATGATTCCTTATTCTTTCTCTTTTTTTTTTCTTCCTAAATTCTTTTCCAGGTGTCAGAACAGGAAGAGGCTGAACAAATTCTTCAGCAAGAAACCATGGCAATCTTGGACATCATTTGTAGCAGAGATAGTGAAATACTTGAAAAGGCTGTTGTTTTCTAAGATCAATGTTTGCCAGCCCTTGAAGTTAAAGTATGACACTTGAGCACTGAAATTGTGGATGTGTGGAAATAAGTTAATAAATCTTTATGCAATGTGAATTATTTGTCTTTTTTTATTTATGAGATTTTGGATCAGATCAAATATTAAGCAATGTTCCTTGATGGGAAACATGTTTTATTAAATCCATATCTTTTTGTTTGTTTACAAATTATAAAATAACTTTTATTTTTAAAAATTATACATAATTGTTTAATTAAATCTATATATATTTGATTGGAGAAAACAAATCATTTCTAATACATATTTCTTAAATGAGAAGTTTTGTTTTGATTAAATCTATATATTTTTGTTTAGACCAAAAATAGAATTTAAATTAATTGACTTTCTTTAACATGAAAAATGTACTTTGTACCAAGTTTTATAAAATAGTTTTCATAGACATAGAAAATATTGGTTAGGGTAAGTTATTTATTTTTCATTGGTTCAAGTTATAAAATATAGATGTGAACCATTACCCTACATTTTTTTAATTCGATGAATGAAAATATTTTTTCAGTGTATGAATAGGCTATATTTGGGTCTTTTTCGAAACTTTCCCCTAATGGGATTCTTCAGGGCTTTTTTTTATTTTTATTTTTTTACTCAGGACATATTGAGGATACAAAATCAGTTGAGTTTGCTTCTGTTACAATTTGTTCAAGGTTGACCCCCATTCTGGCTTAAAATGACTGGACTAAAAATGACTGGACTAAAAATGACTGGACTAAAAATGACTGGACTAAATGTACTTAAAGTACAACTATTCATTTTAAATGATTACACTTAAGTGTGTTTAGTAATATGTACTTTCTTTAAGTACACTTAAGTGGACTTTGGTTTCATTAATATTATTATCTTCAAGTACAATTTTTTAAATATACTTTTAGGATTTGAAGTACATGAAATGAAACAGTTTTTCCAAACAAATGGGACTTCAGACTTGGTGGTCTCAAGCAGGAATCAACTCGGTGCACTTGAGCGGCACAAACCCCCGGATTAACCCTCGACTGACGGCTATGAATCGCTGTCGCTCAAGAAATCTGCAGCTGTTCACTTTACAGGTGTAAAAGTCAAAGTTTAACCCTTGCTTACATGTAATTATTGCAGCTTTTTGAAAAAAATACAGCTCCTAACTGAGTTTGCGGTGAAATGAGCCATTGAGAAGCTGCCTTTAATCATGCCAACAACGTCTGGAAGACTTAGGCCCACGCAGCTCTGTGGGTTTCTCACTGCCCTGGCTTGTTATCCTTCCTGGCCGCCAGCCAACCGAAAGTGTGAGGGCCGCTCTGTTACATTTCTCATAGTCGCTAATATCTTTCTCGTGTTGCGCCAGCGTCGTTGGAGGCCAAGAGATCTGCCTGAGGAGCGCAGACTGCAGGTGTTTGCTGGCAGTCCTCAGGCATTCTTCCCTGCCATTTAAGCAGAAAAAACAAGCGAAATTGAGTGGATTAAGACACATGCAGGTACTAACAGCCCCAAGAAGATATTTGACAAGGCACTTCATGCTAACTCAAGATGGGAGCAGCAGCCGCATGATGTCATGGCACTTTCAAGACATTTTAGTGAACAAGGACAAGACAGATGAAAGATCTGACACATTTATTACAAGCAAATTCCCCCTGTGGTTTATGTGCTGTGCTATGACTAATGCTACAAGTACAAACATTAAAAAATTATATAAAATAGCAGTGCATATAAAACCACTGTGCAAAAGTTGTTTGCTTTAGCATGCAAGAGCAATTTTAGATTTACTAACATTTCTTTTCTGTTCTGATTCTGTTCTGTTTGTTTATTTATAAAGCATGATTAAAACAACAGAGCGTTTGACCAATGTGCTGTACAATCATAGTTAAATATAATTATAAAAAATATAAAAATAACTTTAGCAAATAACAAACTTTATTTTGTTTATTGTCTAATAAGGTAAGATTATTGTCAGAATAAGGAGTCCAACAACAAATGGTATGGCCCACACTTGTGGTTGCTAGGATGGTCAGGGAGGTTGATAAGGTGTCGCTAGGTGGTTGTCAGGGTGTTACTAGGGTCTTTTTTAGGTCATTCTGGAATGTTACTAGGGCATTGTTAGGCCAAATTAAAGGTGTTGTTTGTGGTTACCAGGGTGCTGCTAGGAAATTTGCTTGGAAAAATTCAGGGTTAAGGCCGGTTTACTACAAGAATGATACTGATACTGATACTGTTACTGTAACTATATAACTATAACAATAACTATATTAGTGTCCACGCCTGCGCACAATAATGTTCGGTTTATTATAAAGGCAAGCTGCAGTTTTGTTGTCTGCCACTTTAAATGTTCACACTGATTAAAATCATGTGGATTCTGATTGGCTGTCAATGTTTTTATCTTTAATGCTGGTGAGATTTAAAGATGCAGGAGAGTAGGATCCAATTGGAATAATTATATTTATTAACAAAAGAATAAAAAAACACAAGGAGCAGAACATCTAGGAACAGAGAAAGCAAGAATAAACGACTCCAACAATGTAGGACAAGACCTGACAAAAGAATATGGGAAAACACTGGGGTTTAAATACACAAGATAATAAGGTGCCAACAAAGGACAGGTGAAGGTGATTAGTGGTCATGAAAGCAAACAATGGTAACTATGGTAACATACAAGGCAGCAATGTAGACAGAGGAAACGGTAACAAATCACAGGAGGTGAAACGCTAAAACAAAAGGAGCAGAAAATACACTTAAAAATATAAGTCCTGCAACAGAAAATCTGGGAAACAGGACAGGAATGTAACATTATCATTCATCAGAAAAAATAATAATTCTGAAAGTGATTCCAACGATATTGGAATCCAGGCTGCGTTGGTAAATCAACTGCCTCAAGTTGCTGGCTGTATCGCAAGCATATGTTATTCCGGATGGACAACAACGTGATGGTGGCATACATAAATCACCAGGGCAGTATCACAACTCACCCTCAACATCTCCTTCTTTGGAGTCAGCAGCCACTCCCGTTCCAGGCGTCCTCAATCGCGCAGCAGACAGACCCACTCCCCTGACAGGTGACACTGCCCAGAGAGTGGAGACTCCATCCCCACGTCCAGGTGATCTGGAGTCGATTCTGCGAAGCACAGGTAGATCTGTTTGCTTCCCAGGAGTCCTCCCACTGCCTTCCCAGGAGTCCTATTCCCTGACCACAGCTCCACTCGGCACGGATGCCCTGGAACACAGTTGGCCCCGGGGTTTGCACAAGTATGCGTTCCCCCAGTGAGCCTGATTACACAGATCTGGGAGGATGGAGAGCAAGTCTTGCTGGTTGCACCTTAACCCGGGAACACGCTTAACGACTCTAAGGCCGATTATAAATATAATTTGATATTTACGTCTGGTCATGCCCAAACGCGCAGAGTCAGAGACAGTTGCGTTCAGTCTGTGTTCACGTTCTGTGTTCAAAATCTTCTCCAGTCGATGGAAACAGTCTGTAAGTGTGTTCAGTTCAGTCTTAGAATGTTTCAGCTAGTCGTTAAGTGTGTCGCCAGCATTACTGGCCCACCCAGACTTGGTATACGAAAACAATGTCTATAATAATATGAAAGAAATATTTAATAGGTTGTAACATTTGTTTGTGATGTTATGTTGTATTTATTGTGCTTTGGTCATTAATCGCTATTTGCTGAGATGGTCAGTCAAGCAGCAACATCGCAGCACATCTCAATTCTCACAAAGATGCGTTCTGTGTCCTCGCATCCTTCTGAGTTTGTTCTTTCAAGGTCGCTTGGCAAGACCGTTCTCAACAAGAACGCAAGTCCGTTCTTTGCGTTCTTGGAATTGAGAAACCGCCAAAGTCGAGTAAGTGACAGGTAGGGAACTTCTTGGTTACTATTGTACTCGACAAACCTGAACTACTCGCTGAAATGGCCATGACACTGCCTCGGCTCCTCAGCCGTGGAGCAAGTGGAGCAAGCCACCTCCTTTATGTCCAGGTAGTGGCGTTCGAATTCCTCTCGGCAGTTTTCATTGGCCCTTTTAGAGGTGTTTGGGGCTCCCCGGTACAACCCCTATTGTCACTACAGACACACATCTCGTACCCTGAGGTTAAAATAGTAACCAAGACGTTTTTCAAATATTAATTAAGCAATGAAGTTTTGTATAATTTATTGGGGCACATTTAAATAATAATAAATAGAATTTCATTCTTCTGATGCGGCTGTTATCTTTCTCATATCAGGGCTGTTGTATCACCTTGACATTTGACCAAAAAAATACTTTCAATAGATAATTAAAAAAAACATTTTGATTTGAATCATTATGGGCCCTATCTTACACCCAGCGCAACTGACTTTGTACACCGACGCATGTATCATTCCTATTTTGCACCCGACGCACAGAGGACTTTTCTCTCCACAGACGCACGTAGGTAAATAAGGGAATGAACTTGCGCTCCCGGGGGCGGTTCAGCAAGAGGAGGCGTGTTCCGGCGCAAATGTTCCCTGGTGCTATTTTGCAGTTTCAGAAAACAATTCCTCCACAGACCAGGAAAAACCTAGTCTAAAGTCAGTGGCGCGTTATTCAGATGCTATTTTAAGGGCGCATGCTTGGCCATAATGTAGCGTGTGCACAACGCACATACACTTTGCTTATCTCATCTACACAGAAGCAGCAGTTCCAATTTTTGCAAACCATACAATCATTGTGGTGTCCATGAAGATGTGAAAAAATAGGCAAAAATCGAGCTTACACATTTACCAAAATTATCATACGACTGTTTAACCGAAGCTAATTTGGGTGTGTTTCTCCCATCCCCAATGTAACTTCTCTGTGTTTCACGGCCCTGACGAGAACGTCGGTCTCCTCGGCTGTGAACCGCTCATGGCGTGCTCCTGGCAAATCCGCCGTTATTATAGCAATCCGCCATGGAACAAGCGCGCCTGCTCTTAAAGGGAATGTGAGATGACGCTCTGATTGGTTTATTTCACGTTATGTCCAAACCACACCTATGAATAATGAAGCTACTTCAGACCAACCCATTTTAGATTTGCGTCGGGCGCAAGAGTCATTTATCCTGCCGGTATAATAGCAACAGCGCCCAAGACCCGCCCACAAAGTTACTTGCGTTTCACGTTTGATACTTGCGTTTCAGATCGTTAAAATAGGGCCCAATATGTTGAATCACATTTTGAATTAATTTTTGAATAAATTAATAAATCTGGTAAAAACAATTAGTGAGATCTCTGCAAAATCAGCTTGATGTAAAGCTGAGAGCAAGACGTATTCATATTTTATCATTGCCAATCCATTCAACAACCGTATTTTCACTTATCTAAGGCATTATCTTATCTCACACATGCAAAGCCTGTCTTCACCATATTTGACTTAAAGCACTGAACTTGGACAGGTTTATCAGCACGAGAAGAAAAACAAAAGACTTCAAGCAGCTTGTTTCTGACATGAGTGGAGTTCAGTTCCAGGTCTTGTGATAACATTCACAGCAACACCTGGACACTTCAAGGCATCAGATGCCCACATACTGATCGTGTACAAAAAATGCAGCTACTCAAAGCTGGTCGGGTTCAAATAGTTTTAAAAATAAATTCTGGTTTGAGATCTGCAACCATCTTCTCCCTTAAAAAAAGAAGAAGAGAAAAGAACAAAGCACGTTGCAACTATTATATTATAAGTTGGATTGATGCTTCTCCCAACACTAAACACAGTTATCACCCAGAACACCACATAGCTATCTAAAGTATCTAAATCCTTAGTCAGAAAATCAACATAGTAAGAACCGGGCAACCAAAATGAGAAGAGTATGCCAGTGTCCCGCAGGACTAAAAGCTACAACCACTACTCAATAAAATGAAAAGTTACTGTAACATTTTATAATAATAATTATGATTAAAATGTTTTAAAAATGGGGAAAACAAACATGATGAGTTACACCGTCAATGAGCCGTGTAATATGATCAGTATGCCTTATCACTAGTGATAGTGAAGATAGTAAAAGTAGCAGAAGAGCGATACTAATGACAACATCAGCGATTCCCATGGAGAGGCCCTGATGGTTTTACCTAATTGGCTGTTTCTTTGAAGGGGGCGTGACTTGTAGTGGGTGTAAAGTGCTAAAAACCACCCAGATCACCCTAGCAAGCACCTATAAACAACCTTGAACACCAAATCAGCCACCTAACCACACCCTAGCATCTACCAATACACCCTATCAACACACCTAGGTGGTTATTCTTAACTAAAACTAAGACTAAGGCTGTGTCTGAAATCTCCCCCATACCCTTATATAGCTAGTTTACTATTTGAGGGAGCAGCGCCAGCCATTTGTAGTTGTAGACATTATCAAGTGCACTCATTCAATCCCATAATGCACCGCAATAACAAGTTTACAACCAATATACCTGCAACACTAAGTGGCTAGACACTAGAAAATACCCAAAGCACTGTTTAAACATTAGTTTTAAACTTCGAGCCAACCATTGCACGGAAGAAGAAAAAAATATATACAAATCTACTCAACAAACACACTGAAAAAAACATTCACTTTCACCTGTATAATAGTAGAAATAATGCAAAATGCTGGTAAGAATCCACATTCTAGCGCTCTGAAGAAGTTTAGGGTAAACAGCACATAGGAGGTAAAGGACTGTTCAGTGCCAGCAGGACGACCCCGCTGAACCCGTCAACACTGTCTGAGGGGAACGCTCTCCAGTACGTGAGAGCATGTGTGACACACCGCCTGCCAAAGCCTGTAATCAGTCCTCCCTCTTTATCTCCATTAGTGTGTTGTGAAAGCCACACAGCGTTTTGAGCGCTGTCAGCTTGGTATCCCCTCAAGCTACGACAGGTCCTTCTGGAAATGAGGCACGTCGGTTAAATCCCGGCAGACTTCCTCTAACACCCGCGCTCCCTTTAAACAAATACTTCACAATATACCTACCATTTACAGACCTGTTTTAAAAGAAAAGCACAATTATGAAATTTAATTGCAAACCTTGCTACGCTTTTCTTTTTTTATTGGTCAACTCACTTACTCAGTCACCTGTCAAGAGAGGCCTTGTTATTGACTTGGCCAATGATATGTTTTTAGGGTGGAGTTTGCAGGGGAGAATCCCACAATTATTAGTGGTGTTTGCTTAGACAAAGAACAATCCCATAAACCCTCAGTATTACTCCGGCATGTGACTTTCTGTACACCATTTTAACCTTGAATTGTGGTAGACCTACTTGATGAGAAGATCCTATTTCTTTACTAATGGATAGCAGTTTCAATACAAGTGTAAATGTAATGACTCACTTTGCCAGAGGAGACTGAGCCTGGGTTCTCCCAAGGTTTTTCTCCATTCTGTCACCTGATGGAGTTTGGGTTCCTTGCCACTGTCGCCTTTGGCTTTTGGCTTGCTCAGTTGTGGACACTTAAAGGCCCCCTGAAATCAAAATGTAAGTTTTTTAGCTTTTAGGATGAATATGTTAGCCTTAAAGGTGACATATCATGAAAATCTGACTCTTACGTGTTTAAGTGCTAATCGGGTCCCCGGTGTATCTACCAACCCAGAAAACGTGAAAAATGACAACCACATAAGTTTGTTTCGGTAAGCCTTTCTCTGCAAGCCGATCAGATTTCGCTCCCCTTCTGACGTAGGAAAGGGATCTTTTTATAATATTACCACCCCTTAATCTGCACGTTTACCCCCATGGTGCCGCCATTTGGTTTACAACAGTGTAACCAGTTCTAACGCAATAGCAAAAGTTGGAGCAAAGCATGCAAACTGCTCTGTCGTTGCTGCACAGACGAGCACTGAACACTATTTGACCAAAGAAAAATGTCACAGTTGTCTTATTTAGACCTCAGGGAACTGAGTCAACTTGTGTAAAAGTTAAACATGACGGTACATGCAAGTCAATGAGATGAATCAATGTAACTCCACAAACTATATAAATATATCCACTAACCATTCAGAAACATCCAGGTGCGTCTAAAAGTTGTTTTGTTATTGTGTAAAGGCTCCGCCCTCTTCTGAACAGACAGCAGCTCATTTGCATTTAAAGGGACACACATATAAGCATTCAAAACGTACAGTCTCTCACTTCGGCTAAAATGGATCAGGGCTTTTTATGACATCACCTCTTCAGCTTCTCATCACATCTTCTGTCCAATCAAATGCTCTCTAGAATCTAAAGCTCCGCCCCCTCTGCTATAAACACAACCTGGCCGAAGCGATCATTGACACGTCACGGAGCAATATGGGTTGGTTTTATTCCGTTTTCCAACTGTATGTTGGTTAAGAATGAAATAGCTAGAAATTATTCACAGCTCTATTGAATCCAGCGTATCATCAGCGCTCGTATTCACTTCCATTGTGCTCTCAAGTACGACTCGCAGTCTGTCAGGGAAACTAAAAGCTATTGGCTATTTGAAAAGGGGAGGAGCCATTCAATATGTCCCGCCTCAGCTTCTGTTTCAGTGGAAATCACGTCAACGCATCAAAGGCCCTGTCCCAAATGGCACACTTCATATGCACTTTTAGTCTTGTGGACTTACAATGGCTGCCGCGTTTGCGTGTCCGTTAAGTCCGTGAGACCCATTTGTAGTGTGTCCCATTTGTCATTTTAGGCCTCAGAAGGGTGTTTGTGAGCGCCCCCTTGTGGTCGATGTACGCCCTCGATGCGCACTTTTGCCGAGCCCGCACTGAAGCTCTACAGCAGACTTCTTCCCGACAGTCAAAGCGGCGTTACGTCACGAAAGTGCCGACTCGTAGGAAGACCATGAGTGCTTAGGGTGCCATTTTGGACAGGGCCAAACAAAGCTGTGCGTTCCAAGGCACTTCAGTGGGACTTTAATATTCGACAATAATATTGATCTTCCTGTATTTACACCATTATATGAAAACTGAACTGAGCTGGACGATGACATCACAGTTTTATCCAGAGCAGCTATATATATAAATTAACTAAATTAATTACTTTTTTTTACAACAGAAATGAACCATCACTGAACTTACTTAAGCTGGACTATGACGCTATTGTCTTCTAGATCTGCTGTACAGCAGAAACAAACTTTGTTGCATTATTTTCCTGTTATCTCTGTAAAGCTGCTTTGAAACACTCTGTACTGTAAAAAGTGCTGTATAAATAAAGGGGACTTGACTCCCCTTTGAAATTGTCATGTGTTGTAACCATCAAGTAAAAAGTAATAACATTTTCTTTTACACATTGAAAACATGTGAGTATTGAGTAAAACATCAGTAAATTTATTTCAAGGTAAACAAATACATATTTTTTTTAATTTAACCCCTTGAATATGGGAAATATATGTTTGGTAACAGTTATTCTAACCCTAATTGATGGAGTGTGTAGCTTTTCATTTCTTAAACAACCATGTAGGAAGACGCATCATTCCAGATTCATCAGGCTCAACCTGTGAAAGAATGGAGCATGAAAAATAACTTTCACACAGGAATTGACACCAGTCCAGATCTTAAATTCACTGAAAGTCTTTGGGATGTGCTGGAGGAGACTTTACAGAGTTCTGGACTTTGCATTCACAAATACAAGATCCTGACCAAACATTTATGCACCTCTTAAAGGAGATAAAAGTAACAACATTTTTTTAAAGTTAACTCTCAAAAATTAAGTTACATTTTTATTTTGCACTACACAAACATGTTAATTACACTTTAATTGAAATACTGAACTATCTCAAAGTTTGTTTGCAAATGTATCTAATTAACTTATTTAAACCTTTAGTGCTAGTTAGCATGTGCACACTAGCATGTGCTAATGCAATTTCAACGAGTTAATCAATTAGACATTTGCTGCAACTCAGTAAGTTCAGCTTAATACAGGAACAGACAGAAGGTTTAACACAAGTTTAGGTGTGTGTGTGTGCGTGTGCGTGCGTGCGTGCGTGCGTGCGTGCGTGTGTGTGTGTGTGTGTGTGTGTGTGTGTGTAACATGGGGTAAACACACACAACACGCAAACATTGACCGACAGAAACAGAGAGGAACTAAATACATGGTGGTGACGAACTAAATAACGACCAGCTGTGAGGAATGAATGTCCATGGTTACTGGGAAAATCAAACAAAGGAACACATGTGACGAATGAAAACAAAATGAAAGTCCATGAAAACAGAAACTAAAGATTAACAAAACTGAGCGCATGTGACAAATACAATCAAAATTTGAGTTCACATAACTTTCCTCTATTAAGTACAATGAACTTTCAGTAATATTCGAGTGCAATGAACTCATTTCGTTGAATTAATTTAATGCATATGCAGTAGTGCATATGCATGTTTTATTGTTTTATGCATATAGCCTATTATATAAATTATTTATGGATTTTTGTGTCACAGACTTGTTATGCTTCTATATAATAATTACTTGTTATTCTGCCAGGGGTTATTCTACAATTTGAAAACAACTTTGAATAATAAATGAATGAGATGTGCAAACCTTTGTGAAGAAGAAGAATACTTTAGCATACTTTTAAAAAGACAGCCTACTAATTATAAAAAAAATAATATACTTTAAAAAAATACACTGAATGTAATGTTTTCGGACACTAAATAGCAAATTATTTACAATTAGATGAAAATGTATTATAGTTTTAATCTATATTACATGCAGTTTAGTTGAATTTACAGTGTTTTTTGACCCACTTAAGCAGAACTTATATAAGTATATAACTATATAAAGTCATTGGTAACACTTTACAATAAGGTTAGTTTGTTAACATGAACTAATTAACTGCACGTATACAGCATTTATTAATCTTAATGTTAATTTCAACATTTACTAATACTTTATTAAAATATTGTTAACATTAGTTAATGCACTGAGAACTAACATGAACAAACAATGAACAGCTGTATTTGTATTACACTAACAAATGTATTGCTCATGGTTAGTTCATGTTAGTTAATAACTGATGTTAACTAATGAACCTTATTGTAAAGTGTTACCAAGTCATTCCTATTCATGAAACTCAGTCGTGTATTAAAATGTGCACCTGCACGTTTATAATGAAGCTGCAATTTAGTACAATTAAGATTGAAGTGTAATATTGAATAACACACTACAGTAAAAATGCACACATCTAAATAATACTTGAGAGTATACTTTACGTAATTAAGTAGCGTTTTATTTCAGTAATATTATATTAATAAATATGCTTTTAAGATTTGAAGTACACTACAAGTGCACATTCAACACAATTACACACACTTCTTTTTCACAAGGCTATGTAATATACTGTATGCATCAGCATCATAATTAGCATAACAGAAATACATTTATTAAACACCTTGCATACACACTTTTTACGTTACTTTGCGAATGCATGCACTCGGAGACCTACAACGAATTCTGTCTGGTCAGCCACATGTAAGATATGTGTGTGTATTGGAAGGCAGATTGTGTCTCGCTGTGGGTCAGTGGCTGTTAGAGATGCAGGCAGGAAGGATTAGTTCCTCACGAAACCCAATCCAACACACTCTCAAAGTGCAGAGAGCTTGCCAGGTGCAACCAAGCAGGACCAACAGGAACCCAGCTTTAAGATCCTAAGTGGCCAATTACAAGTATCTTCCATTAAATGGGATTACCGACAGCAACAAACAGAAACCAGAACTGTCTGTGTATTCAAAGAGAAGCGCTGGCTTCAGTTCAGTTTTCATGCCTTCAAACTTGGCAATCGACTGGATTCTTACAACATATAGTATATATTCCAGTGCTGTAATGTGTGTTGTTTGCACATACACATATCATGTGCCCAGTCAGTCCAGCAGGTGGAGCTGCAGATTAACCAATATTATTGCAGAAAAATGCTTAAAGTCCCTCTGTGGTGAAAATCCAGCTTTTAATGTTGTTTATGTGTCTATGTGGTGTTTTTTAATACGCTTTAAGACAAACCATGTGTAAATTCATAAGTCGACAGCATTGCTGAGTATTTTCTCCTTAAAACTGCAGTGAACCAAAGACAGTCTCAAAAACACGCTTTGAAATCGCTGGTGTTTCTGACGTCACAAACTACCTTGTAACCAATCAGATCAACGTGTGATCGTCTACCAGTGGATATCTGAGCTGAGTGAGTGGAGGCGGGGCTCATTCGCATATTCATAGAGCCACGCATACTAAATGAAGCAAGGGTGTCGAGTTACATTCAAGATATTTTAAGGCATGACGAATTTTTTTCCAAGGAAAAAACTTTTAAATATGTCATTTTGAAGTTTTAAGGGATCAAATTATTGACAACAGGGGGACTTTAAGAATTTTTTTTAGCTACTATCATTAGTGCATTTAAATAATTTGGACTTAGGAGATATACAGACACATACATGTTGGGTTGAGAATGAATATACATACATTTTTTTTTTTTTAAAGAGGTGGGAAAAAGAATCCTATTGGAGGAATCCGAGTCATATAGAGACCAGGGCCCGTATTCATAAAGATTCTAAGAATCCTCTAAGAAAACTCTTAATTTAGCTTAAAAACTTTTACGTAGGAGTCTTAGCTTAAAAGCGATTCGGGACCGATCTGAGAGCAACTCTGAGTAAGGAAAAGACAAAAACTTTCATCTTAGTGAGGAGGCGGGGTTGACCCCGTTGCTATGTATGACACAATCTTTTGAAGACTGTGATTGGTTGGTTGTCCAAGAAGAAGAAAAAAAAAAAGTGATTTTAAGTATAGGGTCTATTCTAAGCCTTCACTTTGAAATTACATGCGTCATTTTTCCTATTTGACCGTTCTCACACACACACACACACACACACACATTATATATATAAATCCTTTTTTTTTATTCTTTTTTTTTTACCATGCTGTTAATTTCCTATAAGGTATTTGATTGGCTTAGAATGATAAAAATTGTTCCACTCTTTCCAATTACACTGATTGCTGGCATGTCTATTTAAGTGGTGGTTTGAATGTTGGTTTTAATGTATCAAACAT
>NC_138739.1:40743942-40911442 GCF_965113295.1 Leuciscus leuciscus
GTGTCGGTGAAGCGGGCTAGCTCACTGCGCTAGCTCCACACAGGATGATTCGCTGGATCCGACAACAGCTGGTACGATCCTTTTAAACTAGTTTATTATTACACAATCTCACTGCTTTGGTGTTGCTTAGTCGTATCAGTGCGTTAGCTCCGGGCTAGCGTGTAATGTCCGGCGAATTAAATCATTTCGCAACTAATTAAATTACGTTTAATTAGACACAGGTTATCGTTTTGCTTAAATGAAACGATTTATATGTTGTGAGGTGTTTATTCTGAAGCGTATGGCGTTATTTTACGAGGGCATGAATAAAGAGTTAATGTACTGGTTTTGTTTAATGGTTGTTTTGGAGGGAAGCGCGAGGGGTTTGCGGCAGAGCTCGCGTGCAGACCCTCGTGATTGCGGCTTGTTTATTTGGTTGTTTTGTCTGTTTATGTTTTGATTCTGTTGATGACAGTTGTGTTTCATAAATCTACGGACTTTTTGTCCGCAACAAATGATGTTTTTCATGCGCTTTAATCATATTTCTAGAAGTTTGAACTTGACTTGTAGACTGTAATCTGTTGAGATTGACTTGTTGACTGTACATGCTTTGCTTTTCGCAAAACAGTTGCTTTTTTTTCTCAAAAGTGTGTTTCACCAAGAAATGTAGGCTAATTTGCTCGCAAAACTGTTGCATTCCCCTGACAAACTTTGTGTTCGCTAGCAAAATATTTACATTTTCTCGCAAAACTGTTGCGTTCCCTTGACAGATTGTGTGTTCGCTCGCAAAACTATTGTTCGTTTGAAAAACATTTGTGTTTTCTTCCCAAAACTTTGCGTTCATTTGAAAAACATGTGTTTTCTCTCAAAACTATTGTATTCCTTCCAAAACTGCGTTCATTTGAAAAACATTAACGTTTTCTCGCAAAACTATTGTATTCCTTCCAGAAACTTTGCGTTTGTTTGAAAAATATTTGCGTTTTCTTCCAAAAACTTTGCGTTCATTTGAAAAACATAAACGTTTTCTTGCAAAACTATTGTTCGTTTGAAAAACATTTGCGTTTTCTTCCCAAAACTTTGCGTTCATTTGAAAAACATTTGTTTTCTCGCAAAACTATTGTATTCCTTCCAAAACTGCGTTCATTTGAAAAACATTAACGTTTTCTCGCAAAACTATTGTATTCCTTCCAGAAACTTTGCGTTTGTTTGAAAAATATTTGCGTTTTCTTCCAAAAACTTTGCGTTCATTTGAAAAACATAAACGTTTTCTTGCAAAACTATTGTTCGTTTGAAAAACATTTGCGTTTTCTTCCCAAAACTTTGCGTTCATTTGAAAAACATTTGTTTTCTCTCAAAACTAATGTGTTCCTTCCAAAAACTTTGCGTTCATTTGAAAAACATTTGTGTTTTCTCGCAAAACTATTGTATTCCTTCCAAAAACTGCGTTCATTTGAAAAACATTAACTTTTTCTCGCAAAACTATTGTATTCCTTCCAGAAACTTTGCGTTCGTTTGAAAAACAAACGTTTTCTTGCAAAAACTTTGCGTTCATTTGAAAAATATATGCTTTTTCTCGCTAAAACTATTGTATTCCTTCCAAAAACTTTGCGTTAGTTTGTAAAACATTAACGTTTTCTTCCAAAAACTTTGCGTTCGTTTGAAAAACAAATGTTTTCTCGCAAAACTATTGTTCCTTCCAGAAACGTTTGTTTGTTTGATAAACATTAGCGATTTCTCGCAAAACTGTTGCGTTCTCCAGTCTAGAGAAATCAAAAGCACTGAAATGTTGTTTTCCTCCCACCTCATATTATTTCCATCACAAATGTTTCGCCAGCGAACGGAAAGTTTCTCAGCGAATCACAAAAGCCGGTTTGCGAAAGAATGTGAAAGAAAGCATTGAAATAAGGTTTCCTTTGATTAATAAATGTCTTTTCATGACCATAAAATACATTAAAACATCTTTGCTGTACTTCTACAGTTAGGCTATGTTTTAAGGAAGTGTTGCGTCACACTTATGTGATGACGGTTAGCTGTATAACTACTCAGTTTTCATTTGATATTGCTAATAAGAGAATGATGTCATAGCATCTGCACCCAGTGTGTGAGCATGAGCATGTTGTGTTAATGTTCAAACGACAATCGCTTTGATTTGTAAATGGAGTATTTCCTCAATTAGAGAAAATAGTTGTATAAAATAAGTGTAATATTTCCTTATTGTGATGGTTTCTGCACTTCTCAGTCGGCTTACAGTAATTTACAGATGCTTCCAGAAGACTATAAAAAGTAGACCACTGATTTCTCTTATCTGGATTGTGTGTGTGAAGGTTGTTGTCTTGCCTCAGGAAGTGTGTTTTATTCAGTGGTGTTGTGAGAGACTCTGTGGCTGCAAACCTGCTGTTGACTGTACACGTTTAGTGGAGGTGGAAAAAGCAGAACCACATCTCTGTTTTTCTCATGATTCAGGTGTCTCTTCTTATCTGTAATTGGGTTTGTACTGAGTATTTGGTATATTTTTATATAAAAAATGAAAATGCAATGGATGCCCGCAGGGCAGTGTTGCAATTCAAGGGTTTTCTGAACTTCCCTCATTCGACAGCACTGAAATGACAGACTTCCCAGTGTTCATTGTAATGTTAATGTCGAGTATGAGCATCCAGTGAGTAGCCTAAGTCTGTTGTTCATATAGCTCAAGTCGGTAACACACCTTGTGGATTCAGTGCCTCTCTCTTTTACACACATTATTGCGTGTCCTAAAAACACATCTGGAGCATCAGTGCATCTGTGTCGGCCTTAAAGAGATCGTTCACCCCAAAAATAAAAGTTGTGTTGTTATTTACTCGTCCTCATGTTGTGCCAGACCCATAAGACTTTTGTTCATCTTCTAAACACAGATATATTGTTCACACTTTTACGCCGCAATGAGTTGTTTTTCGCAGTTTATTGGGCTTAATAACTGTCAATTAAGTCACACGTAGCTGAAGTCACGACAGCATTCAGCGACGTTATCAAAAGTAGCGATGGCCATATCACCGGGAAGTTTTATCACAATTAACGGCGTGCCTGGTCATATAGCATAGTGCTATTGTGAAATCACAAAGTCTGCGATTCAATTAAAGGTCCCATGACATGGATTATTTTATTGTTTTATAATGTTTCCTGGAGTGCCCTTATAATGTTAGTATGTTTTAAAAAAAAAAAATGTCCTAGCCTGATTTTAGCCTCTGATTTGAACGCTCTGTTTGAAGGGGCGTGTCTGCTGTGAGACTTCAGTGTAAACGCCCACTGCTGTGATTGGCTGTGAGACTTCAGTGTAAACACCCACTGCTGTGATTGGCTGACATGCTTTCATATGAAATATCTAGCATTACATGTGGAACTCTCTCGAAAACTTTTACTATTACAGCTATTATACGTTTTTACTATTACAGCTATTATACGTTTTTACTATTACAGCTATTATACGCTTTTACTATTACAGCTATTATACGCTTTTACTATTACAGCTATTATACGCTTTTACTATTACAGCTATCGGTATTAACGAATCGTGAGAAGTTTAAGTATTTAGATCTATTCCCATCACATAAAGGTTGCAGTGATGAGCATTATGCAGATGACAGCCTGTTGATCGCGTGAATGAAGATCTTATCATTGCAACGCAGTTTCTGCACTCTCAATAATGATTTCACCAATGCAAACATGAGGTCAGTACAGTAAGAGCTTCGTTGTGCAGCGTAACAGCATCATTGATTTCACAATGAGTTTTGGCAAGTGTCCATTTTAACAGTGTTTTATAGCCTATATAAAACCATGATTACTTGCTTTTGATACTTTATTTGAACCAATTATTATTGCCTCATTGTTATTATATATATATATGTATTTTAAATCATTTTACAGGCTATTTTTCGCTTGTCTATTTTTATTACCACAAATTATGATAACTCCTCAATTAATCGTCAAAATAATCGACAGATTACAGATTAATAGCGAATGACAGCCCTAGTTTCAAATATGTTACTGTATATTTACTGTTTTTTCTTATTAGATTGACTAGATGCAGTGTTGGTGAGCAGAAGAGACCTCTCTCAACATTACATTTGAACATTAGTGTGCATCAGTGTGATGATGACAGCGGATGTATGTTTATTTTTGGTGACGTGTGTGTTCAGGTGCTTGTTTCTGTGGATTATCACGTAGGATTGGTTCATATCTAGAGACCAGGATGTTTAAGTCAGTAAACACCTTATAACCACAGCATTGTTGTGAGTTTTGCATAAGCAGTAACCACTCAGATTTTCTTCAGATTTGGAAACAAATCTAGCTTGAGTTGATCAGTTTACAGAGCTTTACTCCTCCTTCCATCCACCGCCTCATTAACACACGGCTGCTAATGCTTCTTCGTGTGTGTGTGAGTCACGGGAAGTGTGCGCTCGGAGTCAGAGCACTAAAGCCTAATGTGATCTGTTTGCTTTTCTGGTGCCGACGTCCTCTTACACAAGCTCATCTGCTGCCGTACCAGCTGTTTCCAGCACATCATGACTCAGAATTAACCATATAGGCTACATATAGTTTTTGTTTTTAATAATATGTTTGTTTAATGTGATCATTATTCCATTGAATATATTCTATGTAAATGTGGCTTGATGTTCAATAACGATGAGTGAATGCTCTTGGTCAGAGTGCCTGTCTGGTGAGGTATAAATGTAAATATGGTAGGAGTGTGTATGTAAACAGACAGGACATCTGGTGTGTCTCATAATATTGGATCTGTGCATTAGATCCTGAAGTGTAACGGCAGCTGAATAGAGTCAAAAACAATTAATTTCCTCAAAATATAGATTGTTAATGATAACTTGTAAACCTGTGTCCACCAAAGCGTATTTTTCACGCATCTGGAGTATTTTTCCAATTGTTTTCAATGGGAACGCCAGGAGCGTAACGAGAAGCTGAGCGTCTATTTCACGCTGAGCACTCGCCGTTTTTTACAGGTCAACGAGAGTTGAAGAATGTTCAACTTTGGGTAAAACGTAGCGCTCATCGTTGGCACTTTTTACCCAGCCTTCCAATCACAGCGGAGGAGGGGCGGGACTAATGCCACACTGACCAACCGCCACATTCTGCATTTACAACGTCAACCGATGACAACAAGAAGCATAATCATTTAAAACAAGAGCCAGAGAAAATACGTTACATTGTATCGACATTTTAATATAGAAACAACACAGAAACAAAATATTTGTGAAATGAGATACTAGAAACACTTTTGCGGATATTCCGTATCATAACCATAGACTGTAAAAAAATATGGACGACGCCCCTTCGCTCTCTTCCATTGGTGAGAAGTGAAGCCGCCAGTGTCCCGATATGGCGCTGACATCTTGGGGCTTGAGTCTGCGCAGTAGCGATCTCGGGACCAGACCGGCGCAGGAAGTAAAGCCGCGAAATCAAGGCCCCGCCCCCTCACTCTCGGTGAGAAATAATTAATTATAGAAATTTAGATATTAAATTTAAAGCTCCAATCTCCTCAGTCCTCCGAAGATCCTGAAAAAAAGTCTGTTGGTGCTTCGGTGACTACTTCGCTCAGAGAACCTGTCAATCACAGCTGTCAATCATGATGTCACACCACCGTTTTTATAGCATCAAATAACTAACTAAAAACCAACTTATTTTTAAAAACAAACACTTGAATTTACATCAGCGTCATAAAAACTACAGTAAATGACAGAAACCACCTTCGGAAAATTTGAAGTGTAATTCAATTGTTTAGTTGGTCTCACATCCCGTTGAATAACACGGGGAGGCGGGGCTTATGACCTATACTAGGACCAGTCACCGGGGGGCGATCGAGACGTTTTGGCTTCACTTTTCAGGGCTTGTGCGGCACGCTTGATCATAACAAGCAAAGCGTGATTTTTGTCAAACGTGTCATGTGCGAGACGCTGTGAAATACGCGAGCGCAACGATTAAAGACGTGATTACATAGAAAAACAATAGCCGCGTTTCCACCGAAATTACCCGGAACAATTTGTACCAGGAACTTTTTTCCCAGGAACTTTTTTTGCCCCAGACCGGTTGCTTTATGCGTTTACACTGCGGTCTAAAGTACCGGGAAGGTAAACTGCGCGCAACTCCTCCTCCCAGTCTGCGACGGACAGTAATCAGTTTTGAGCGCCACATTTATAATAAGTATGGAGGAGATTCAAACTGTGCTGCAGTTATGTATTGGTTTACTAACGAGGTAATTAACAAAACAAAATAGACGAGCACTGATACTAAAGCGTGTTCAGAAAGCTCGTATGCGTATAAAATTAGACAACGTATGTTATCAGTTATTGTGAGATGCCTGGGACGAACGCGCAAAAAAAATTCCTCTTTCGCAAATACGCTTAAAAAAAGCCCGAACCCCGTCTATCAATCATAAATAGTGACAGTCTTGTAAATAGTTGTTTGTTACTAACCTCAAAGCGCTATTTCAATCCTGTTATAGTAAATTTGTAACATGGTTTGGAGTGCCTTGCAATAGATGACAATGTGTAAACATAATGACTTAATAATAAAAGCTGTGGCAGAAAAGAGACGAGCACTGATAAAGCGTGTTCAGTAAGCTCGTAATGCTAACGTTAGATATAAAATTTGTATGTTATCAGCTATTGCGGACATTGACCATGAGATGGCTGGGACGAACGTGCAGAAAGTTTACTCTTCCACAAATACCCTTAATAAAGCCTGAAACTCGTCGCCAGTCCACCAGTTTTTTTTATTAAATTCCATATTTGCAGACAGACAACTCTTACTGCATGAAGCCACGACACGAACCGCAATAGATTTTTTAAAAAGGGAGGTTAAAAATAAATAAAATGCTGCGTGGAGTCATCCAACCAAAATGCGGCGTGAACGCAACCAATCAGCTTGTGCAGCGCACAAGTCCCACCCCTGAAAGTTCCCGAACTTTGAAAAAGTACTACCTCATGAGCAGGGACTATCGGAGGGGGAAATATTTACCCGGAACTTCATTTAGACCCTGGTTCCTGCGGTGTAAACACATCGAGTACCAGCCCAAAGTTCCTAGTTCCTGGGGAAAGTTCCTGCGGTGGAAACGCGGCTAATGGCACTTTCTGAACCAGGCCAACAAAAGCACATAATACTGGCATTTGCATCATGTATATCATTTATGCAGAGATATGGTGCCCGCATATATCTTCAATAAGGCCAGCTTCCAAAAAAAAAAAGATAAAAGTATGTGTGTAAGGAAACATTGGTTCAAAATCGTGATTAAAATGGAAGTCGTGATAGTGTTCTTTGTCCCTCATGTGAAGATGGATAGCCTTCTGACTGAATGTTCAGTCGTTTCTGAAATATGCTTGTGTTCGCCTGAGTGTGTGTGTGTGTGAACGGATGACTGGCAGGTGCTTCAGGATCTAGATGGGTCACTCCAGGACGAGTCTGCGATGGCCCTCCTCAAGCCTCCTCATTAGCTGACACTTCCCAAATGAGTGTTTAATTAAAGGTGCTTTACTGGAGAGGCAGACTCATTCTTCATAGACGGTTACGCAATGCGCAGGGCAGATGAACGCCCTCTCGAACTGTCTCTCAGTAACTGGGAATTAAGAGTAAATGTAGACAGCATACTGAAGCCGTCACACAGCTGTGCGTTAGATTTATGTGTTGGTCCGCTTGGGTCATCGCTCTGGATATTTACACGCTTTTCTGTGTACGGATCGGTTCTGAGAAGAGATGTGGCATCTCTTGTTCTCCAATTAATTTGATATGCTTAGTTAGCCGCCTTGTTGTGCTCATTTATTACTGCCTGAGTTTCATTATCTCTATAATGTGGATTATTAGCGCATGAGGGGAAAGAAGCATTTTTCTATTAACACAAATAAAAGAACAGAGTCACGGGTCACAGAAACTGTTTTAGTTTTGTGCGTTACGGAGCGGGTCCAATTATTGAAGTGTGCTGGGTCAAATATCCCTCCTAATTGTTTTTTTCTTTTAAACAGCTCCACAAAGTTTTCAAGTTTGGCATAATTAGAAAGATTATGCATATTCATTATAAAAACAATCAAATACTAAGAAATATCTTCATTTTTATTTGTTTTAGCTTATTTTAATGCTTGTTTTGAAAGTCTATATAGATTTTAAGTCTATTTTTAAGTCTATATTGAAGTATTTATTGATTTTATAAGGCATCTTGAGAACCACTGCTTTAGAAGTAGTGCTAATTTTGTTAGCTATTTTGATTTAGTCTTTAGTTTAGTTTAGTTTTTTTATCAACCTATCCTGTTTTATTTTAGTCTAGTTCAAGTCAATGACGTCTTGAGACCCGTTCACACCAAGGACGATAACTATGATGATAATGATAAAGATGAAATATAAAAGAATAGCAGAGTGCACATCACAATGAGAACGGCCCAGAGAAACAATATTGTTGGAAACACTTTCAGAACGATTTTTTTGTACAGCTGATGAACAATAAAAACATTGACAGCCAATCAGAATCCATCCTGCTTTGAAGAGCTCGAGCATTTAAAGTGTCGGACGTCAAAACTGTTATAATAAACTGCTAATATAGTTATCTTTATAGTTACCGTGTAAACAGTCTTTAGTAATGCTGTATATTATATATTATTATACAAATTAACACGCACTCTACTTATGAAAAAAAAAAAAAAAAAAAAAATATATAAACTCTCCAAAGCTAAAACGGTGAAATTCAAATTGATGGACTTACAAACTAAACGTCCATTCACTGCCATTATAAAGCTTGGAAGAGCCAGGATATTTTTTAATATAACTCAGATTGTATTCGTCTGAAAGATGATGTCATACACCTAGGATGGCTTCAGGGTGAGTAAATCATGGGCTAATTTTCATTGTTGGGTGAACTATCCCTTTAATTCCAAATTATGTTAATGTTTTAAAAAGGTCAATGAACATTTTTCATCATATTTTTCATCAAATGAACACTACGTGGAGCTGCAGCGCTGCTTATTTAGGATATTTCCTTATCTCAAAGAAACATTATGCAAAATTCACAGTTTGGTTCGGTACGACACAGTGGTGTCGCGGTTCGGTACGGCACAGTGGTGTCGCGGTTCGGTACGACACAGTGGTGTCGCGTTTCGGTACGACACAGTGGTGTCGCGTTTCGGTACGGCACAGTGGTGTCGCGTTTCGGTACGGCACAGTGGTGTCGCGGTTCGGTACGGCACAGTGGTGTCGCGGTTCGGTACGGCACAGTGGTGTCGCGTTTCGGTACGACACAGTGGTGTCGCGGTTCGGTACGACACAGTGGTGTCGCGGTTCGGTACGTTTTCGATACAGCAAAAAGAAAGAAATGCCAGAGAAATGTCCTTGATTTAAAAAATAATAATAATTAATTAAAAGAAGAAATATTTTTAAATAAGTGTGAGTTTTCCTTCATCTTGAAACTTTTGGGGGCGAAGGATGAACAAATAATGTTTTGGTCATCACATTATTTATTTTTTAAATATGATAATATTTGAGTTTTGAAGTGCTGGAAAAAGATGTGACATAAAAGCATTTTACTATTCCTGCCACACTTCCATGGTTACAGTCAGTGTTACTACAGTAAAGCCATGGTGAATGTTACTGATATGTGGACTTAAAGCCTATAATTACTTATATTCATTATAGTAGTTCATTCATGGCACAATTTTTCTCCCGGTTTCCACGCCAGCGCTGTTTGATCTAATGGAGGTCTACGGTTAATAAAGGAGAAAGTTGAACACTTCTCTCTAGATCTCGCAGTGATGTTATTACGTCAGTGGTGAACTCGAATGTTTTCTTCCCTGGATCTCTTAGCGCTGTCACTGTGTAGGAACAGTGTTTGATCAAGATCGGCTCGCGCTGGGCCAAACTCATGAACGGTCCAAAATAATGAATTTCGTTCCGCTTTCAATTACGTTTGCCATTTGATGTTGGGCAATGTTGTGGTGGTTGTGCCAGATTTTGGTCGCATCTGCAGGAAAAATGATCCAATGAATCGTTCGGTTTGTAATGAGTACCGAACCGAAAGCCTCAATGCGAATACGTGTATCGTTACACTCATACAAAATACCCATTTCAAACAATTGCTCATCCACTGATTAATACAAAGCAATTCAAACACAGATTAAAATGTCCAACTGAATGGAAGATTCTCCACAGAGTTGGTCGTGATATTATGTTTTTAAAAATGCAGGTTATATATATTTTATTCCCCTTGATAATCCATATTTGTTTCTCGTACATCACTATAGTGAAGAAAAGATCTGTCGTTACTTCTGTCTGATTGTGATGAAATATGTGGTGTGCCAGGCGGCTTACTTGAGTTTGGAGGTCTTCCTTCCTCAAACATTTTTTTTTTTTTTTAGTATCTTTAGAAGTATTAGTTCACTCTCCTAACAAATCTATGAATCAGTTAAGATGGGTTGGTAATCACAGCACAGTTTTGAGAAAAGGAGCTCAAGATGTTCATGTTGGCACACAGAATGAGTTCCAGCGTCTTGGAAAGTGTGGAGGGGAAATGGTGCGGATGAGTCCAAGGATTCAGACTGTAATTGAATGCATGTGTTGCCAATGGGGTTTGGATGACGTGGCGAGACTTCCCTGCCTTCTCTGGGCTTGATTCAGTGGAAGACACACACACACACACACACCAGCTGTTCAGATTTCAGGAGAACGATTTGCATAAAGCACCAGGTGGACTGAGAGTTTGTGTCTATGCAAAGAGCCATCACATGCTTTTGGTGTTCAACCCCCCCCCCCCCCCCCCCCCCAAAAAAAAACATTTCTTAAGAATTTTCTCATGATTTTCTCTTAAACATGTGGTGAAATCTGTGAAATTTGATGTGCAAAACAGGTCTATTGTCAAAAGTGTGGTGATGCATGAAGCACAGCTCACACTGAAGTCACTAATCAAACATCTTTCTGCTGGTCAACACGCCCAACTATTAGTGGGTTCCTATTAAAAAAAGACTTGATTTCCCCTGTGAATTTTTTTTTTTTTTTTTGCATAACACGTGTAGTATTACCTTGTATTTACGTAAAGCAGCATCCGGACTCAAAGTAAGTGTGTTTTGGTGCACCACCACGGTGGGGCGTTTGACAAGTTGACCGGCACAGCTCTACATTATGGTGATCTGCAATCGATGCAAAAAGATGGCCTTTGAGTTGATCAGGGAGTCTTCAGCAAGAACCATACCAAAGCCTCTTATTTTCTTTAAAATGTATCTTAAAATTATCTTAAATCCCTGATTTCCACACACAGTCCAAGTCTGAGAGTCACTTATGTGCGTCTGGCCGGCGTCTGAAAGCAATAGCAATTCAGTAGTGAGTGATTGAACTCTCGTGTGCCATGAAAGTGCTTCCCCTAAATGAATTGTTTGCTGCACACTAGCTGAATTAATAATGACTTTGGCAGAGCGTTATGTGCGGCCATCAGGCTCTCAGCTTCAGCTTACCATTTTTCCATAAGCTTTAAGATTATATCACTGATTCAGCAACATATATGTGGCCCTGGACCACAAAACCAGTCACAACTCGCCAGGGTTTATTTGTGGCAATAGCCAACAATACATGTACATGTACGGGTCAAAGTGATTGATTTTTCTTTTATGCCGGAAATCATTAGGATATTAAGTACAGATCATGTTCCATGAAGATATTTTCTACATTTCTTACCGTAAATATATAAAAAAATATATATTTTTGTGAGTGAATGCATCAAAATCGCGAACATAAATGCACAACTTTAAAGGAGATTTTCTCAATGTTTAGATTTTTTTGCACCCTCAGATTTTCCAATAGTTGTATCTCGTCCAAATATTGTCCTATCCTAACAAACCATACAGATGATGTATAAATCTCAATGTCCAAATATTGACTCTTGTGATTGGTTTTGTGGTCCATTTTAGTAAAATAGGCTCCGCCCACAACGTTCTTTTTGCCTCCCTTAGCGACCGTGAATCGAAAGTTCAACTTCTTTTCGATAATTATTCTTTGAATTTCCATCGAGTTTCGTTCCGATCGGCCTCCGTTAACCTGGTCTAATAGGTGCTCAAACTTCATTGGCCAATGGCGGCCATGTTTTTCGAGATATTCCAATGTCCTCATAAACATACATGGCACTTTGGACCAAGACACTGCATACCAATTTTCAAGTCAATCGGACCAACTTGGTGGTCATAGCCCTTTTCATGTTTTTTTCATGTTATAGCGCCACCTAGTGTTCAATAATTTTTTTCACCCGATCGGAACCAAACCAGTGCAGGAATGTTCAAAATGACGTTATATATTGCTCTAGATGAAATGTTGAGCATGTTGTTGATTTCTCAAGGCCTGACCCGTCTCTCCTCATCTCTTCCAGGGCTTTGACCCTCCCCATCAGAGTGACACACGCACCGTTTACATAGCAAACAAGTTCCCACAGCATGGCCATTATATTCCTCAGAGGTTTGCAGACAACAGGATCATTTCCTCCAAGGTAAGACAGCAGATCTACAGTCATGTGACTCACGTGTGCATGTGTTTCAGGAGAATTTGACAGTGAAATCCTCCACACTGTTGTTGTTTTCTCTCTATAGTACACCATATGGAACTTTGTGCCCAAGAATTTGTTTGAGCAGTTCAGAAGAATTGCCAATTTTTATTTTCTCATCATCTTCTTGGTTCAGGTAAGCTCTCAGTTCACTCATAACCTAACTCATATTCACAAGATGCGAATTGGGAATGCAAATTACACGGGTATATGTGACTTGTGCATCTGATTTTCTGCAATTAATCAAATTTTGTGAATATAAATGTGGTGGTGCATATTGCAAATCATAGTTTGAATAAATTGCTGTTTGCAAATATACAAGCTGTCTTGTGAATGTGAATTAGCTTGCGGATTTGTAACCAATATTTTGTAAATAAATACATTTGAGGCTATTTTTGCTCCATAAATCCTTGGTTTGAAAAGATAATGCGGGTTCAGCATCATCAGTGTTGGATGTCTTCCAGTAAGTAAAGATTATGTTCACTACAAACACCGCAGTCGTGGGTTAAAACACAACACTCATCTCATCTCTCAGTCTCTCTGTGTCATGAGACCAGGAAATAACATGATATTTTGCTCTAAATTTGTGTTATTTTACTTAAATCGACTATCCTGAATCGACTATTCACGTGTTTGATATTAATATAATTACTTAAAATATCGGAAAATGGGTTGAGTTTCAGAGCTGGCAAAGAATATTATTTGTAACTTTGTTTCTACATTACAGAGAAATGTTAAACCAGAATAATGAGACTTAAAAATGTAAATGAACACTCATAAAGCTTGCCACAGCACACCGGCAAAAGTATTGATTATGAATGAGTGTCATCAGCGTCGACTGCAGAGATAATAGAGAGAAATGCACGATATGTTAAACATGTACTAAGTCAGCTTCCACTCTCCGCACACACACTTGGATATGTGCTTAATAATAGCGCACAACCTTTTATAAGTTAGCATTAATATAAGAGAGCGGCCATATAAAATGGCTAACGTTAGGCTACGACGTGCATGTTTCAAATGTTAGCCATGTTTGAGTTCAATCGATCTTAAATACACGTAACCTTACATGTTAAACATGTTTCCTTGTTCTACGAAAGGACATGTCTGTGGATAGTGTATGACACTGAACGCTGTCTCTAACCAGACACTCTCTCTCACCCACAGTTGATGATTGACACACCCACTTCCCCTATAACTAGTGGACTTCCCCTTTTTTTTGTCATCACAGTAACTGCCATCAAACAGGTGAGCACATGAGCGTTCTCCAAATGTGCTTGTTTGACAGCTCATGCGTGACGCTTGATTGGAGGATAACCATGTAGTTGTGTGTTTTTCATAATCCTGCTCACACACACGCAGGGGTTTGAAGACTGGCTGCGGCACAAAGCTGATAATGAAGTGAACGGAGCACCTGTGTTTGTTGTGCGCAGCGGCAGTCTGGTCCAGACCCGATCCAAGAACATCCGAGTGAGTCCAGGCCAACGCCACTGCTAACAGACGTTCAGAAAACACCTCATACTTGCAGTCATGTTAATAAACACAGTGGATCCATTGTGTGATGCCATGTTGGTTGATCTTCCTCACTCTGAACTTCACCCTGTGTTCTTTAGGTTGGTGATATTGTGAGAGTAGCCAAAGATGAGACGTTTCCTGCAGATCTGGTGCTCTTATCATCTGACCGGGCCGAGGGGACGTGCCACATCACCACTGCTAGCCTGGACGGAGAGACCAACCTGAAGGTCTGCTTTCTGCTCATGAACACTGGACTTATCAGAGCACTTAGTCAATCAACACGTGACTTGTCGTCACTATGCACCGAAATTTTGGTGAAATTGTTTTCGGCCCAAACAGCAACTTTTCAGTTTTGGCGGAAATGGTTTTGGAGGGCCAAAATTATTGATGGAAATAATGACGTTTAATTAGCGAATCTCAGATTTTCTTGATTTTAATCGATACTGATTTGGATTCTTAAGTCTCAAGATCAATCTTTAACTCTATAAGCTATTTTTAGGGGTTCAAGCGTGTAGCGCTGAAACCGTGTTGTAATGAGCCATGATTATGAGATTAACTTTCGCAAACTAGTCCTAGGCTTTTGGCTCAACCTCGATAAAACCCCTGCGGCACAATTCTCGGGACTCTCTTGGTCAATATTTATCCCAAAAAAATTCAACTTTGGCTTTTGGATAGTTATTAGTTGAGGCATTTAGAAAATAGGCATAGCCAAGTCCACCCAAAAGTCTATCAATCCTAAATTAAAACTCGAAACTTCACGAAAATAGGTGAGAACGTGCGACATTTGATTCTAAACAAGCATGCACACTTTAATGGGGATCGGCCCGTAATTGAGGCTATAACAGTTAAAAAGCTTTTCCTCTCTAAATTGGCTGTAAATGGTCTTTTCCATCAATTATCTTGGTAAGTTAAAGAAAACATTATACCTTTTTACGCTTGTGCTTAAAGGCCTTAAAACACTTGAACCCAGATAATTGCTGCTCTGTCTCTGTTTAGTTTCTGTTTTTACATAAAACTAAACATTAATTGTAGCTCACCTGACATAGAATAAACACATTAAGCTTTGCTACTGTTAATATGAAACATCTCAGCTTTCAAATTCTGTCTGTTTCTCTCGAACCACAAACAAGAAATACTGTTTAATGTGTCGTGACGGATCGCTGTAGCGCGTCAGTTCAAGCGGCATGTGAATCATCACTGCCTCTTTACTACTAGTTACAGCACCAAATACACATGAATGAACATCACAATGTGGAAATATACAGAACAACTTACTGAAAACTGTCATGTCTCATGATCAGTGTTTCAACCGCAGAAAGAGGTCAATAAAACAGCTTGTAAACATATCACTCAACATCACATTTACCTCAGGAAAGTCATTCAATGCCCATAAACGTATTACTTCGCTAGAAAGAATAACTCAAGAGAAGAGCATTCTGACAAATAAATGCACTATATTATATATTCATTATAAAATATAAATTCTTAAGATGATTGTAACTTCTGTGCCTGCTGTCCAGCTACCGTTAGTATAGCATGTGTGTGTGTGTGATCTAACGCTGGATCTGCTGATGTGCAGACCCATTATGCGGTGCCAGAGACGGCTGTGTCTCAGTCGGTGTCGCGGCTCGAGTCTCTGCAGGCCGTGGTGGAGTGCCAGCAGCCGGAAGCTGATTTATACAGGTGACACCACTCACACACAGCTTCACACTCATACTCATCCACGTGTGATTTTAGAAGTGCTGACACAGCACATTCTCGCTTATCAGGTTTGTCGGGAGAATAACAGTAACCCAACAAGGAGAGGAGATAGTCAGGTAAGACATCTGAGATCAGCACGCTTTACACTGGATGATAGAAAGGCTCAGCACAATGTATTGAAATATTCATAAAAAGTAAAAATGTTTATTTATAATCTAATTAAAAATAGTTATTTCTTTTTAAATGTTTTTTTTTTTTTAAAGTATTTAGGTTATTTATTTATTTATTTATTTATTATTATTTTTTGTTAATCTTTTCAGACCTTTAGGACCAGAAAACCTCCTGCTTCGAGGAGCAAGATTAAAAAACACCAAAGAAATATTTGGTACGGCATTATTTCTTTCCAACTTAGGACATTTAGAGTCGACATGAATCCAAAATGGACCATATTTACTTTCATAATATATGTTTGCGACTTACACCACAAACAAGTGTTTGTATTCTTACATCAAAATTGTGAACTCTTTCCTTTTCTGCTGACATTATGAATTGGTCTCAGTTCTCAACCTCCTGTCCTTCTCTATGAGTGGGTGAACATGTAAGAGGAGTAAGGATAGGGGGAGTTAATATTAGCATGTATGCTGTAATTGGCTTTGATGCTGGAGTATAACTGGTCTGGCATCATGCAGGTGTGGCGGTGTACACGGGCATGGAGGCCAAGATGGCTCTGAACTACAAGTGCAAATCCCAGAAGAGATCTGCGGTAGAGAAGTATGCGTTCCCATGCTCTCCCTCTGCAGTTCAGTGATGCTCTGTCATGGCTACATCGTCTCTCTCGTGTCTCTTGTGCAGATCCATGAACACGTTCCTCATCATCTACTTGGGCATTCTGCTGTTTGAAGCCATCCTCAGCACTATCTTGAAGTACGCCTGGCAGGCCGAGGACAAGTGGAACGAGCCGTTTTACAATCGCAAGACTGATCAAGAGAGAAACAGCAGCCAGGTCATTTTAATAAAGCGTTTACACTTGGCTAATGATGGTTATATTAGTACTAGTGCTGCCAATCAATAAAAAAAAAGATTAGTCTTTAATCCCAGTTAAAAACACTTATGTTTTTTATATATTTTATAATGTAATAATTTCACAGTTAATCTCCAAATTAATGTAGACAACATAAAGACAGTATATTTTAAATACTTGTTTAATGGCATCTTTTTATGAATGAAGGCCAGTGTCACTCATACTAATACAGCTACTGACTGTAACTAGCCAAAGGATGACAGAAAACAACTGATGCTGCGTTAAAGGATAATTCTGGTATTTAGCACTTTGAGTCTCTTTTCTGGTTTGTTTTGGATGAACTAGTGGACACAGAAATGTTGACGATGGTCCTGTCTCGACTTTTTGACTTTTTGACAGCCACTCTGAAGCGGTCAAAGGCGATTCTAAACCAGTCAAAAAGTCGAGACAGGACCCATCGTCAACATCTCTGTGTCCACCACTCTAGTTCATCCATAACAAACCAGAAAAGAGACTCAAAGTGCTAAATACCGGAATTATCCTTTAAATATTTTAACGCGTTAAACTGAACATAAATGTATTGCATGCGTTAATGTTGACAGCCCTAATTATTACATTTGAAGAATTACACTTTAGCATAGGTGGCAGCTGGCGGCTCTTTGATGGCCACAAAACTAGAAGGTTTTATTCAAGTTTGGTGGCGATTTTTCTCCTCACAGATTTTGAAGTTTATTTCGGACTTCCTGGCGTTCCTGGTGTTGTACAACTTCATAATCCCAATCTCGCTGTACGTGACTGTCGAGCTGCAGAAGTTTCTGGGCTCTTTCTTCATCGTTTGGGACTTGGATTTATACCATGAAGAGAGTGACCAGAAGGCTCAGGTCAACACGTCAGACCTCAATGAGGAGCTGGGCCAGGTGTGTGTGTGTGTGTGTGTGTGTGTGTGTGTGTGTGTGTGTGTGTGTGTGTGTGTGTGTGTGTGTGTGTGTGAGAACTGTTTGGCCAGCTGTAGTTCTGCCTGAGATGACTGAAACTATACTAATGTTGCGCCCGCAGGTGGAGTATGTTTTCACGGACAAAACGGGAACCCTCACCGAGAACGAGATGCAGTTTAGGGAGTGCTCCATCAACGGTATCAAATACCAGGAGATCAACGGGAAGCTCGTGCCTGAAGGAATGACAGAAGATTCCGCAGACGGATCGGTGCCTTGTTTGGTATGTCTTCATGTCTGATGCAATTCTGTTGGTGAGGATAGTGACGCAGAAATTACACACTTCACCTTTAATTTAAGATTAGCCATTTCATTTTCAAAATGATCTTTTTAATAATTATAGCCACAAGCAGCAATTATCTGGGTCAAAGCACAGTTGAAAGACATTACCAAAATAGCAAAAGAACTAGGGATGCACGATATATCAGGCTCTCAAAAATTACATAAAAATGTGGATTTAGATTTATCGACCAATATATCGGTTATCGGCTTTCAAATATAAAGAATTATCGGTTATCGGTATCGGCCAAAATCCTGTGGATGCTATGGTCCTGTGGATGCTATGTGTTTGCTACACCTGTGTTTAAGTCACAGTTGCACTATTAGGAGTTTAAGATTTATTTATAGCTTTGGAAGTTCATGAGGTTTGTCAGGTATCCTCATAATGTTTCATGAAGTTTGGATGATGTGATCGCAGATTAGTCAGTATTCGCTGGGGGCGTGGCCTAGAGTGCCCAAAAGCCTATCATTCCTAGAGGAAAACGCAGCACATGCGAGACATGATTCTAGAGAAGCATGCAAACTTTTATGGAAATAGGGCCATAATTGGGGCTATAAAAGCTTTAAAAAAACATATATTTCCTTAGTAAATTAAATGTACTTAAAGCGCTTGAACCCTGATAATTGCTGCTTGCAATTTAGATTATTTAGATGAAGTATGACCTATTTTCTTGAGAAATGTTAAACATTGCGGTGATCACATTCTTCAACCAGTCATGTTTTAAGGTGTGTGTGTGTGTGTGCACATTTCAGAACAGGGAAGAGGAGTTGTTCCTGAAAGCCGTCTCACTGTGTCACACGGTGCAGATCAGTTATGATCAAACAGATGGACCTGGAGACCCGTTCTCACACGCCAATGGCTTCTCGCCTCAGATGGAGTATTATGCCTCCTCTCCTGATGAGAAAGCACTAGTGGAAGCCACCAAGAGGTGAGATCACAGTGTCCATCTCACCTACTGCCAAACACACACTTTTGACCCTAACTGTTGAAATATTTGACCACTGTTTGAAGAACTTGTGTGTGTGAACAATTCCTTTAAATTATGTTTTTGACTGCAGGATGGGTGTCACATTCATGGGAAGCCATGGAGAAATCATGGAGATTAAAACATTTGGAAAAGCAGAGAAGTACGTCTAACTATAGTGACGTTCATTTTAGGCCACTGAATATAATGTTTAGAGCATCTCCACAGCTTTCGGAGTTGTGTGTTGAACAGCTGTCGTTCCTCACGCAGGTACAAGCTCCTCCACGTCCTGGAGTTTGACGCGGACCGCAGGAGGATGAGCGTGATCCTGCAGACGCCCTCAGGCATGTGCCTCTGAACACGCATGCGCTGTTTATCAGCGAACCGCAGACTTGCCTAATGATGTGCCGTCTCTCATCAGGTGAAAAGGTGCTGTTTACAAAGGGAGCCGAATCAGCCATCCTCCCCTACGCCAAGAGCGGCGAGATCGACAAGACCCGAGTCCACGTGGATGAGTTCGCTCTGGTGAGCGCTCGAGATCATGCTCTCATTCTTGCTTTCTAGCTCAGTCTAGATGGTGATGCTTGCAAAGTGTCACTGTTGCTCAAATGGACAAACTTCAGTGTACAACTCGTCCTCATCAATGGATTTTCGGACTTAAGGAGGAGTGTTTTTTAGAACCGAATGACAGGTGTTGAGATCTGATTGATTGCCGTTTCTTGACGAAAATCCACTGGGAAACCGGCATTTTGTCAGTCAAAAATAGTCGATCTCCGAATGCACCGTAACAGGGAGGAGAGTAAGGATGGAAAGCTCCTAAAGCTTAGTTCCATATAAATTCACAGATAATTTGTTGTTTTGTCGTTAGTGAAAATCAATATTGACCTTGTATTTGAAAAAGGATCCTCATATAAGAAGCAATACTAAAATTCAGAGTCGGTTCATTCGCATTCGGAGATCGACTATTTTTGACTGACAAAATGCCGGCGGACAGAAACAACAACAGATACAGTGAGATGTTCAAAATCTTTCTTTTTAGTAAACTCTGTGTACACACAATGTTGTCAATGCTGGAGTTCATGTGTAGAGCCGCTGGTGAGACTTCCAGCACAGTTTCATGTTGTGTCGAGCCTTCTTAGTGTTTTAAAAACAGCGATTTTTGATGCTATCATAGTCGTGCCCCAAACACTCCCATTCAAGAGGCAATCTGACCGAAAACGAAAATACAGTCAAACTTAAAAGTGGCATTTCCATTCTAATTATACTTTTACATAAAAGTTTGCCTCGGGTAGATTCACAAAAAGAGCCTAGATTGCATTTTGGCGAGAGTTGCGCTTTAAATCCACGCTCATTCACTGCGTCATCAAGCTACACCTGTGTTATTGTTTAGAATAAGCGGTGAAACTTACACTCTGTGCCTTTAAGAAATACATTTATTCTTAATAATGTTTAGTGATTCCGTCCCCATAATATCCTAGAGATTTGGGCTGAACTACCTAGAGACACACTAGCGATCATCTCAGAGTGCCCGAGCCTCCTCTCTGACACATGGGTGTGCGAGCACCACTTTCATCACAGCGCTTAAAAGTTTATGTGGAGTTTCGAGGTCTGGTCTGAGGTCAGCTTTTCTAATTCAAGTGATGTTGATGAGAGCGGTGCGGTTAATTAGCTCAGTTTGGTGTCCTCGTTATCAGCTAAACCCATGAGAGTGTCTGCAGACCCACATCACCACTGTCTGTCACATGGTAGCACACACACACACACACACACACTGGGCAGTCTCACAGGATTGCATTGAGACTCATGGGATGTTTCAGACACAACAGCCTCATTGAAATGCTCCTCCATGCGCTGAATGTCTGTGCTTAAGAGCATTAACTTAATTATGGATGTGGATCTCAAGATTGTGGCTTCCAAGCAACGTCTTGGCCAGCAGTTCGCTGTCCGCTCTCCTTTGCATCAACTTTCGCATTACATTATTGTGTGTATAATTTAGCGGATTTTATCCTCCGTTTGGACACAAATCAGTAAAATGGGGAAGTTTTCGTGAAACTTTTGCCATCGCACTAAATTATGTTCATGCTGATTTTCCTGCGTGACTCTTGCAGAAGGGTTTGCGGACATTAGTGGTGGCCTGCAGACACTTCAGTGCGGATGAGTATCGGGAAGTGGACCGGCGGATCCATGAGGCCAGAACGGCTCTGCAGCAGAGAGAGGAGCGACTGGTGGAGGTCTTCAACTTCATCGAGAAAGACCTGGAGCTGCTGGGAGCGACTGGGGTGGAGGACAAGTGAGTCAGCACACGCACACACACACACACACACACACACACACACACACACACACACACACACACACACACACACACACACAAGAATGAGGTGGAGACCGATGTCTCATACATACAAGCACATTCATGCTTGTCAGATGAGGTTATAAATCATATTTTAAACAGGTTTCGTACTCAAGGTGCTTAAAGTGCTTGAAGTACTTGAATTTGACTTTTTGGCATTTAAAGGAACCGTATGTAAGAAATCTATTTCAATGAATCATAAAATGGCCCTGATGTGTTACTAGACATTAAGAAATCATGTTCATTTCAAATACTTATATCACTGACAACAGTAGTCCGGCCAGGATATTGTCATTTAAAAGTGAAGTTGCAGCCCTCAACTGATGTTGATGATGTCATGTTGTGTTTTGGCCTGATGCTCCACCCTCCGGCTATCTACCAATCACGAAGTCAGTAGTGTTTCGGCATCCGGGTTGCCAGCTCTGCTCTAGTTACTACAGCTGCAGCTACAAACGTGTCGGATAAAAAATGTCTAACGTTACGAAACCTAAAAGACCTCGTTATGAATCCGAAACACGTCGTGACAAAGTCCGAAAAAAAACGTACTGTGTAGGACTCGTCACTTGCCATTGGAAGCTCCTTGTAGCAGCCTACGTTCCTGCTGGATCCTGCAGCCTATCTGGCAACCTTGAGTCAGGGGGGAGGGGGAGGGGATACACCGCTCTACAGTAATTTGAAAGTGATTGCAGTACCAGTTTTGGCCACAATCTTACATACGGCTCCTTTAAATCCTGGAAAACCCTGGAAAACAGCCATATTTATGAAGAGGTACTTAAAAAGTGCTTTACTTAAAACACAATGTGTTTTCAAAAAAAATATATATATATATATTTTCACGCAAAATTAACACCGCAGCCTGTCTGATAATACGAAGTACGGCAACAATATAATATGAAATATTATTTATTGAAAAATAATAGACATTATAAACTTTTGTATTTAATATATATTATTAAATACGTTGTAAGTTGTATTTTGGATTCCTTATGTCGGTAATTTGAGTTTTTAAAATCCTTAAAAAAATTCTAAAGATAGTGTTTGATAAGTGAGATCTCGGATTGTAGTCCTTCAAAACCCCAAAAAAGTAGTGCTTGAAAAGTCCTGGAATTTCTTTTTACAGTATCCGTGCGAACCCTGTTTAAATGAACACTAATATAATAATTAATACTTTTGACTAATCCATTTAAAAAAAAAAAAATTTTAAGGCTAAAAGTGAGGTTTATAATTTTTAGAAAAGTTTGTAAAGTTGTTTGTGGTCATTTTAAGGTTTGAATGCTACTATAGATCTCGCTGTTCCCCACGCATATATGGAGTACATTTTATTCGTGTAGGGCTTTAAAGGTCCTAAAAAGGCTTAAATGCTCCATTCTGACAACACTATAGATTTGTCTCAAGCTGTTATGGCTCAGCGTAGACGGTGTAATGCTAGCGGTCGGACGATATTAGCCATTTGCTGATACGCTTTCCTGTTTCTCCTTTAAGTGTCAGAAGCGGGACTTTTATTTTGACAGCGCTGAAAGTGAGCCTTGTAGTCTGTGTGACAGTGAATGGTGAACAGTCAGTGTGATAGTGACAGCGGTGTGATGCGTTCACACTCTTCCGACACTCGCCTCCTGACGATTGGACGGCCTCTCCTGCGTCGGGAACAGGAGCCAGCGGTGAGCCAGTGTGCGGCGGCGACTGGTGATGCGGTTTGACATATCGCTGTGACTCACACAGCTCTCTGTGGACTTAAGGTCAGCCATCAATCTGTGTCTACATGCCAACAGCATCATTCAGGCTGAGGAAGGCATGCTGGGACACGGGAACGTGTCTGGAATCAGGCTGAAGTGACCGTCGTTGGGTTTCCCATGAGCCTTTTGACAAGCCATTAAAACTATTAAACCACAGAGGCACATACACATCCTCCAGAGTCTACTCAATGAGCATCATGATCCTCACACACGTCTGACAGGTCATGTGATCCGCTTCATCACGGAGGAACTGTATAGAACTATATGTAGTGAGTTTGAGTCATTTATACTATATGAGTTTGTCAGTCTTGGCTGTTTAGCGGATGGCTCTTCCGGGTCTAGGTCTCGGTGTTCATCTGGATGATGAAGCTGCATACGCTAACTCACGATCGCACAGTTTGCACACCACTTTGTCCTACACTACAGTCCAAAACCCCAAGTGCTTCCATATCGAACTCCTCAAGTTATTAGGGGTCATCATCACTCGTCTCTCATGTCGCACAGGTTGATCGCCTGCAGCCGATTGAAACTATTGCAGCGTAAAATTGGTGGGAATTTTCTTTCTAGCTTGCCTACTGCACTTTCAGAATTCTTTATTTTCTTTTTCTGCTTGTTTGTGAGTTTTGTTGCATCCATCTTTATTTATTTGTTTAAGGCGAGACACTACAGGTGAATAGGGTAAAAAATGTAACTAGCAGATATCACCATGAAACTTTCCCAGTTGATTGCCTACATTAAGATGAGAAAAAAATGTATTACAAGTTTTCTGTAATTTAATGTTTAAATATGCAAATTAGGCAATATCTAATTAAATATGCGCTAATTTGCATATATTTTAAAAAACGAAATCTGAGTATTGGATAAAGCCAGGTTAAAAATAATTTTTTCATTGTGTTCACATATTAGATGGGGAAAAAAAGAGGGATTTATGGATATCTACTTTTGTTATCCTGTAAATCAGAATCAATAGCCTTAAAAAAAGATTCTCGCCATGTTTTTTGGAATAAAATGTTATATAAATCAGGCTAGGAATAATATATTTACAAATCCCTCTGTAAATGTCTTCATAATATAACTAGGTACAAGACTGGAGAGTTTGGTGTATATATGTGCTACTGAAGTGGAGATTTCGGACTTGGAGTTTGAGAGAAAAGTCATTTTGAGAAAACGGGCTTTAAAGATTTATCATCAGCCAATGAGATTGCGCATTCAGCCCTTTTACTTTCACGATTGGTTGCTGATAGACAGGAAATGACCATATTTGGATCCGACAGCATTGTACAGGAGAGAGAGAGCTTTCCAGCGGTGTGTGTGATGACAGGGAGCAGACAGAGATCGTGTTGATTAAGAACGCCAACTTTTGTTGAATTTATGAGAAATCTACAGACGCAAACAGACAAAGTGTAGTAAAATAAAGGCCTAAATGTGTATTTCAGACTTTTTTTTCACCACAAGTCTGAAAGAAGACATGCTATTGAAGACGAATATCACAAAATCTCAAAATTGACCAGTAAAAAATGCCTACCGTGTCTCGCCTTGATTCGTTGTAAATTAATAATGTACATATTTGGTTAAATTCGATTCCCTATTTTCGTTTTCGAAACTTGGTGTTGGTTGGTCCGATCGTACAGTGACAGCCCTAGAATATCCTATAAAATGCTCTGATGTCCACAAGGTTACATTTTTCCAGACAAAATCCAGTTGTTTCAATAGAAATCCAGAGACAATCGTGAATTTTTTGGTTTCAAAAGATTGGTGAGTTTTGAAAGATTAATTCCCCGCTTTGACCAGCAGAAAGCTAATGAGCTGATGCAGTTCTCCTAGAGCACAGTCATGCTCTTCTGTGGAGAAAACACAGACTCTCGAGTCTCTCAACCCACTGTGAACTAGGGCTGGTGAAGGTTATCCAGTCGTAACAGAGGATGTGTACAAGAACTGCCCGTTTGAGTTTTAAAGGAGAGCACAACTCACACAGAAGTCACTTTGAAACCAAGCGTCTTTCTGTTGGTCAACATGGCGGATTCGTGTGACGAGCTGAGCCTGATTGTGAGCGCTGTCATCATCAGCAAGGCACTTCTCACACGTTACGCCTGTAGAGATCGGGATGGGTCGAGTCGGGCTTTGACAGGGATGAGCTGTAACTGTGTGTCCAGGGTTTAATCGGGCCTCAGGGAAAACAGCAAGCCTTGCTGTCTCTAGAGCAAAGCCAACACTTGTACTTGATGTATTTAATGTTTTCTAAATGAGATCTAGATGACTGAACCCGAGAAGGAAGTGGGCGGCTTTGACACTCGTGCTTATTCAGAGTAATCCTAGATTTGGTATTTTGTGTTCATTGCAGTGACAGTGCAAAACATTGAAGTGTTCATTTTTAGCATGATGACTCAGACATGCTCTTGTTGTTTTTGTTGTATAATGAACACAAGTTAATATCATTGTCTTAACGAATTATTCTATAAATATGGTGTCAAACATGTTCATTGACTTCTTAAGAAACTCCATATTAAAGGAATCCTTCTATAATATTTTATTAAATAACATAAAAAGGATTTGAATCTACACTGTTTTCCGTGTGTGTGTGTGTGTGTGTGTGTGTGTGTACATTTACACATTCACCAGATGCCTGAAGACTCAGGGTATTTGGTGTACCACTTTAATTATAACCTTTTATTTAGTGATTTAGTTTTCCCTGGTTAAACATTAGTGCAAAAAAAGTCTTAAAAAGCAAAGTAGTTAATAATTAACTGGAAACAGTGACTTTATTTCATGTTATTGGTGAAATGCAACAAAAAAATTGAAAAGTACATTTAAGAGTAAATATTTGATAATATATAAATATGTAATAATAAATAAGATATTTTTTTATATATATTTTATTTATTTACTTACTGTTAGGTTTATATATATATATATATATATATATATATATATATATATATATATATATATATATATATATATATATATATATATATATATATATATTTATTATTGGTCTGTTTAATGTTTGTGCGAAAGTTTATTTAAAAAAAAGTTTTAATGGTATTATTTTGCTCATTTTAATCTGATCACTTTTCATTCATTGAAATGAAATAAATATGAACTGAAATAAAATATTTTATCAATTGAAACTTATTTTATTTCTGCTAATCTAACATTTTCATTTGGTTCAAGCTGCAGTGCTAAAATAACTTTAACTCAATTAAAATATAACTTAATAAAACACTATGTAGACATTTATGCATATATATAAAATATTAATTACTGAATTCAAAACTAATCCAGCAGTTTAAATTCACATGTCTTGCCACAGCGTCACACTATAGTGCTTTTAATTGTGGTTGTGTTATGTGTGTGTGTGCAGGCTGCAGGACAAGGTCCAGGAGACGATTGAAGCGCTGCGATTGGCTGGGATCAAGGTGTGGGTGTTGACCGGTGACAAGCACGAGACGGCGGTCAGCGTGAGCCTCTCCTGTGGTCATTTCCACCGCACCATGAACATCCTGGAGCTGGTGCAGCAGAGATCAGACAACGAGTGCGCCGAGCAGCTCCGCAGGCTCGCCAGGAGGTACACCACTCGTGCCTGACGTCATACTGATGCCATACATGTGACCCTGGACCACAGAACCAGTCACACGGGTCCAGTTTTTCAAATTGAGATGTGTATATCATCTGAAAGCTGAATAAATAAGCTTTACATTGATGTATGGTTTGTTAGGATGTATATTTGGTCGAGATACAACTGTTGAAAAATGAAAATCTGGAATCTGAGGGTGCAAAAAAATCTAAACATTGAGAAAATCTCCTTTAAAGTTGTGCATTTATGTTCATGATTGTGCTGCATTCACTCACAAAGATAATTTTTTATATATATTTACGGTAGGAAATTTAGAAAATATCTTCATGGAACATGATCTTTACTTAATATCCTAATGATTTTTTGGCATAAAAGAAAATTCGATAATTTTGACCCATACAATGTATTGTTGGCTATTGCCACCGTGCGACATGTGACTGGTTTTGTGATCCAGGGTCATATATAGTGGCCAATAAGGCCTGCACTCTCAAAACAACGACGAAAACTCTTACTATTTTAGGTTACACTTTATTTTAAGATGATGTTACAGTGTATTTATATATTTAAGTACTTAGTAATATTAATCGACTACATGTACTTACTATAGTATAGGGTTAGGGTAGGATTAGGGTTTTGGTTGAGGGTTAACTGTGTGTAATTATGCATAATTTACTGTTATTACTATGGTAAATACATGTAACAAATGTAACAAGGACACTGTAAAATAGTGTTACCCTATTTCATTTGTTAATTCATCAGGGCAAGTGAAAATGTGACCATTTTAAGGCTTAGAAGAAGCCCTGAACTCATGTGTTGTTGTTGGAGAAATGTTAAGCTGGTGTGTTTGAGATGGGTGTGATGGTGTGCCTGTGTTTGTCCAGGATCAAAGAGGATCATGTGATCCAGCACGGGCTGGTGGTGGACGGGGCGAGTCTTTCTCTGGCTCTGCGGGAACATGAGAAACTCTTCATGGATGTGTGTAAGAACTGCTCAGCGGTGCTGTGCTGCAGAATGGCTCCTCTCCAGAAAGCCAAGGTGAGTTACCTTACCCCTTCGTGTGTGTGTGTTCAGGCCAGAGGTCGCACACACTTATACGCTATATTGCCCCACACTACCCTGTTGTTTTCGTAGCGCTGGTGTTAAAGGCTCCTGTGTGTTTGGCAGGTGGTGAGACTGTTGAAGACTTCCCCAGAGAAGCCCATTACATTAGCCATCGGAGATGGAGCCAATGATGTCAGCATGATCCAAGAGGCTCACGTTGGTATCGGTAGGTGTCCGAACAGGAACTTACAGGGATGGTTCACCCAAAAATGAAAATTAGCCCATGATTTACTCACCCTAAAGCCATCCTAGGTGTTTATGACATACTTATTTCAGTCGTGTAAGAAAATGCATGGCTCCACTTCAGAAGACATTTATTAACCCCCCGGAGCCGTGAGATGCACTTTGATCATGGACGGATGCACTTTGATCATGGAGAGATGCATTTTGATCATGGAGAGATGCACTTTGATCATGGAGAGATGCACTTTGATCATGGAGAGATGCACTTTGATCATGGATAGATGCACTTTGATCATGGAGAGATGCACTTTGATCATGGATAGATGCACTTTGATCATGGAGAGATGCACTTTGATCATGGACGGATGCACTTTGATCATGGATAGATGCACTTTGATCATGGAGAGATGCACTTTGATCATGGAGAGATGCATTTTGATCATGGAGAGATGCACTTTGATCATGGAGAGATGCACTTTGATCATGGACGGATGCACTTTGATCATGATAGATGCACTTTAGATGCACTTTGATCATGGAGAGATGCACTGCACTTTGATCATGGAGAGATGCACGAGATGCACTTTGATCATGGAGAGATGCACTTTGATCAGGTATAGATGCACTTTGATCAGGTATAGATGCACTTTGATCAGGTATAGATGCACTTTGATCATGATAGATGCACTTTGATCATGGATAGATGCACTTTGATCATGATAGATGCACTTTGATCATGGAGAGATGCACTTTGATCATGGAGAGATGCACTTTGATCATGGATAGATGCACTTTGATCATGGATAGATGCACTTTGATCATGATAGATGCACTTTGATCATGATAGATGCACTGATCATGGAGAGATGCACTTTGATCATGGAGAGATGCACTTTGATCATGGATAGATGCACTTTGATCATGGATAGATGCACTTTGATCATGGATAGATGCACTTTGATCATGGATAGATGCACTTTGATCAGGTATAGATGCACTTTGATCATGATAGATGCACTTTGATCATGATAGATGCACTTTGATCATGGATAGATGCACTTTGATCATGATAGATGCACTTTGATCATGGATAGATGCACTTTGATCATGGATAGATGCACTTTGATCATGGAGAGATGCACTTTGATCATGATAGATGCACTTTGATCATGATAGATGCACTTTGATCATGATAGATGCACTTTGATCATGGAGAGATGCACTTTGATCATGGATAGATGCACTTTGATCATGATAGATGCACTTTGATCATGGATAGATGCACTTTGATCATGGATAGATGCACTTTGATCATGGATAGATGCACTTTGATCATGGATAGATGCACTTTGATCATGGATAGATGCACTTTGATCATGGACAGATGCACTTTATCATGGATTGATGCACTTTAATCATGGATGGATGCACTCATGGATGGATGCACTTAAATCATGGATGGATGCACTTAAAGCTGCCGTCGGCACTATTTTTTTTTATCATATTCAGTGAAATTGACACTATAATCCGACAGAACAACATAAATAAGATGGTTTTAGAAAAAAACCCGAGCTTCTAACTCCACCTGGAGCGTGTTATTTGTTTTGCAAAAATCCACCGCTCCCGGATCATCGGGTCCAATCAGCGCAGGGGGGTGTGAGATCTGACTGTCAATCACAGGTCGTGCACACGCCACAGATCCCCCCTCACTCGCGCACGTTAATATCACACGCACACGCCACGCCTGAAGTTCGCCTGGAGATTGCATGAAGCGTGATGGCGGAGAGAAAATCTACTAACAAGCTTCCAATTCCTCGGTTATTGCTATCTATGGATAGATTAGCCAGGGCAGCCTACCTCCGAGTCCATGGTGTTGATAGATGCTGAAGAGACGGACGCGTTCACAGAAAATCAGATACACACGCACAGTGACGCACTGACGAGCGCGACCTCGATGGGAGGGTGCTCGCTGGTAGTGGGGAGGGGCATGAGAGTTGTAAACATTCAAAATTTTGGCTAATCGACCCAATCTGCCAGACTTGCCAACTGCAGCTTTAAATCATGGATGGATGCACTTAAATCATGGATAGATTTGATCATGGATAGATGCACTTTGATCATGGATGGATGCACTTTGATCATGGATGGATGCATTTTGATCATGGATAGATGCACTTTGATCATAGATGCACTTTGATCATGGAGAGATGCACTTTGATCATGATAGATGCACTTTGATCATGGATGGATGCATTTTGATCATGGATAGATGCACTTTGATCATGGATAGATGCACTTTGATCATGATAGATGCACTTTGATCATGGATGGATGCATTTTGATCATGGATAGATGCACTTTGATCATGATAGATGCACTTTGATCATGGATAGATGCACTTTGATCATGGATAGATGCACTTTGATCATGGAGAGATGCACTTTGATCATGATAGATGCACTTTGATCATGATAGATGCACTTTGATCATGATAGATGCACTTTGATCATGGAGAGATGCACTTTGATCATGGATAGATGCACTTTGATCATGATAGATGCACTTTGATCATGGATAGATGCACTTTGATCATGGATAGATGCACTTTGATCATGGATAGATGCACTTTGATCATGGATAGATGCACTTTGATCATGGATAGATTTGATCATGGATAGATGCACTTTGATCATGGATGGATGCACTTTGATCATGGATGGATGCATTTTGATCATGGATAGATGCACTTTGATCATAGATGCACTTTGATCATGGAGAGATGCACTTTGATCATGATAGATGCACTTTGATCATGGATGGATGCATTTTGATCATGGATAGATGCACTTTGATCATGGATAGATGCACTTTGATCATGATAGATGCACTTTGATCATGGATGGATGCATTTTGATCATGGATAGATGCACTTTGATCATGATAGATGCACTTTGATCATGGATAGATGCACTTTGATCATGGAGAGATGCACTTTGATCATGGATAGATGCACTTTGATCATGATAGATGCACTTTGATCATGGATAGATGCACTTTCATCATGGATAGATGCACTTTGATCATGGATAGATGCACTTTGATCATGTATAGATGCACTTTTATCATGGACAGATGCACTTTATCATGGATTGATGCACTTTAATCATGGATGGATGCACTCATGGATGGATGCACTTAAATCATGGATGGATGCACTTAAAGCTGCCGTCGGCACTATTTTTTTTATCATATTCAGTGAAATTGACACTATAATCCGACAGAACAACATAAATAAGATGGTTTTAGAAAAAAACCCGAGCTTCTAACTCCACCTGGAGCGTGTTATTTGTTTTGCAAAAATCCCCCGCTCCCGGATCATCGGGTCCAATCAGCGCAGGGGGGTGTGAGATCTGACTGTCAATCACAGGTCGTGCACACGCCACAGATCCCCCCTCACTCGCGCACGTTAATATCACACGCACACGCCACGCCTGAAGTTCGCCTGGAGATTGCATGAAGCGTGATGGCGGAGAGAAAATCTACTAACAAGCTTCCAATTCCTCGGTTATTGCTATCTATGGATAGATTAGCCAGGGCAGCCTACCTCCGAGTCCATGGTGTTGATAGATGCTGAAGAGACGGACGCGTTCACAGAAAATCAGATACACACGCACAGTGACGCACTGACGAGCACGACCTCGATGGGAGGGTGCTCGCTGGTAGTGGGGAGGGGCATGAGAGTTGTAAACATTCAAAATTTTGGCTAATCGACCCAATCTGCCAGACTTGCCAACTGCAGATTTAAATCATGGATGGATGCACTTAAATCATGGATAGATGCACTTTGATCATGGATAGATTTGATCATGGATGGATGCACTTTGATCATGGATGGATGCATTTTGATCATGGATAGATGCACTTTGATCATAGATGCACTTTGATCATGGAGAGATGCACTTTGATCATGATAGATGCACTTTGATCATGGATGGATGCACTTTGATCATGGATAGATGCACTTTGATCATGGATAGATGCACTTTGATCATGGATAGATGCACTTTGATCATGGACAGATGCACTTTAATCATGGACAGATGCACTTTAATCATGGATAGATTAACTTTTATCATGGATGGATGCACTTTGATCATGGATAGATGCATTTTGATCATGGATAGATGCACTTTGATCATGGATAGATGCACTTTGATCATGGATAGATGCACTTTGATCATGGATAGATGCACTTTGATCATGGATGGATGCATTTTGTTCATGGATAGATGCACTTTGATCATGGATAGATGCACTTTGATCATGATAGATGCACTTTGATCATGGATGGATGCATTTTGATCATGGATAGATGCACTTTGATCATGGATAGATGCACTTTGATCATGGATAGATGCACTTTGATCATGGACAGATGCACTTTAATCATGGATAGATGCACTTTTATCATGGATAGATGAACTTTTATCATGGACGGATGCACTTTTATCATGGACGGATGCACTTTGATGGACTTCAAAACAGAAACCTCCATTCACTGCCATTATAAAGCTTGGAAGAGCCAGGACATTTTTTTTATATAACTCCGATTGTATTTGTCTGAAGGAAGAAAGTCTTGAGGGCGAGTAAATCACGGGCTAATTTTCATTTTTGGCTGAACCACTTTAACCACTTGCAATTCGGATGTTATTGCCGGAATATCAATGAAGCTAACTGAATTAAACTCTATACAGGAATCATGGGCAAAGAAGGAAGACAGGCCGTGAGAAACAGCGACTATGCAATCGCGAGGTTCAAGTTCCTCTCCAAATTGCTGCTTGTACACGGCCATTTCTACTACGTTAGAATAGCAACCCTTGTGCAATACTTTTTCTACAAGGTACGTTTTCTCGGAGTGGAAGCCTTTTGTGTTGCTTTCCAGAGATTTGCGTTCTCATAATGGTCTTTGTTTTCTTTTCTTGTAGAATGTGTGCTTTATCACTCCCCAGTTTTTATACCAGTTCTTCTGCTTGTTCTCACAGCAAGTAAGTGTGTCCTGATGTCATGTCGTATGTCAGTGTTGTACAGTCCTTAACCCGTGTGCTGTGTTTAAAACCCTCTAACACCTTCTGTGTTCCTGGTCAAAAATGACTGTGTGTGAGTATATTGGAAAGTCTGGAGACCTTTTGAGGTGTGATCAGTGTGTGATTTCTCCTTCTCGCAGACTCTTTATGACAGCGTGTATCTGACGCTGTATAATATCTGCTTCACCTCTCTGCCCATACTGGTGTACAGTCTGTTTGAGCAGCTGGTGCATCCACACGTTCTGCAGAGCAAACCAGCACTTTACAGGTACACCAGCACACGTCACTGACGGCTCGGAACTGGACACGGGAAATAAATCTGATTTAATATATTACCAAAATAATACCAAAACCCTGAACACCAGATTTTAAAATCAGTCCATGACATGGTGCAATGAGTCAATTTAAACCAAACGGCACCGTCTTGTATTGTTTTACAAAAACAAACCTGGCTCTTAACAAAAATTTGTTTTAAAATAAAGTGCATACAATTAGAAAATCAAGTAGATTAAACCTAAACTCTCAGGGCAGATATTCAGTCATTTTAGTCAGTACTCTGATTAAAATGGCATATAGATGTAGTTGGTAAAAAATAATTTTACTTGACAAGAACATTATTTATGTATGGATGTCTGTATTTATGTGTATATATGTAGTTGTAGTATATATCAATGTAGTTAATAAATAGATAAGTAAATTTAGTACCAGGGTTATTGTTAATTAAAAGATTAATCATTACTTGAACAAAGCAACATCAACTGAAATGAAATGAAGAATAAAATACTTTTTACATTTTTATTTCAGCAACACAACATCATTTTTGTTCAGTTCAGGTTGAAACACTAAAATAACTCAAACTTAATAAAAACTAATATATATATATATATATATATATATATATATATATATATATATATATATATATATATATATATATTTGTTAAACTAATACAGTTTCAAAAACACATTTTTAAAAATTAAACAAAAATTTTAATGAAAACAGAACATATAAAAAATAAAATTGAATTCAAAATATGAACCAAAAAAGTAAGTTTTTCAATGACACTAAAGAATTATGATAATAAAATAACACCGTTTTGTAGTTAAACTTGAACTTAAATTTATGTTTTTGTTTGTTTTTCTTCTATTTATATTTTATTTCAATCAATAGTTTTATTTTGGCAATAATAGCACTGAGAAAATGTACCAGCTCTTTTTGTGCAGTAAATTAGTGTTGGTTTTAATTGAATGTTGATTGTAATTTGAGCCTTTATTTTCCCTTCATCAGAGACATCAGCAAAAATTCCCAGCTTTCCTTCAAAACCTTTTTGTACTGGACCTTCCTGGGCTTCTGCCACGCCTTCGTCTTCTTCTTCGGCTCCTACATCCTGATGGGAGAAGACACCACGCTGATGGGGAACGGACAGGTCAGCCTGATCTCTCCGGCTCTATCTCCCTCCTCTCCTCCTCTTCTGTCATCCACGCTCATGTGTGTCTGTGGCTCTACTCTCATTTGTGCTAGCATGAAAGTCTTTGAAATCCTCCACAAAGCGTTATGTATAGATCTCCGAGATGCTATCTGAATTATTCAGCTCGAAGGGCTTAAGGTAATGAATGCACTTAAACGTTAATAACCCTTACTTGGCCTCAGTGACTATTGATTAACTCCAGCTTACAGACACAAAGCATCAATCCTCAAACTGATTACGCCGTTATCTGGCACTTTTGTACCTCACTGTTAGGTGTCAGTGGATGTGGGCTTTTACTACTTATCCATATTCTCTCTCTTTTTCTGCTTCTCTCTTTCTCTTTCCTGCTGTGCATGCTCTCAGATTTTGCGAGCTAACAGGCAACTGGTAAGAGTTGAGTGGATTCCAGTTGATGCATGTGTCTTTCCTAATGACCAGCTGTCTCTGTGGTTTGCTTTAGCACGAGTGGCTCTAATCTGTGTTCTTTTGATACACTGCCATCCTCTATTACGACAAGCTTTGGAAGCGCTGCCTCACTCGCCTTATGCATGACAGCAAATGGCTTCCGACAAGCCGGAATCTCTGTGATATAAAGCGATTGAGCAGGGTTCATCACATGTTTCATTTTGGAGGAATTTATAGCCTCCAGATATTTAGTTTGCAGAGTCGCACTAGGGATGGGAAACACAGGGTATGATACCGATGGCTCACAATACCGATAATATCACGATACAGTAGGGTTGTCACAATATATCGCAATACAAAAATGCAACAATATGTATCGTTGGATAGTGACCATGTATTGTGTATAGTTCACCCAAAATAAATTACTGTGCGAGGAAATAATTCAAGTTTACAGAGTTTTAGTGTCAGTGCTACATTTAATGGTGAATATAATGTATAATAATGCAATGGGGGAATATTTGTGGGTCCTGATAATGCCACATGTCTGATGTTACCAGTAAAAAGTGGCCTACATTATTTTAAATATATCTAGTCAGTGACAGTGCAAACATATTCGTCTAAAATAATCCTGTATTTTCAGCTTCAGAATCATGAATATTGTTATTCTGGTGTCTCTATTGTCCTGTGCTTTGGGTTTCAGCACCAAATCTAATCCTATTCATTTACACACACAATGTAATACCAAATTTAGCATTTTTTGTTAACCTTTTATCATATGTCTTGGACACAATGATAACGATAACAATAATATCGTATCGTGAGTTCAGTATCGTTCAGTATCGTGATATGTATCCAATCGTGACATGAGGGTATCGTTGCTCCTCTACGATACAGCAATTCTGCGATCATCGCTATATTGATAGACAATCCTATAATGATACGTCACGATATCTGTCTTAACTGTGGAAACAAAATGCCTGTGAAAAGGTAAAGTGCATATTTTCTCTTTATTCAAGTCCGAACTGTTAGAAAACAGCACAAAAAGTAAATCAAATTTAAAATTATTTTAAGTAAATTAAACATTTTATGCTTATACTTTTATATTTTTGTGTTTAAACTGACACATTTAACTGCTTATCGACTTGTTTTATATAAACCTGGGAATAACATCTCAGTGTTTACCAGCTTCCTTAAAAACAAAATCTGGGAATAGTGTTGTTAAAAGGTACAGACTTGGGTATTTTAAAAATGTGACGGTACCAGCATTTTGAGCGCCGTTGAGCAGATTCTTAAACGCCTCTGATTGGCCATTGGGTTCACGCGCTCATCAGATATGTCTGTGATTGGCTACAATGATCAGCGCTTCCAAACCATGTTGTAAATAGACATCTTTGACGCGTCTATCAGCCCAAGTATCGATTAGCGCATCGCACGGAGAACGACAACGATATGTCGCCCTATCGATATTTTGTCCCACCCCTAATTCGCAACAACAACATCAAAAGGCGAATATTTTTGATACACTCTTTAAATATGTGTTTGTTTCTTGCAGATGTTCGGAAACTGGACGTTCGGCACTTTAGTCTTCACTGTGATGGTTATTACGGTAACGCTGAAGGTACGTCACAGGTGATTGCCACACCGTTGGGTTTGTAAACGAGCCGTGGGCTTCATGTGCACCGTTCTCTCCACAGCTGGCCTTAGAGACACACTTCTGGACGTGGATGAACCACTTCGTCACATGGGGCTCCATCGCCTTCTACTTCATCTTCTCCTTGTTTTACGGCGGCATCATCTGGTACAGTATTGCTGCTGTTTTCCCATAATGCCTACAGAAGGTTGTTCTCATGAAACGGTGGCATTTATTTCTAATTTTGTGCTTTTTTTTTTTTTTTTGGTTTGTTTCATTTGAAAGGTTAATCAATGAACTTTTATGTTTTCCAACTACATATCCAAAGTATTATAATCATCATAGAAATGATGGGTCTACCTTAGAAGAATGTGTCTTTCCCATTATTCAGATTAGTGGTCAACAAATATGAGTTATTAGGGCTGGGTATTGACACGCATTTCACAATTCGATTCGATTTTGATTCAATATTGATTATTTTGGATATCAGGTACAATACATGGCAAATTTTCTCAAGGAAAACAAATCTCTTAACTAATGCTGTAAACTAAGGGAGTCAGTTGTAGCCTATAGGCTTCATTAGCCTACTATAATACTGAAGGTACAAATTAACTGATTTGTATACAAACACTTAATAAAGTTATATGAAATATAAACATTTAAATGGTGGCTGTCATAAAAACCTGCCAGATTTATTCAAACATGCATTCAAAATTGAAGAGCATTAAAAATTATAATGAATATGTAATATGGTGCATATATTTAGCAAAATGCTCCTCTCTAGAGTTAATTCTTCTGGCTGACTGACGAGTTTATGGTCACTGGATATGGTTTTTCTGAGGTAAATGTGACGTTACATGACATTGTTTACAAGCTGTTTTACTGACGTCTTTCCACGGTTGAAACACTGATTGAGCGACTCCATGTCACATGATACGGACTTCGATAAGTTGTACTCTATCTTTTAACACACTTTCAGAAGCTCATTCATGTTTATCTCGCGCTGTAACTGGTATTATTAAGCCGGAAGAGAAGATCATGTGCTTCTCTAGAGCTGAGCCAGAGCGATCTCACGCCACAGCGACAACACGGTATTTATGTTTTTGAATTTCGTAAGAAAATAGACGTAATTTGAAATCTGAGACTTTGTTTCATATCAATAGTTACAAAGCACAAAGATTATTGTGATTTATTGGATGGGATGCGCAACAATGTTCCAATCATCCATCATCCATCAACTAATCGATTCTTGGGAATTAAGAATCGATATCGGTTCGTAAAAATGAGAATCGATTAAAATCGAGAAATCGATATTTTTTTACCCAGCCCTATGAGTTATCATTATCCCCAATCCTTAATATGGCGGTTACAACCTTGCATTGTAACTGGTCTTGTACACCACACAAATCCCTTCAATCTTCTACATTTAAATGTATTTATTTAATTAAATTAGTAAATTGTGATCCATTATAAATAATGGTCGACGGATATTGATTCTTTGATGGTCGATGCTGATATCTGATGGCTGATCAGATGGTACCGGCTATCTAATGAGGTATTTGACAGAACTGTTCAACAGAGATGGTAAAGAAGATGCACTGGTCCTCAGACGCTGTCAAAATAAAAGTCTGCTTCGCCTTAAAATTAAAGTCCCGTTTACGACACATCGGCCAAACGCAAAACCACTGGTGCCGATACTTTAAAAAATGCCAAATATCTGTCAATATATACGTATATCTTGGCTATATATATATCGGTTTACCACTAATTATTAAACTTTGAATCAATGACAGTTTGTTGAAACCTGTCGACTGAACTAGTACAGAACTACAGATGACAACATGTTTTGTTTGTTTTTTAACCAACATTTTTTTACAGATGTTTTGACGGGGCGTAGCGCTACATGGAAATGAGTGCAGGGTCTCGAAACGAGTTTTTAAAAGTTGATCTTGTACCTTTACACTCTGTTTTAAAAACATGCCGTTCATGCACAAGATTCTGACATGTATAGTCATTCTGAAATCTTAGATTTGTTGTTATTAAAGATTTTTTGCTTCAAATCCTTGCGCCGCAATCTAGAACGCTTCAAGTCTCTGGTTACTGGGTTTTATTTTTGTCCTGTGTGAGAAAGTGGAAGTCAGGGAACAATGTCCAAATAGATTGTTTTCCCCCTTCAAAACAGTGTTTATTGAATTGCGTTGATTTGCTGGTAAGAAACTGTTTGCTCTTACATTGTATCCGGCCCCACATGACCAGCAGCAATGTACTGGATTTTAGTCGAGATGTTGTGCTCAATATTTGGCTCTGCCTCTGAAACAATTGACCGTTCGCAAAGACCCGCCCCCTTTAGTTACTGTTGCTATGCCCGACAAGCCACGCCTCTCTCACACACACCATGTTCTCACACAGTGAAACACACATCGCGGAGCAGAGAGGACACTGACAACACACTGAGACAGGACAGACCAGGTTACTTCTGATATCAAACAAAGTCTCACCTTTCAAATTTGGTCATTTATTAATGAAATTTAAACAATAAATACCGTTTTGTGTCTCTTTAATGTGTCTGACCTTCTAAAGCTGCTCGTGAACCGATCATCTCTTCCTTCTAGTTCATTTATAGCATCAAATAAACATGAAAGAACATCAGAAGGAATGTTGTTTTAACTGCGGAAAGACGTCAGTACACTCTGTTTTCAAGTTCAAATCCTCCAACGTTAATCTACTAACTCTCCTGACTGCTTTGTCGGACAAAAATGGCGGATTCGGCGGATGGCGGATTATGATTGGTCAGATCGCCTGTCAATCAAACTCCCTGTGAAGGGTCAATTGCCCGTTTGCTCATTAGTTGGATATTTGACCGTTTCATCTAACTGGAGATGTTTTCCCCCCCTCCGTTAGGCCGTTCCTTCACACACAGGACATGTACTTCGTCTTTGTTCAGCTGCTGTCCAGCGGCTCGGCCTGGTTCGCCATCATCATCATCATCATCACCTGCCTGTTTCCTGATGTCATCAAGAAAGTCTTTTACAGGCACCTGCACCCAACCAGCACGCAGAAATCTCAGGTGAGCGTCGCACACTGCAAACACCGACTCAGATGGAGAGAGAGAGGCCAACATTTATGCTTTTCTCTAAGTGGACACTGATGAAGCAGCGAAGCATGTGTCTCACGTCACCGCATGAGTTCTCACCCAGCAGCTTCAGCTCACCTTCACCTGACCTCACTCAGACATACAGCATTACAAATATTACAAATCCTCTGCGTACGTCTGGACTCTGGAAGGGCAATGCATCTTGTCTGGTTGAATTATGAGAATAGATAACGGCAGGTTGAAGCGTCATGTTTATTTTTATTGGTTACTTTCTGTAAACAAGTGTTTGTGTGAAAAAAACGTCCTCACTGACAAGATGTTAAAGGTCCTCATTTACGTGACATAATGATTCCTCATTTGAGTGAGACTACGATTGTCAGCACTCCAACATTTTAGTAGTCCTTACCAATTCCAGTGTTTTTTATATTTATAACATGTGATATGGTTAAGCAACCTTACACAATCAAGAGTGCTGTTATCCTGAACACATCACGATTGAGAATGTGACTCTGATTTCAGACAAAAGTGCAATAAACAAGCAGTTATTGTTAGTGTCGCTTACGTTTTAGACACATTGACTGTTTCTGTTCTGTTTCCGCAGTGGAAATAGTTCCAAACAAAGACCACAGCAGAAACGCAGATCTCTAAGGAACACTTTTATTTTACACACTGTTTTTATTACTGAATGATTCAGTGTTTTGAACAAATCGGTCGAAGATTCAGTGACTCATTCATAAACAACTTCCTCGTTCCTGAACGAATCAGCCGTTTGAACATAATGTTTGAATGAATGACTCAAAGAGGGGGATGATTGGTTTCAAGTTTAAAAGTGTCATTCTTTCCAACATTTCTTATTTGTATATTTAAAAAAAAAAAAAAAAAAAGAAAAAAAAAGCAATTTAAAATAAAATATGAAGCATATTTTAAGGGGAAAAAATGCCCTTTAAAAAAAAAAATAATGCACTCGGGGTAAATATCACACATATGCAGATTTAAATATGTCAAATAATAGGAATATTGCTTCAGAATAAATTATTTTATAACAACACAATTTTTATTTCATTTTTTTCCAGACAAGCACCTTTTTTACTCGGATTTACTTGTCCGGAGTATGAGCACATGACGAGCTCAATGTCGAGCCCTGTTTGCATTTGCTCTTGAATGAGAGAGATGAGCCCAAAAATTAGGCTTATGCCATATATCGGCTTTGCATTATTTATTTGTGCAATGTTTTGCCGTTAATTGTGTAGGAGAGTGTGAGAGTTTAGCTCGTGTCTCGCCCTCTGCCAGTGAAATTAAACCGTTCACTTTCTTTCTTTCTTTCTTCCGTTGACTTTTAATCCTACCATTGACACTTCTGCTTCCCTGTGTGAGCCGGTAACTGAAGTGTTGCGGTGCGGTTGTGTGCCGTCAGCAAACGCTGCCCTGCGGATGACACCCGATCGCCCTCAGTGCATTCTCTCTCTCTCTCTCTGCGTCGACCACTTGCTTCCTGTTTCCTGTCTGTCTCATTTCTGAATGTGTGTGGTGAGTGTATAACTGCACATGTGACTCTTCCTTCTCTTTACTGACCCTCTGTGTGTGTCCTGTAGATGTACACCAACCGCGTGGCTATAGGTGACGACTTCATCGCACTTCAGCCTCTGTCCAGAGCCAAGAATCAGCTGGGCAAGATTAGGTAGAGTAGGAGAGACACTCTCACACTGCATGCGGCAGGAAAAACTAACAAGCATTCGACGAGGAGCGTGAGATAAACAAGTCACCCTGCATGCGTAACCCGCCACCCTGCGAGTGCATGAGTCCGTAGGCCCGATGTAACGCTGGCGTACGCTTCCTCGTGCAGCACGGGCTTCAGCTCACTGCTCTTTATACACCAGCATATGAGAAAAAGAAATGTTTTCCTGGACTGCATGCTCCCAAAACGATTGTATTGTTACTCTCTACCAACGAGCAGAGAAATGAGCTCCAGTCCAGCTACAGCAAGACATCATGTAAAACAATGCTTATGAAAATCTGAATTTGACGGCTTTTAAACATTACAACTTCTATGTTATTGGGCTTCTTTTAAATTTCCCTCTTTGTTTCAAAACCTAGTGTCTTTTTGTGTACTTCCAGGCGAACCTTCTAAGGCAGCATCATACACTCCTAAACCGAGATGTGGCTTTTTGGGTTCCTTTCAGTGAACAGATCTAAGAAGAACTTGGTGTGAAGAACATGTTAATAATAATAATAATAAGAAGTTTTCCATTCCAGGACCCTCCAAGAAAAGTGTAATCTCTCTCTCAAGATCCCCCTAGTGAAAAGTTAATATACCAAAATGTATTTGAAATACATTTATTTAATGTGAAGTATACTACAAATACATTTACATATTTATATATACAGTACAGGCCAAAAGTTTGGACACATTACTATTTTTAATGTTTTTGAAAGAAGTTTCTTCTGCTCATCAAGCCTGCATTTATTTGATCAAAAATATAGGGAAAAAAATTTAATATTGTGATATATTATTACAATTTAAAATAATTGGTTTTCAATTTATTATACTTTAAATTATCGTTTATTTCTGTGATGCAAAGCTGAATTTTCAGGATCATTACTCCAGTCTATCACATGATCCTTTAGAAATCATTCTAATATGATGATTCATTATCAAAGTTGGAAACAGTTCTGCTGCTTAATATTTTTTCATAACCTGTGATACTTTTTTAGGATACTTTGATGAATAAAAATAAAATAAAAGAAGCAAATGTTTTAAAAATAGAAATCTTTTGTAACAACAATATACACTACTGGTCAGTCATTTTTTTTCTTTCTTTTTTTGAAATAAATCAATACTTTTATTCAGCAAGGATGTGTTAAATTGATAAAAAGTGATAGTAAAGAAGATTTATATTATTAGACTTTTTTTTTTTTTTTTGAATAAATGCAGTTCTTTTTAACCTTTTATTCATCAAATATATTAATCAGCAGAACTGTGTCCAACACTCATAATAAATCTGAATATTAGAATGATTTCTAAAGGATCATGTGATAGACTGGAGTAATGATCCTGAAAATTCAGCTTTGCATCACAGAAATAAATGATAATTTAAAGTAGAATAAATTGAAAACCAATTATTTTAAATTGTAATAATATATCACAATATTACATTTTTTTTCTGTATTTTTGATCAAATAAATGCAGCCTTGATGAGCAGAAGAAACTTCTTTCAAAAACATTGTTTCCAAACTTTTGGCCTGTACTGTATATGTATAGACCTTCTGTAGCCCCGCCCCTTTTCAGCGCTGCGCTCGTTGTCTTCTGACTTCCGGTCTGTATTTTCACAGCGTTTTGCGTGTTTATTAATGAACGGCTCGTTATAAAATCTTCCCGGTCGACTTACATTTGTTAAGACATCTGCTTTAAACATTACAATCCTCATGATAACTTTCGTTAACTTTACATTAAGAAAATCCACTTCAAAAGCTGATTACTCCTGGACAGCGATGCCATAGAGATATACAGAGCGACCGCAGAAACGGAAGTTCAAACACAATATTCTAAAGATGGCGGCGCCCTCGTTTCTCTGGCGCATAAGGTCTATACTACAAATACATTTACATATTTATGTATTTAATATAAATACCCTGCAGTTGTGCTATTAGTATACTAAACTGGGTATACTGTTAAATTGGAACGACTCATTTTGTGCTTAATGCACTTTAGTTATCCGGAAACAGTGCTGAGTATATTTGATTGTGCTAAAGTGGAACTATTGCAAGTATACTTTAGATATAACACTTTAAATGTCTTGCATTTAAGGACTGATATTATTACAATGATCACACAGTCCTTTATTAATAGTGATGATATAACACATTTTAGGCTTAATATTAAGAAAATGTGCATTGTTCAATAAAGTAGTTCTCCAAAAAAACTTAAATTATAATATTTATATCAGTAAGTCTGATAAATATTTATATCAAGCCGATATGTCAGTAAATATATTAATTGATTAGTAGTATGCTTAGTATGAAATAAATGTATTTTAAATACATTTTGGTATAGTTTTTTTTTTTTTTTCTCTCTAGGGCGACCACAATATTTGAGATTAGAAAACAATTGGCATTACTATAAACTTAATCTTAATCAGAATTCCCCCCAGTTTCTTGTTAAACTCAGTGTTCGGTGCAGAAACGTGAATGCTTCTTACAGACAGTTTCCTTGCGTGTTGGTCGGTAGCCAAATGCACACGAACGAGTGAAAACAACACACTATACATCTCCGAAAGACAACAGCGGTGAAACAGCCTTTCGTAAAATTTGAATTCTCCGGTGTAATACAATATACAGAATGCAGCGCAGTGATTGGAGTGAATATCATTACTAATGCGGACCGAGCCACTTAGACGCGAGCCGTAGACGCGAATACGCCTCATTCGCGCGTCAAGTTCGCGCGAATGGCGCGAATTGAGCGTCTGGCGCGTTACGCGCGAATGTTTTATGTAGTGCTATTTGTGCATTCTCGTGTTTGACGCGAATTCGCGTCTGCCGCCCGAGTTGAAAAATCTGAACTTCTGCGTCAATTCGCGCTGCGTTAACCAATCAGGAGCCTGCTTGCTGCTGTCACGTGGTGAAGTGACAGTTTATAATGTTATTTTATGTTTGGCCTCAATAAATTATTTTGTAATATGACTAAAATGCACAACAAAGCAAATCTTTCACATAAAAACTCGATTTCAATATATGAGAGATACTCATTTTGTATTGAATGCTATTTATTCCATATCTATTCTAGATTATATGAAACATTATTATTCTAGTGTAAAGACAACAAACACAATTTAGTGTATAAAAACAAAAATCACAGGACAGGTTTCACTTTTGGAGGCTGGCTCCATTTATTATCAAAACAAAAATAAATGACAGATTAGGTGGGTGCGGGCGAGGGTGAACCTCGCGCCGGGCTGTAGAGCGCGGGCTCGACAGGCATAGACCACTCGAGGCCGAGGCCTTATACGGCCTACGCTGTCCTCGTCAGCGTCCTCACCGTTAGGTCCACCAAACCTAGCTCCTGGAGCAAATTGGGAAACTCCTGAAACCCTCCAGAGGGTCTGGTGGACCCGAGTACAGCGACGATGTCCCCTACGCAGCTGTTTCTGCTCTCCAGAGCATATACGAGCGGTGACTCTCTCGATTAATGCTAATGCTCGATAAACATCTAAAAAAGATGGCCGTCAACGGGTTTCGAAACTTTCGCCTCTGACGCGCGTAAATTTCGCTTCAAACTTTTGTTTTTACGCGCGTCAATCTCGCTCTTGACACGCGAATGTACACATGTGGTCAAGCGTCAAACTAGACGCGGTAGACGCGAATTTGACGCGCCATTCGCGTCCGGTGTGAACGCAGCATAAAGAACCCCTTTCCTCTAAAGAGCCTTTTGTGGAACGGAAGAGTTCCAAACGTTCCAAATGAATCCAGATTCCAATAAAGAACCTTTATGAGTGTAACTGAATGTAAAGCTTATAAGAAACTGATCTGGAACCTAGTCCAGAATATATTCTCACGTGGAGTGCAGAGGCGAGTGTCAGGTTAGCATGTTGCTACGACAATAGCCCCTTTCACACAGCAATCCCGGTAAATTACCATAAAATTACCAGAACGACTTTAGCTGTAAATTCAAAAATGTAAAAAACCTGCAACAGCGTTCTGGCTTTTTACCGGTAACAGCCCATCACACATCAGCTCCAACATACCGGTTAACCTTGTGATGATGTCATTAACCGGAAGTGACCTCTAAAGTTGTCAAATCTCTTCATCCGCCCGGACGAGGAGAAGCGCTTTAGTTTCGGTCTCACTCCAATGTGAAGACATTTGTCGTCTGCGTCATCATTTTATGAGTGGCCCAGAGCCGTTGCTCTTTCAAAGGCTTCTGATTGGCCAAAATTACTTATTACATCAGCGCGTTGTTCTCTGACCTCGTACGTGCAGAATACCGGTAATCTGCACTCACACAGCGCATGTACCGGTGATTTACTGGTAATGGGACAACTTCCCTCACTTGTAAATTGCCGAAACCAATTTACAGGTATATTTGAAAAGGTCCTGTTCACAAATGATCTGTTACTGGTTGTGGCCACATTACCGAGATCAGTCAGTTCAGTGGGAATCTGCGCGGTGAAGAATATTGCATTATGGACAATAAATGTCACTTTGTGTATTTAAGTGCAAGTTTGGTGAACTTTGACTCATAAATTTGCTTCAAACCGACCAATAGCAAGACTCTTGGTTTGGCAATGTGATGTATGTGGGTGGAAATTCATAATTAAGGAACAAAGCTAAACTGATGTCTACTGAACCATTTTTGTACAAACCTGAACTTTAAAATGATAAAAAAAAATCCATAAAAATAGTGTGTTGGGAAGCAGTTCTTCAGGGTTGGTTTGTTTGCTAGGCTGCGGGAATAGCTTTAGATGTTTATCTTGACATCATTGTTCCCAAATCATTCAGCGTATTCAAACACTTCTCTGTTTGCTCTCTCCGTAAAGATGATGATGCTGCCTTAGAGAGTGCCCTTGAAATGCAGGTCACTAGGTTTCTCGACTTCAGAGGGAGTGTTCCCTTGCAGTGGACGTGGGGGCGGTTTCATGCTCGTTCACCTTTCTTCTGTTTTCATCCGTTCGGGAGACTTACCGCGTTGTTTTGTCCTTCCAGATGGAAGCGGATAAGGTTTCAGTCAGCTCAGAATATGACTCTGCTGAAATCGGGAGCAGAGGCGAGGACAATCGGCCACTGATCGCTGCTTTTCCTCCGCCTCTGGGTCAGCCCCACCCTTCCCCTAGGTAGAGCTACACCCACCCGTCTGAGTGTGTGTGCGTGTGTGTGTGTGTGCGGGGTCATGGCACACTCGTTCTCCCCGTGATGTAACCAGGAGCGAGGGCTTAGCGCTGGCATGAGTCTTAGACCTTTGTCTGTTACATTACCATCCGTTCGATGGACTAATCTAATCTCAAGTGCCTCATGTGTGCATGTCTTCATAATCATCTTCATTCCTTCAACTCCATCATTGTGACATTGGTTTGAGTTAGCAATCACTTTATAAGTCATTGATTTGAATGAGCTGCTGTTTTAAAATGAATGACAGCTATGTGTGATCCACTAATGCTTTCCTTATTGTTATAATAATAGCATGTTTTTGTCATACTACGGTCATGTATTACAGGTGAAACTCGAACAATTTGAATATCGTGCAAAAGTTCATTTCAGTAATTCAAAACTAATACATTGAAAATTGCATGCAAAGTGAGAGATTTCAAGCCTTTATTTGTTATAATTTTGATGATTATGGCTTACAGCTTATTTTTTTAATAAGCTGTAAGCCATAATCATAAAAATTATAACAAATGAAATATCACTTACGAACATTTTCAAAATTTCTGAGATTTTGAATTTGGGGTTTTCATAAGCTGTTAAGCCATAATCATCAAAATTATAACAAATAAAGGCTTGAAATATCTCACTTTGCATGTAATGAGTCTATATAATATATTAGTTTCACCTTTGAAGTTGAATTACTGAAATAAATGAACTTTTGCACGATATTTGAGTTCGAGTTTCATCTTTACACTGCAGCCAAATATGGTTGTCGCTTAATGTCGTTACAGTTTTTTTAGTAATTAACTCCTGAAAAATTGTGTTAGCGACAATTGACCTTTTAATTAAATGCATATTCTGATGTTTAGCAAAACTAGCTGTTAATGCGGCGTAGGGCTGCGTCTGACGATTATTTCGATAATCGTTTAATCCAGCAATTATTTCTACGATTAATCGGAAGAAAATCTGACCCAAAAATTTTTACATTTTGTTTAGTGTTGTCGAAACACTTGGGTCGTGCTCTTTCCCCCACGGCGGCTCATTCGGTGTCCTCCACTATCTTCCAGATGTGCTTTGTCCATAGAAACGCATCACTCACTCATTTAAAGTCCAGTGACTACAAATGTTTAATAATCAAATTGTTGATTTGTTTTCATTATTGATTTTATCGTGTATTTTATTTTAAGTGTCACTTTTTTTTTGGACACCAAAACAAATTATTTTTTTGGTTTACAGTTCAGACTCCTGTATTCAGTACACACACACACACACACACACACACACACACACACACACACACACACATTGTCACTGCAAACCCTAGTTTCACATTTGATTTGACTGTTTGAAAGCAGTTTTCCCAGTTCTGGTGTGTATCGCTCAGGTTGACAGCAAGAACTCCAGCATTTGCTACTGTAAGTTGCAGTTTCAGCCACAGTTGATCATATGACTCTCTTACCTCTACAGATATTCAACGGGTAAATGTGAATTTTTTTTAATGGCTAGCACATTTATTTGTAGCTGAGATGAAATGACAGCAGTGTAATTTTTCATCTGGAGGTTATTCATCATCAAACCCTCCAGCGATTACTGGACAGGTTCTGCTTTTGATATGAGCTGCACGTATAACTGACTCGTTATTTACAATCACACTGCGTTTAATCTTCCAGCTACTTCCTGCTTATATGGATTTTTTTTAGCAGAACTACCATGTCGTAACAGCTAAATCTTTAACCCAGCAAGCTCAGGTTGACAAGAAACCTGAATCAAGGAAACATGGCTATTATAGTGTTGGAGATTACTTGTCTGTCATTTATAGCTCATGTTATTTGTGAGCTAGTAGGGCAGTCATTAACACAACCTTTCCTCTAGAACGAAGTGTGCATGTACCCAAACTCCTCGTTTTATGCATTAGTCAACAAACACGTTTGTCTCAGGACTGCTAATTCTGCAAGGCATGCTGAAGAGGGTCAAGAGGGATTTAATGTTAATATTGGTGGTTTGCATAATGCCGAGTCAGGTTAACTGAGCGAGATCGGAGAATTGACCTCCTCAGTCCTGGCTGCACACACTCTTTTTCCTCTTTGAGTGGTTTTTGAGTGCATCTGATTTGAATTAATTCTTGTTGGATTGCTCAGGCTGTAATTTAACAAGTACGTCTTCAGTAATTGAGTATTGAATAAAGGAGTTAAGTGGAACTGTAATTTCTGTCCAGGCAGAGGCCAAGGATGTCTGTGTTTCTGAGGAGACGGCATCATTTATCACTTCTATTTTTTTTTAAGGTTATTCATTGTCTCATTTCAGATCTCTCGTGTATATGTAAAACCATGCACTGCATTTATGGTTTGAGCTCAGTGTTTCAAGCTATGCCTCCCATTATTGGGATGTCCCGTATTCGAGGCTCGGTTCAGGTGTTATTATTTAAACATGTATCTTATTTTAACACTTTCTTCAAATAGTGTACAAATTGGTGCATCATTACTTTGTTCATTTAAAGCAATAATGGCACAAATGCCGAATATTACATTACACACCACATAAAGACCTTAGTGACCAGTTCTCTGACAACATCTATTGAACTGACATTTAATTCATTGTAGGGAAAAAATATTTATCAACTCCAACTGTAATTTTTCTCAAATAAAGTTATTGTGTGAAAACTGATCAAACTAATATTTACTGAAAGGTTCATTTAAGTTTATCACTACAAACTACAAATCAAAATGTGGCTTCATGTAGTTATAAATAAAAATAATGAAACTAATCCACAACAGATTTCATTATCTGTAAGTAAGGTGTGTATGTTGTGCTTCTCGCTATCACTTTAAACCCAAAGTTTGCTTCAGTTTTAGCATAGACTGTAAAAAAGATGGTTGATGTGTCTCCACTTCTTTCCACTATAGGAAAATGAAGCGAGAATATCCTGGGAATGGCCGTTGAACTCTTGTCCTGATTCAGCCATTTGAAGTCTGCGCAGTAGTGATGAGGTGGCGCCGCGGTTATCAAGTTAAAAATTAACTAATACCAAAATTATTAGAAAAAAACGACCACTTGAACATACATCAGCGTGATGAGAACTAACTAAATTGACAGAAACCATTTTTGGGGGTGTTATAGCAAAAACAATAACTAACAAAACAGCATCAGGCATAAGAAACATTCAAAGTCAATTTGTATTAAAGAGAAGAAGTTTTATTCTCTTGAAGAGGTTTGTTCACAAAAAATACCACGACAGCTACCTCGTGATAGGAACAAGACCTGTCACACAGAAAACAGACAGTCTTTTTATACCTATAGTCTCTTCTCCTGTAATTTCCTGCTCCCCCAGTAAACCAGGTCTAACTGGAAAAAGAAATACAGTGGTCTTTCTAGACCCCCCCGCCCCAGAGTTTTACTGTTCTCCCACCTGCGAGGCCGAAACCAGATAACCCCTCTGTCTTTTGTAAAACATTGGCCCTTCTGACCCCTCCCGTGTTTTACTGTGTGTTCTTTTGTTCCCGTCACGAGCATACATAGGCCTACATACATCCATACATCCCAGGAGGGAAAAAACACATGATTGAATTGAAAGAAAACCCACTCAATGTTTAAGAAAATGAATAGGAAAAAAGTAAAACTATAAATTTTTCCATAACAGGGGAAACATGTATTTGAAGTGTTTTAAGATGTTTTAGTTTGGCTCGGGTCGCATTAATTACATGTAGAGGGCGGAGTTTAAGACCTGTACTGCAGCCAGACACCAGGGGGCCATCAAAATATTTTGGCTTCACTTTTCAGGTTGTGTTTTTTCCACTTTTCCACACTTGCTTTTTACAGGGGCTAGATTTCGTGTGAAATTTCGTCATTACAGTATGCGCATATTGTACATGCTCAACTCGATTTTACAAACCACCCATACTATGTACGCTCAGCTTACGTATGCGCCTTTTTTTTTTTTAATTAGTTGGTTTACAAGGTGGCAACACTAGGCTGTTTCTTGTATCACTGTGGAAGAATAAATTAAAAACAACCTACTAGAACAGCACCAACAATAGACGTCCACGTTGACTAGCGCTTTTGTGAGGTGGTTAAAAGAAAGGCAAGGCAAGGCAAGGCAAGGCAAGGCAAGTTTATTTATATAGCACATTTCATACACAATGGCAATTCAAAGTGCTTTACATAGAAGAAATTAAAATAATGAAAAGAAATAAGAATAATTAAAACAGTTTAGAAAAATAAAATAAAATACAGTACTTTTAAAAAATAAAAAAGAATATTTATTATAGATCTTTCTTTCAAAGGATTCCCTTAAGACTTAAATCTTTCAACCTTCTTTTAACCTTCAATCTTCTTACGACTTCCATCTATCAACTCTAGAAACTCGCTACTCTAGATTAAAAAGAGTTCAACGTACATTTTAATCGCTCATATTCTCTGGACAAAAACAGGACAGATGTTGGACAAAGATAAAGCGTTCTAATGCGCATGTGTCAAGCGCCTATCTATGCAACTTTAAAATGTGATGTGTTCTCCAGTGTGCATGTGCTAAGTGTTCAAAACTGAAGTATACTTTGGGCTTTTCAGTACTTAAATCCACATTTCTATGGGCAAAGCTGTTTAATGCGTACAAGACACCGCAAGCAATTACAAAATAAAGAGCGAGACCCTTTTTAAACACCTTAAAGGGATCGCTCACCCAATAATTTACAATTCTGTCATTAATTACTCGCCCTCATGTCGTTCCAAACCTGTAAGACCTTCGTTCATCTTCGGAACACAAATTAAGATGTTTCTGAATTAGCCATAGACAGTGACGTCATTGCAACTTTCAAGGCCCAGAAAGGTAGGAAAGACCGTTAAAATACTCCATGTGACGACAGTGGTTCAACCTTAATGTTGTGAAGCAATGGGAATACTTTTTGTGCGCAAAAATAAATAAACAAATAATGACTTTATTCTACAATCTCTTCTCTTCCTTGTCATTTTCTACGCTGTTGACGTAGTGTAAACAGTGCAGCGCTTCTGGGTTCTATGTCAGAACGCCGGCTCACTATTGGCCGCCTATTGGTCAGCAAATTGAAATTGTTGAATAAAGTCGTTATGAGGGGTTTTGCATACAAAAAGTTTTCTCATCACTTTATAACGTTAAGGTTGAACCTCTGTCGTCACATGGACTATTTTAACAATGTCTTTACTACCTTTCTGGACCTTGAAAGTTGCAATGATGTTGTTGCCTATGTGGGATTCAGCAAGCTCTCGGATTTCATAAAAATTTCTTAATTTGTGTTCTGAAGATGAATGACATGAGAGTGAGTGAGTAATGACAGAATTTTCATTTTTGGATGAACTATCATCCTTTAAGCCCAATTTGTGCCCTTTTTGTTGAAAGTGCTGTTGTAAAATGTAAGACAGATTCTACATTTTGATGTGTAAAGAGTCTCCAATATGACAAAATTAAAGGGTAATTCTCGCCAAAATGCAACCTAGGGTCTTTTTGTAAATCTACACGTGGCGAACTTTCCGTTTAAAAGCATAATTACACAACATGAAACTGCTAGAAGTCTCACCAGGGGCTCTACACATGAACTCCAGCATTGTGAACATTGTGTGTACACAGTTTACTAAAAAGAAAGACTTTGATCAACTCACTGTTGCTGTTGTTGTTTCCGTCCGCCGCCATTCTGACAGTCAAAAATAGTCAATCTTCGAATGCGAATGAACTGACTCCGAATTTTAGTATTGCTTCTTATATGAGCATACAAGGTCAATATTGATTTTCACTAACGACAAAACAACAAATTAACCGTGAATTTATATGGAACTAAGCTTTAGGAGCTTCCCATCTTTGCTCTCCTCCCTGTTACGGTGCATTCGGAGATCGACTATTTTTGACTGTCAAAATAGGCGGACAGAAACAACAACATTTACAGTGAGTTGTTCAAAATCTTTCTTTTTAGTAAACTCTTTGAACACACAATGTTGTCAATGCTGGAGTTCATGTGTAGAGCCCCTGGTGATACTTCCAGCAAAGTTTCATGTTGTGTCGAGCCTTCTTAGTGTTTTAAAAATAGCGATTTTGATGATATCATAGTCGAGCCCCTAGCGATCCCATTCACAAGGCAATCTGACCGAAAACGAAAATACGGTCAAACTTAAAAGTGGCGTTTCCATTCTAATTATGCTTTTACACGAAAGTTCACCTCGGGTAGATTAACAAAAAGACCCCAGGTCTTTTGGCGAGAGTTACCCTTTAAGACATCTAATCATTGCCCATTATGAACATCAATGAGCAAATGATCCATACAGAAATGTTTGTTAGAAGCTGTTTTGCTGTTCTGGCTCACCTCTGTTTTTCCTCTTGCAGTTTATTGAGGAGTACCAGGGCATCGGATGCGTGGACTCCATGTGCTGTTTCTCGGAGGGGCAGAACGCCTGCTCACGGCTGGGCCGGCTGGTGGAGCGCATGACGGGCCGGTGCGACCCCGCACGAGCCTCCAGGTGCGACCTCTCTCTCTCTCGCCTCTGCTGTAAACACATCTCCTACAAGCTGGAGCACGACGAGCCCGCGGCCCGGGACCAGTGAGGCCTCGGAGCACTCAAAAGCATTCCCTCATGATTACAGTGTAGAGCTTAAGACGGGTGCTTTCATTTGCCTTTTTTAATGTTACAAAGATTAGCTAGAAGTCTCCGGGGTACGTACGTATACAAAGGAGACGCGAATCTGCCAACTCAGTGTCTTCGTCGTTCATCGTCTTCACCTTCTTCTTTCAAGGTGCGTCCTTCTTTCCTGGTGTTCGTGTCTTCTCTGTGTTGCAGATCAATGTTCTCTGCTGAAGATCCACCTTAAATATCGTGCCTCCGTACGAGTCCCATAATCGCCGAAGTCGTCTCGTCTCGTTTATTAGCAAGGCAAACGTTTATCGCGCCAGTTTATGCAAGTATATGCTTGTCGAATGTTGGACTATGTGACTTGATCCATGTCATTTCGTGTTCTGAGACGTTGCATCCCTGTTGAAGTGTTTTAATCCACGTCTTAGTCTTTGCCTTGCGTGTGTCCCTCTCGGCGGAGGGGTTTGTGATGATGGCATGCGACTGTAATGCACTCCTACGCCTCAGCTCTTTTGACCGTCTGTATCCGCACTTTGAGAAGCTACTCCGCAGTGGTGAGATGAGGACACGGAGACCCGGTCTCGCTAAACACAAGACTCCGGCTCCAGTTTAACGGCTTGAACACTGCCATTGAAGCGCAGGGTGCTAGGAGTCTCTGCTCTGACTGGCCAACGGGAGCCACTGGCTCATTTATTGCTAAGAAACAAGGGACCACATCGTGAGCGATTGAGTGAGACACTGGTAACTGTAGTCTTTCGAGAGGATTGCTTTTGTTCATCTGTTTTTATGTGTTAACTCAAAGCCTTACGGAAGTCAAATCGGTCTGTGTAACTGCATGAGGGCAGCGTTTCATATTCAAGTATGTTTAGTAATCGACGAAGGCCAGAGTATGTGTCCTTCCGAGACGTTCGTTGACCCTATTATTCCCCTCTCCGTCTTATGCCGTCTCAAATGAAGCATCTAAACTATTATAAGTTGTTGCATTTATCACTGTGCTGCTTTTTCTTCCAGTGGTTCTCAACTGGTGGGCCCAAAAAATGGCCTAATGTTGCCGTTTTAAATTTGTTAAAAGGAAGGACAAACGTTTCCCATATCGTTGGAGCTGATGGCTTTGTGAGCCGCGCTTCATGTAGCACTAAACGCGCTTCAGACAATCTGAGTTTGAGTCTTTTGCCGATCTCGTCTCCCACAATTCTCTGTGCAGTCGTGTCACGTGTTGATTTATGTCTCTACATTCAGTCACTCTACGTTAGTTTGGTACAAAATCATTCGTTAATTGGTAGCATGGAGCCAACATGCCCTAAACAAACTTGCTTGAGTGTACTTTTGTATGACTTTGGTATGTCTACAGCAGAACCAGTTGAGAACCACTGCTTCAGACAATGAAAGAGATTGTTTACTATGGTATGAAGCCGGTAAGCCACATGTACCCTGAATATGCATACATTTACTGATTATAAATGCGAAAACACGCTCTAATTTTGTAACTTTTTACCTCTTCAAGATCTTAAAACGGTTGTCTTCATCTGCAAACATGTGAAGATGGTACATATAATTTGCCCTCTTCTATACCTTCTTACACGTGATCCAAAGATAATCGCATTACTGTAGCTATCGGTGTATTCTTGATCTTATATAGCATGGATCTGTGATGTTTTGATGAAGACAATGCCCTCTGGTGTTCACGAGTAGCAGGTCTGGCGTTTGAGGAACATGGCTTTGCAACGGCTCCGATCCTCAAGGGCTGCTTAATTCCACTCTATTTACAGATATTATATACATTTTATAGTAAACCTATATATACACATATTTTTCTACAAGTACTAGATTTATGTTATGAATTGGTTTCTACTTATATACTGTAAATTATCTTAGTTTTATGTATAGGTACCACACCCGACATGCCTAGGAAAAGGTTAATATACTTTCAAGGGAATGTAATCTATGTGAATGTCAAGGTTGTGGAAGGATGTTGTGTTTTTATATTTGTTTATTGTCCATTAACCCATGTCCATTAACCCATGCCCATTAACCCATGCCCATTAACCCATGTTGCACTAACGTTTCCTCATCCATTTCTCCATTGGCTGTGACTCTTGTTGGTTTCTTGCTGATCTTCGTGCACTAAGAGTTAACTGGTTAAATAGAGACTTAGAAATAATACTCTTGTAACCCAATAACTCATTCACACAATGGCAAGACCGTAAACTTAATCATGGATGCAAGTGCAGAGCTGAAGTTAGCCATTCCTCAGAGATTGTCAGATTGAAATGCATTTTAAACCATCGTTTGAAATTATATCTTAGACGTAATACAAGAAATTTGGTCATTTTAGCCTAACAGGATGGATTTTTGTTATTTTAAAGTGAGATAAATCAGTTAAATAATAAGTTAAATCAAGTCATACCAAACATTAAGGACCGTTAAAGGGTTAGTTCACCCAAAAAATGAAATTCTGTCATTAATTGCTCGCCCTCATGTCGTTCAGAACACAAATGAAGATCTTTTTATTTTAACTGGAGAGATTTCTGTCCCTCCATTGAAAGTCTGTTCACCCAAAACATTGGCGCTCGACTGAACTCGATCGATGCCCGAGAACAAACCTCATTGGTTCTTGCAGAAACTCGAACTTGCTTCCGTTGACCATATTGTGTGTGTTTTATATATATATATGTATGGATCAGTGTTACTTTTACGATGTCTACTTTTTGAAGTTGTTGGTGTAATAGACCGAAAGAAATCTCAGGTTTTATTAAAGATATTTTCATTTGTGTTACGAAGATGAACGACATGGGAGTAAAGGATGACAGAATTTTCATTTTTGATTGAACTCTTTAAGGATTTTAAATGTATACAGTACAGGCCAAAAGTTTGGACACATTACTATTTTTAATGTTTTTGAAATAAGTTTCTTCTGCTCATCAAGCCTGCATTTATTTGATAAAAAATACAGGGAAAAAGAAGTAATATTGTGATATATTATTACAATTTAAAATAATTGGTTTTCAATTGATTATACTTTAAATGATAATTTATTTCTGTGATGCAAAGCTGAATTTTCAGGATCATTACTCCAGTCTATCACATAATCCTTTAGAAATCATTCTAATATTCTGATTTATTATGAGTGTTGGACACAGTTAATATATATTTGATGAATAAAAGGTTAAAAAGAACTGCATTTATTCAAAATAAAATAATATTTTCTAATAATATAAATCTTCTTTATTATCAATTTAACACATCCTTGCTGAATAAAAGTATTGATTTAATTCAAAAAAAGAAAGAAAAAAATTACTGACCCCAAATGACTGACCAGTAGTGTATATTGTTGTTACAAAAGATTTCTGTTTTAAAACATTTGCTTCTTTTATTTTTTTACTTTTTATTCGTCAAAGTATCCTAAAAAGTATCACAGGTTATGAAAAAATATTAAGCAGCAGAACTGTTTCCAACTTTGATAATGAATCAGAATATTAGAATGATTTCTAAAGGATCATGTGATAGACTGGAGGAATGATCCTGAAAATTCAGCTTTGCATCACAGAAATAAATGATAATTTAAAGTAGAATAAATTGAAAACCAATTATTTTAAATTGTAATAATATATCACAATATTACATTTTTTTCTTTATTTTTGATCAAATAAATGCAGGCTTGATGAGCAGAAGAAACTTCTTTCAAAAACAATAAAAATAGTAAAGTGTCCAAACTTTTGGCCTGTACTGTACTATATATATATATATTAAGTGAAATATATCCCTATATTAATATTCATTTAAAACTTTTTTTTTTTTTTTGTTGTTTTTTTGTAGTGATTGATGCAGATCTCGATATTTAGATAAAAAGGTGGTCGATATAATGTAGATATATATTCATTATACAATTGAATCATTTGCATTGTAATATATACTTAAGGGTAACTCTTATTTTAAGGTGGCGTAGTTACATGTTACTACATGTACTTACTATAGTAATCAAATATTATAATAGTAAATTAAGCGTAATTACAAGTAACCCTAACCGTAACTCTATAGTAAGTACATGTAGTTAATTAATATTACTAATACAATGTAACTACGTCACCTTACAATAGTGTAACGTACTTAAGTTCTAAATGAAATAAGACTTTAAAACATTGTAATCTATGATAGAAAGCTATAGATTATCCACACCAGACTGTCCACACTGTCCCCCTCACTGTTCGCCATTTCCTTAATACTTCCAGATCTTGGAGCGACACGGAGACCTTCTTCTCCAATGACCGGAGCATCCTGACGCTCTCGCCCATGGAGGTCTCTCATTGTTAATGCAGTCTGGAGCCTGAAGATGCCTAACACCCCCCCCCCCCCCCCCCCCCCATTGAGCCCTTGTCCAATCACCAGCCAGACTTTCACTGATGTCTCACTTTAAGAGCTCTGTTAATCAGAGCGTCACGTCATATGTGATCAGCAACAAGGGATATACGTGGGAAAAAAACCAAAGGATGTGTCTGACTTGAACGTCTCTGCTCGTAAAACCACGAAACCTGTACGAAAAGGGCCGCCATCTTTCCTGAGGAAAACGAAGGGGTCTGTTTGAAGCCATAGTTCCCTCTTTTAATTGCCTGATTTTCAAGGTATTAAAACGTGAGCGCAGTTGCTCACAAACCCGTAGCCTCCCACCCTAAGATGCCTACCTGTACGTAATCTGTACAGATGATATCACGATGCATGAATGTTTGCGGAGTTCTCGATGGAAACCTCGCATATATCGTCCTTGAACTCGGGCACCTTCACCTCCGTCGGTCATGTGCCTGCATATCATTTCTCCTTTCCTCTTGTCTCGCACATGCTAAATGTTCATTTCTAACTATTGCCATCAGTTTAATTTATCATTGTTGCCGTGTTCATTGTTTTTCTGCTTGTGTTGCTAACCACTTGTCAAAAGCTTATTTGATCATTTTCTTGTTTTGTGTGTATGCGTGTGTGTATTTAGTCACGTAAGAGGGCGTAGTCTGGGTTAATGTAAGGCCGGAGCATTGAGACAACCGTTTTAAACTTGCTTAGATCAACTATATTGAAGTTTATGATATCCGACTGCATGCTACACTTTGGTCAGTCTGTCTCAATATCCCTGTAACAGAGGCCTAAAAGTGAACTCGACATAAACGCTCCCGTTTTGCGGAGTCTAGTCTTGGGGTTTCTCTTTATTTTTGCTGCGAAGGCCAGAAATCTGGTGCCGTGACCCGGGCGGCAGCTGGAGAATCAGGTTTTATGATGGAGAACGGTTACATTATGAATTGTGGATTACTCTATTTTGGTACTACTTCTTCTCTCTAGATTTTATTTGTATATCATTTCTCATGTCAAATGTTGATCATAACTGTTTCAATTCTTGCGTTAAAATCAAACGGCTAAGTTGTTTTGCTATATAATGTGTTTTATATAGCAACGCAAGTAAATGCCACTTGTTACTCAGAGACATTAGCAATAAGACTCGATCTAGACTGGAAATACCTGATCTAGCTGTGATGTCAATCATCCATGTTGCGTTTTCATCTTTATTTTGTGTAAACATATGTTCTTCTAATTGTACTCTCCTCACAGTGAATATGTTTATTGCTGATGTTATGAAAGTTCTATTTACGGAATAAATACATTTATAAAAATCTAGTGTTTCATTGTTATTAATCCACATTTCAGTTTTTGCACAAGTTCACGATGCAGAAGATATCTTACGATCAATCGGATTTGCGAAAAGTGATTTTTATTTTATAAGATGATGAAGAAGAAATTCAGAGCACTTAATTGGCCAGACTACACTAAACATGTAATCAAAACAGATTATCACTCCAAAAAAAAAGGTTTTGCCTCGTTAAATTTAATTAATTAAAATAAGCAAAAGTAACACAATTGTTTAATATTTTGTCACAACTTAATTTAATTGTGTTTAGTCAACCTAATATTTAAAACTGAAGTTGACTTAATTTGTGTGAACTACATGAATCATTTTTTTGATGACAACTAACTGGGCAGTGGATCTGTAGTTCCCAGCATGCTTTGCAAGGGACTGCATTAGGAGAGTAAATTTAGGGATTAAAGTGTTATTTTATGTAAATGGAAAGATGTTGTTAATTAATGTTAGTGTTTAATATGCAGTATTAATAGGCAGGGCAAAAATTAAATGTAGTCAACCTGACAAAACTTTATCTTAATGAATTTAAGTTCATACAACAAGATTACAACAAATCATTTCAAACAAATTAGATTTTGTTGGAAAAATGTAATTAATTTTCGTGGAAAAGTAGTTTAATCAAGTTCGTTCAACAGGGTTTTTTTTTGTGAGTTTTACAAGAAAATACTATTTCAGTCTTCCTACTTAATTTCTTCAATGTGTTTCTTGCCGTATCTTTGTAATTATGAGTGCAAATTGTTTCGAAGTAAATCCTACACCATTTTTTTCAGTGTAATTGTGAACTCTATTAACCGTGTCAATGGGGAACGAGACTCGAGAGACGTCCCTGTGCTAATCCCAGTGTTTTCAGTAGCGCTCTGTTTGAAACTACCCTTCAAACAGCATAAAGCGATCATCGTTTTCTCCATTTACATCAGTGGTTTGGTTTTGTTGAAATGCAAATACTTGCAAATGTGTTTAATGGGAGAGATGTCTCGCCAGTCCACAGTCATGCTGTGGTGAACCCGGAAAATCAGCCAAGCGCTTCAGACGGTGGACATCCAGGAAAATGGGCCCAACAAACCCATCTTTATCTACCAAATGATGACATCATGGTACAAAAGTTACGGCACATACTCAGAGAGACCATTCTGAAAAAGAAACATTTTCTCGCCTTCCCAACTGCAAAACTATAAGAAAGTTGAATCTGAAATCTCAAAAGACGGAACTAATTTGTAGTGCTTTCTTAAAATCTTCAATCTAATTTCTGATCAATTTGGTGGTTTAAACCATCTTAACGTTCTTAATATGATATTACTTTGCGGAGACAGTATGACAATATGTGACCCTGGATCACGTCACCAGTCTCGAGTCGCACGGGTATATCTGTGGCAATAGCCAACAATACATTATACGGGTCAAAATGATCGATTTTACTTTTATGCCAAAAATCATGAGGATATTAAGTAAAGATCATGTTTCATGAAGATATTTTGTTAATTTCCTACCATAAATATATAAAACATGTATGTTTGTGAGTGAATGCTGCACAATCGCCAACACAAATGAACAACTTTAAAGGAGATTTTCTCAATGTTTCGATTTTTTTGCCCCCTCAGATTCCAGATGTTCAAATAGTTGTATCTCGTCCAAATATTGTCCTATCATAATTCATTTAGGCTTATTTATTCCGTTTTCATATGATGTATAAATCAGGCTCATGTGACTGATTTTGTGGTCCAGGGTCACATATAGCGACACACTACTGTGTCATAAAATTGCATAAAATGTATATGAGGGCTGCATATTGCCAACTGCCTTATGTATCACATTGGATATTATAAGTCAGAATTCAGTATATGGTGAAGCATCATTTGAAAACCAAAAAGAAATAGTATGTTTTTTTCAATGACCTAAAATCCAGATCTTGCATACAACAGGAACCATGGTTGTCTGAAATCAAATGCATCCCTATATAGTTGGAGAATGAGTAGAACCTAAAAGAGTATTATGTCAAAATACATATTGGAAAAACAGGAGAGTGCCTGTTCAGATGCCAGGCAAATCAGATTAGTATTATTTGTTCCTCCAATTCTCTCTGACTGTCTGCACTATTGATCGCAAATGATCAAATCAGATTTGTGTGTCCAGACATATCTGAACTGTCTGCGTGTGTTGCTTTGGTGATGACGTAGGCGTACCCACGTATGTGATGAGGAGGCTTTCAAAACCAATGCATCATCTCTCTCACACAGTGCACAAGGAAAGCGTAGACTGCTGTGTATTGTGATGTCTGGGCTGTAGTCACGGCGGACATCTTTTGACATTGTACTTGAATGTTGTTTAAATTCTTCCGGAATTTCGCGAGACGCAAAAGACCATTTGAAATCCGATTTGAGCATCCAGACTGAGATCTGTACAAATCCTGTTGGAATCGCATTTCAAAACCGCTCCATCTCCAAATGTGAAGAAAATAATCAGATTTCATGTGTTTTGTTTTTTTTGCTGTCCAGAGTTGAAAAAATCTGATATTTTCCCAACCATCTGAATAGTCTTAATCCTTCAGGAGAGATTCTGAAGCGTGTTCACGATGGACACTTTACTATCCCATAAGGCCTCGGGAGAGGATTTATGAAGCGCAAAGAAGAGAGTCAAATGACAAAGGTAGTTACTCCGAGTTTCAGAATGAGTTTGGGTCGGGACAGGATTCCCAGAGCACCACAGGTGAGTCACGTCACACTTCAACAACTAAAACACGATCCAGAGACGCTCATGATGATCCTTGAACTGAGACACTGAAATCTCTCAGGCAAACCTGCTTTACGTTTATATTGCCGTCCAAAAACATAATTTACCTCCATACTGACGTCCCATCGATTGAATGTAACAACTAATGCCACAAATGATGACATTTCATTGTGAGATTCACCCATCCTCACTCCAGGCCTTGCCATTGAAAGTCTATTTCAGGATTGTTCTGCTGAAATCCTTCAGGATGATCAGTGGAATCTCATTAGTGCTCATATATAATGCAGGCGAACTGTTTCTATTTCAAGAGAATGATCTTTAAGTGTTGACATGTTGAAGAATGATTGTGTGAAGTGTGTATTAATAACCGCACTGATCATGCATGCAATGTACATTTACCCTCTGAAACTTGTATTTAAAAAAACTGATTGAAGCAATTTTTACAGGATACCAACGACTTCAGTGCATTAATCATGATTAATTGGCACAAGCTTGACCCCTGACCTAAACACAACCTTTCATTTGAATAAAATGTAAAAGCAATTTAAAGAGGGTTTTATTTTATTTAAGGTGTTGTCGAGGGGAGGGATGACTGAATTATGTAAATGTCATGGGTGATTCCCAGCATGTGTTTTTGTGTTAAAAAATGGCAAACACAGCAGTGGAATGAAAAAATAAAACGCAATATATATATATATATATATATATATATATATATATATATATATATATATATATATATATACAGTATATATAAAAAAAAATTACTTTTAACTTTGTAAGGGTGGTTTCTATAAGTGAATATATAACTAAAGCATTAAGTATTGCAAAAAGAAGCAATGAAGCTTTTTAACACAAATATACTGACACCTGATTTATTCCTGGAAGCTTTTCTGGATGGTTTATTTTCCTGCCATCCGGTGGTCCTGTGGATGAAGCGAGTGTCCTGTGTCTCTATGTTCCAGTGTCCCTTTATTCCTGTGTCCAAGTGTTCCCGTGTCCCCGTGTCCAAGTGTTCCCGTGTCCCTGTGTTCCTGTATCCCAGTGTCCCTGTGTTCCCGTTTCCCAGTGTTCCCATATCCCAGTGTCCCTGTTTCCCGTGTCCAAGTGTTCCAGTGTTCCCGTATCCCAGTGTTCCTGTATCCCAGTGTCCCTGTGTTCCCGTATCCCAGTGTTCCAGTGTTCCCGTATCCCAAAGTCCCTGTTTTCCCGTTTCCCAGTGTCCCTGTGTTCCCGTATCCCTGTGTTCCTGTATCCCAGTGTTCCCGTATCCCTGTGTTCCCGTATCCCAGTGTTCCAGTGTTCCCGTATCCCAGTGTTCCCGTATCCCAGTGTTCCTGTGTCCCAGTGTTCCCATATCACAGTGTCCCTGTGTTCCTGTATCCCAGTGTCGCTGTGTTCCCGTTTTCCAGTGTTCCCGTATCCCTGTGTCCCAGTGTTCCCATATCACAGTGTCCCAGTGTTCCCGTGTTCCAATGTTCTAATGTTCCAGTATCCCAGTGTCCCTGTGTTCCCGTGTTCCAGTATCCCAGTGTTCTCCTGTCCCAATGTTCCAGTGTTCTCGTGTTCCAATGTTCTAATGTTCCAGTATCCCAGTGTCCCTGTGTTCTCGTGTTCTAGTATCCCAGTGTTCTCGTGTCCCAATGTTCCAGTGTTCTCGTGTCCCAATGTTCCAGTGTTCCCGTATGCCAGTGTTCCCGTGTCCCAGTGTCAGGTCAGGACACTGAGTCATGTCCCGTTACTGGAGGCAAGCGGTGAGTACATGTCTGCAAGAGGAAGCTCAGGTTAACATCTCAAACAAGCGTCACACACACACTGAACCAACATCATCAATGACACAACCGTCTCATGCAGGCTGACTCCATCTGTTTCTCATCATCTTAAACACCTTCTCATCTGAAGACTAAATTCATTTTATAGACAAATTTCAGTTGTGCATGTATGTATGCATTTAAAAAATATTTTTTATTTACTGGTGATCTGGGGCAGACAGTTCACAGTCAACAAGTGTTGGGAATATTAAAAATCATCCCAGGAATCGGCTTAGGAAGTTGAGTGAGTCAGGATTGTGCAGAGCTGGGATCTCATCCAGAGGCTGAGACCTTGAAGAAGCTCAAACATGGAAGACCATTTCAGCCACTTACGAAACAAAGTCATGCTTTGGTAAATCTGGTAACACTATTTCTCTGGTCCATTTTAGACACGGTATAAAGAATGGATGTATGGATTATTTCCTGTCGCTCACATACAACCAGTTACAGTTTTACTTTTAAAACATTGGCAGCAAACTTTAAATGTACTACTTTAAACATTACTTTGACAATCACTATGTTCTCTCTCAGTGTCCTCTCTGTTAGCGCTTCAGATATAACATTCTGACTCACAATCAGCCAATGAGCAAAAACAAGCCAACATAGAAGATTTATCTAATAATGACCTGCATGGTCTTTAAAACTAAATGTATTTGTCCAAATTTAATTTAAAGGGAAAGTAGTCAAAATTAACAGGGTGGACAATAAGCTAAAAACATCGATTATAATTGTTCAAATAAATGTAATAATTAAAATGTATATACATACATACATACATTAGAGAGAATTATTATTGATATTCCCAAACACTGAAAGAAATAAAAAAGGAAAAAAAACATATATAGTAAGTGTTGTATTTATCATGTGTTTATCACAATCAAATCTTTTTTTAAAAATAATATTAACAAATGTACTTGTAGTGTAACTGCAAATCTTAATCATGACACTCTAAGTCATTATGACGTTATAATTTAGACATAAATATGACAAGTCAAAACTGACATACTAAGTTATGCTTATGACATGAGGCATAATTTTGACTTAAGTATCACATAAAAATTCTAAATTATGACCAAAAAAAAGTACATACTAAGACAATTTGCACACAAGTCTTTATGACATAATTTTGACTTTTTGTTATAATTTGATAACACTATCATAGCAGGGACATCAACTACATTTTCACACTAAACATGACGCTGAAAATAACGAGCTGTGATTGGTTGCTCTTGGGCTCTGGGCAGCCATTGGTCAATGAAAGCCCAGACCTTCTGTCATAAGGAAGAAGTGGCTCCAGATCGAGAGCGGGGGACTCAAGAGAAGACTTTTGCAAAAGGACATTTTTTTTTTAATAGTGTAAGAGGTGAAAGAGAGTTTGTGTTTGAGAGAAAGAATAAATAGTTTTTTCTTTAAATAATATACTGTAAATATAAAAAAAAATAAAAAAAAATTTTTATGTTGTCATTTTTAAAAATGTTGTTAATAAATGTCCATATGTGTTAATTGTTAATGCATGCTCATATTAAAGTGTAGTTGTTCATTTTTAATAAAGCCTTAATCTTTGTAAATAGTTGAATTTGTGTTTCACTGCGAAAACAAGTTGCGTTTAGCCGCTTCTGGGCCACATGTGACCCGGGGTCAAGCCGGATCTGGGTGACATCACTGCTGTAATCTGGGAAGCAGGAGGCCGATCGCTGTCAGGAGTACAGGGACACTCACAAGCATTTCAGACATGCTGATGGTGCCGAAGTTTTGCTGTATAAATCAAATTGTTTACATATATTTCAATCATGTTTTAAGTGCAGATTGAACACTTTCCTTAAAGTTCACCCAAATATTCTGTCCTCATTTACTCACCCTCAAACCTGTATGAGTTTCTCTCCTCTGCTGAACACAAAAGAATATACTCTGAAGAATGTCAGTAATCAGACAGTTGTTGGACCCCATTGACTTCCACTGTATTGTTTTTCCTACTATGAAAGTCAGTGTTCAAAGTCTGTGTTCAACAGAGAGAAACTCATCTGTGCTGCGGGTAAAGACTATCCTAACTAGTATTTAAAAAGAGTAACAATATATGAGAAGACTTTTCTTGATAAGGGATTTGTATGGAGCTAGAATTGTGTCTTTATTACATGCGAGAAAATAAATGATCTGAGAGAAAAAAAAAAAAAGTTAGAGAAAGTTATCACACTGATAGCAAAAAAGCATTTCATGAGAGAAAAAATAATATTTGAGAGAAAAAGTTTTCATAACAATAGCAAAAAAAGAATAATATTTGAGACTGAAAAAAGTTTTGAGAGAAAGTATTTTCTCATAGAACATAAAAAAATATAAATTTGAAATTTTTTGAAATTTTTTCTGAGAAAAAAACTATCTCTCAAAATACTTTGAAAAAAACTCTAAAATATATATATTTTTTTGCTATCAGTGTGATCACTTTTTTTTTTCTCTCAGATCATTTATTTTCTCACATGTAATAAAGAAACAATTCTATCTCCATAGATTTGCATCCCAGTTCTGATTAAAGTAATTATTAATAATAATATTATTACACTATAACATGGATTTCATGAGTGTTAAAGAGTCTTTTGTTCGAAGACGTTAATTGACGCTAAGAGTGGATAATTAATTCAACACCATCACACACACACAAGCACACTTGAATTATGTACATTCATGTATATTTCTGTAATATGTTCATGTGTAATTTTCTATCCTTATGGAAACACTTTGAAGATGTTGTATTTGTGTTTAATACTAATGATTGGTTAAGAGTGACTGTATTACATTATTTCATAATTAAAGGATACAACTTTATAATGTTGTTTGGCCTAAAAAAAAAGGTCAGTTTTATGTCATGTAGAAGATAATAACGGCGAGCCCAAAGGATCTGGAGTCTGAACTAGTAAGGATTTCCCTTTTTTCCTCCTTTCTTTATTGATAAAGTTATATATTAATATATATATTATATAATAATATTATACAGCAGCTACAGAAAAGGTTTGGCAGAGGTTGTTTTTTGTCTGTCTAGAGATGCAGAGCTATATGTTCTCCTGCTCTGCAGGTGAATTTTAAAGTAAAATCTTACACACTCTTTATGTTGTTTTCTCTTTCTAGTACGACATGTGGATCTTTGACTGCAAGAAATAGTTTGAACAGATCAGATTTTTTTCTCCTCATTTTCTTACTTCAGGTAAGTCTAGATCCTCCTCATGTTTCCTCATCCTCAACAAAGTTAGATTTTTTTATTTAATTTTTTGGTTTTGCTGTGTCTGTTAATGATGGTGTCCTTGTTTCCTTGAGCATGTTGTGCTGTGAGGAGTTTTGGCTTCCTCTGATGGCATCACAGCAGCTGTATGCAACACTAGTCAGGATAGAAACCATATTTATTTTCCTGATTTAAATTTTTCCGGGGTTTTTTGCATGTAAACAAACCTGTAAGGGATATAGACAGTCCATGGAAAAATATGGGAAAGTGAATTTCTCTGGCCTGTCTGTCTGTCACACTGACCAATCCGTCTCTCCTCATCTCTTCCAGGGCTTTGACCCTCACACTGTTTGCATAAGTGTTTCTGGATTTGGAAATGATGTTTGAAAGGGAAAATAATCCTATGATTTCAGTTTCACTCTTCATTCTGCGGCACAAGCAAGACATGATCAGTAGGGGGCAGTCATGCTTCATTCTCCAACAAACACAGACTGTTAGTGGATAGTTCTCTGTCTGATAGAGTGTGTTCACACTTGGCATGTTGGATTAAAACGAACCCCGGTGCGATTGCTCTGTTAGTGCGGTTCATCTGAATAAGTGTGAACACTGATCTGAACCCTGGAGCACCAACAAGCGGAGCGAGACGCTGAAAAGATGAGTCTCTCTCTGCTTACAAATGAACTCTGGTGCGGTTCGACTTAAATATGAACGCAACTCGAACCAAAGACATCTAAACAAACCAAAAACAGGACGTGATGTCACAAGAAGCGGCCCTAAAAAGGGCAGAATGTTCACGCATATCGTTTTTTCTCATCATAGTCTCGATGTTGCCCATCATCACAGTTCAGTACAGGTTCTGAACAGCATCTCCTCACAGCAGATCTTCATTTCTGTGTGTGAGGGATTCCTGACGCTGTTTTGACTCCTTTACACATTTTATAAGCTCTTCATGAGTTCCCAGCTGGTCAAAATGCCATCATATGTAAAAAAATATGACCTATGCAATGCCACTGAAAAACACAGTGACACATTACAAATAAAAAAATTATTTTTTTTAAACGTAACTGCATAAGTGTCCATACTCTTCTGTAATTGGGTATGTGGCAGTGTAGAGAATTCAATCTTATCTAGGTCATGTGAAACAGTACACACCTGTTTTACCTGAAGTGACTCTCAGCTGTTTATGTTTTTTTTAAGATTTACAAGAATTATTACCATGCCATTTGCAAGCCATGGGCCTCAAATAGCTTACGTAGCATCAATGGGATCTCATTGTTGAAATGTATTGCTCAGGTGAGGTCTACAAAAAATGTGTGCTGTCTTCGTGGCTCGTTTTCCTATTCTGCACTGAAATATTCATTGTTTCCTCGCTCCTCCAGGAAGGAGATCCTCCAGCCTGTGACCCGGTAACCGATCAAGCTTAAATGAGCTCAGTCATCTTGAAGGACATCTCAGTTCTCTAATTGCACGACGAGGATGAGGAACCAGGAGGCGAGGAACGAGGATGAGGAACGAGGAGGCAAGGAGTGAGGAACGAGGACGCGAGGAACCAGGATGAGGAACGAGGAGTGAGGAACGAGGAGGCGAGAAACGAGGAGTGAGGAACGAGGATGAGGAACGAGGAGGCGAGGAACGAGGAGTGAGGAACGAGGAGGCGAGAAAGGAGGAGTGAGGAACGAGGAGGCGAGGAACGAGGAGTGAGGAACGAGGAGGCGAGGAGTGAGGAACGAGGATGCGAGGAACGAGGAGTGAGGAACGAGGAGGCGAGGAGTGAGGAGTGAGGAACGAGGAGGTGAGGAACGAGGAGTGAGGAACGAGGAGTGAGGATGAAGAACGAGGAGTGAGGAGTGAGGAACGAGGAGTGAGTATGAGGAACGAGGAGTGAGGAACGAGGAGGCGAGGAACGAGGAGTGAGGAACGAGGAGTGAGGAACGAGGAGGCGAGGAACGAGGAGTGAGGAACGAGGAGGCGAGGAGTGAGGAACGAGGAGGCGAGGAACGAGGAGTGAGGAAGGAGGAGGCGAGGAAGGAGGAGTGAGGAACGAGGAGGTGAGGAACGAGGAGTGAGGAACGAGGAGTGAGGATGAAGAACGAGGAGTGAGGAGTGAGGAACGAGGAGTGAGTATGAGGAACGAGGAGTGAGGAACGAGGAGGCGAGGAACGAGGAGTGAGGAACGAGGAGGCGAGGAACGAGGATGAGGAACGAGGAGGCGAGGAACGAGGAGTGAGGAATGAGGAGTGAGGAACGAGGATGAGGAACGAGGAGTGAGGAACGAGGAGGCGAGAAAGGAGGAGTGAGGAACGAGGAGGCGAGGAACGAGGAGTGAGGATGAGGAGGCGAGAAACGAGGAGTGAGGAACGAGGAGGCGAGAAACGAGGAGGCGAGGAACGAGGAGTGAGGATGAGGAACGAGGAGGCGAGGAACGAGGATGAGGAACGAGGAGGCGAGGAACGAGGAGTGAGGAATGAGGAGGCGAAGACCGAGGAGTGAGGAACGAGGAGGCGAGGAACGAGGAGTGAGAAACGAGGAGTGAGGATGAGGAACGAGGAGTGAGGAACGAGGAGGCGAGGATCGAAGAGTGAGGAACGAGGAGTGAGGAATGAGGAGGTGAGGAACGAGGAGTGAGGGTGAGGAACGAGGAGTGAGGAACGAGGAGTAGCGATGAGCAAGGATGCACAGGGATCTGTATTAGGCCCTCTGTTATTTTCAATATATATGATGCCACTTGGAAATATTATAAGGAAACATGGAATTAGTTTCCATTGTTATGCTGATGACACTCAAATATATATTTCATCACGGCCGGATGAAAATGCTAAATTTTCCAAATTGACAGAGTGTGTTAAAGATATAAAAGATTGGATGACCCGTAATTTTCTTTTATTAAATCCAGACAAGACAGAGGTAATACTTATCGGTTCAAAAAACCGCCCACAAAACCTCGCACAATACAACTTTAACATCATAGGATGTCCTGTTACTTTATCCTCTACAGTAAAAGACCTGGGTGTTATACTCGATTGCAACCTGTCTTTTGAAAATCATATTTCATATGTTACAAAAACAGTCTTTTTCCACCTTAGAAACATTGCTAAGCTACGTAATATGCTATCAGTTTCTGATGCAGAAAAGTTAGTTCATGCATTCATGACCTCGAGACTGGATTACTGTAATGCTTTACTAGCTGGTTGTCCTGCATCCTCAATAAACAAGCTACAGTTAGTCCAAAATGCCGCCGCTAGAGTTCTTACTAGATCAAGAAAATATGATCATATAACACCGATTTTATCATCACTGCATTGGTTACCTATAAAGTTCCATATTAATTACAAGGTATTGCTACTGACCTATAAAGCCCTAAACGACTTAGCTCCAGTCTATTTAACGGATCTTCTATCACCCTATAATCCATCGCGCTCTTTAAGATCACTAAATTCAAGGCTTTTGGTCATACCTAGGATATCCAGAACCACCAAAGGAGGGAGAGCATTCTCACATTTGGCTCCAAAACTCTGGAATAGTCTTCCTGATACTGTTCGTTGCTCAGACTCGCTCTCCCAGTTTAAAACTAGATTAAAGTCGCATCTCTTCAGCCAGGCATTCATATAATCCTACAGTTCAAACTACAATCCGGCCTCTAGCTCATAAATGCCAGAGGAGAACTGGCCCCCGACTGAGCCTGGGTTCTCCCAAGGTTTTTTTTTCTCCATTAGGTCACCTGATGGAGTTTTAGGACACCATTAGGTCACTTGATGAAGTTTTTCGGTTCCTTGCCACTGTTGCCTTTGGCTTGCTCGTTGGGGATATTTAATTTAATTTTATCAATCAATAAATTCCTCTTGAAACAAACTTTGTTGTATTATTTTAATTTAATACTGTGAAGCTGCTTTGATACAATCTGTATTGTGAAAAGCGCTATACAAATAAACTTGACTTGACTTGACAGGTGTAGTGTATCCTATGCGGAAGTCTTTCTTGAAGAGAAACCTGACGCACATATGAATTCGCCTCCCCTTTCACATCTGTCACAACCATTTTAATTTATGCTTTACTTTGCAGTTTAAATAAACCATATATCTCACATATATCAACAGGGCATCTTACTTTATTATTATTATTTATTAATTTCTTAAATAACCAAACTTTAACAACATAAGGGCAGATCCTTTGAGCGCAGCTGACGTCGCAATGAAGTGATGCTCGAGTGATCAAGAATATTCCAATACACAAATAATCTTTCCTTTGATTCCTCCATCCTCATTTTCTTTCCCTGCCACCTTCCCTCACATCCTACAGGGGTTGGAGCTGAGACGCGTGGGAAGGAAGTGAGGATGCACAAATAAGAAATGAGAAGCACCCTGTGAGTAACGCAGCACCAGTACCCACTCCATGTGGTTCAATCAAACTCAAGGAGAATGTCAAATTCCAAGAATTAGTCTTTTAATAACAAACCAAAATACTCAGAAGATCATACAAACAGGCAGAAGAACTGAAAACCACACAGTGTCAGCAAGAACCGATAAGAGATACCGAACAGGGTATATATACACAGGACTAAATGAGTAAATTAACAATGGACAGGTGGACACAATAGGTTACTATGGTAACAGACGGGCACAGACTAGAAAACTAGGGCTGAATCTGAAATCCCCCCTATACCCTCAAATAGGGCACTATTTGAGGGAACAGCCATTTGTAGTGGTGTCCGAAACCATAGTGGACGTTATTGATTGCACTCAATCAATCCCACAATGCACCGCAATAACGAGTGTCGAGCCGATGTACGTCCAACGGCTGTCTGAATTCACTCACTCGTTTTCATTCACTCCTTCAAGAGAACTGTATTAGTGGACTAACGTAGGGAGTAGTGAGTGAGGGTTTAGTGGGCGATTTCAGATTTAGCCTAGTTCAACAAACATATGGCAGCAATGCAGCGATTGGCTGGCAGCAAGACAGCAATTGAATTATATTATATTATATTTAAGAAGAACATCACACACCTGATGAAAAATGTTCTGGACCTTTAAAAGGAAATGGCCAAGCGAACAAAACAACATAAAAATTATAATAGATAAAAGAAATGTACTGTTTGATACATGATTCCCAATTATTTCCATTATTTCATGATTTCTAGTATTTGTACAGGCTTTGTTCCCATAATACAGTAGCTGTCACTGTTCAAATTAATGCTCAGCTTGGAATAACTGTACATCATGTGTGTAAGACTGCAATAAAATAAAAAATAAAAAGATGCAATCTAATCCTGTTAATATGAAAGAAGCTGCTGCCGAGCAGGCTTGAGCTCACAGAATTGTAAAGACAGAGTGACTCGAGTGCATGGAAGCAAAACGAAAGTAACAAAATAAGGAACAAGAGATGTCATTTCAATGCTTTCATTGACAGGAATCCACACGTCCGTATTTTGTGGTAAGAAATTGAGTTTATATATGTCAAATAAAAATGGGCTGTCACTGTATTTCAGCTTTTGATTTCAAGACTGATGTTTGTGTTCTGATAGTTCAATGTGCAAACTTTCTAAAGTAACCTAAACTGTGGAAACATCAGTGGATAAAGTGGATTAGTTTAATCACATTTGATTTTACTCTTTATAAACTTTTGTAATAAACTTTTGTTTTATGTTTTAAAAACTATGAACAGAAATATTTTTGATATAATGAAATTTTGTAGAGGCTGTTCATTTTGTCGCACGAACAGAAGGACTGAACATAATGAGAAATACATTTTTTTTAGAGTTTACCAAAGCAATTGACAGGTTTAGTCACCTAACCCTAACCCTAACCCTAACCCTGTAAATAACTTTGAAGCAACAAATGTAAAAAAAAAAAAAATTTGTACAAATGCTATCTTTAAAGATATCAAATATCTAATACAGTAACTATCTAATATAAATCTAATATATAATGTAATAATGATGTCTTTAAAGCTGCAAATGAATTATTCATGATGAGGATGGCAGTTTCTGTTTCCTGGGTGGAGTTGTAAAGACCAAGTAACTTGATTCCATGTAAGAAAATGGAAGTTAAAAACAAGGAAAAAGAGAAGTGTTTTAGTGCTTTCACTAACAGGAATGACACGTCCGTATTTTGTGGTAGGTTAAGAGATTAATTTTACACACAGTCATATAAAAATGGGCTGCCACTTGTATTTCAGCTTTTAAAGTGGATTTGCAGACTGATGTTTGTTCTTTGTTAATGTGCAAACCTTCTAAAGTAACATTTGAGAGGACGCTGGCGTCAGTTGTTGGCCGCTTATCCGTTCTGAACAGTTATTTGTTTTTGCCTTTTTACACGGATTGTTTTTAAACTGAATGCTGTCCACGCACCTATCGTTATCTCTATAACATCGACTCAACTGCTCATCTTTACATATTGATTTCACCTCCTTTAAAGACTGAAAGAAAAGGAAGGCTGAATCCTTTTACAGTAATTCGATTTATAAAGTTGAATAGAAATTACTACAAAAAGAGGCAATTTCCTTAGAATTATGTGTCAAAATACCATTAATTTGCAGCGAACTAATAGTACGATTTCCAGAGTTGTGTTTTTCCATTCTAAAGAAATCAGCAGAGCTCTGTTCTCCTTGTTCTAGCCGTTTCCTTCTCGAACGGACATAGGAGCCTTCAGCTCTGTATTTATAATACTATACTATAAATGAAAGTGAAAGTGACACGTGACGGCCAAGTATGGTAACCCATACTTGGAATTTGACCTCTGCATTTAACCCATCCAAGTTAATGCACACACATTAGGAGCCCCGGAGACTTCATTGGGAGATTCTGCGGGCCACATACGGTCTAGGTCTACCGAAGAGGAACTATCTAGCCGATGCGATGCCCGCAGTCTTTTCTCCTCTGTTTGAAGCAGAGGAGATCTCGCAGACCTTTTCTGCACTTGAGCATTACAAATTCCTACTTCATATTTGAGCAACTCCCAATTTAGGCACATTTTTTTTTGTCAGAAGAAGCTTTCACCCAATAGCATGGAATCAGAAAGGAAATTCTTTTTTTTAATTCATCATGCTTAAAGGGATGGTTCGGAGTAAAATCAACCTAGGGTCCTTTGCACCATGACCTCGAGCCAAACCCGGACGTCGAGGTCACTTCAGTGATTTGGGAAAAGCACGTAAAAGTCCTGCAGAAAGCGATCATAAGGATGTAGTGTAACGATGCCCAGTTCCAGGAATGCACTAATATTTTGTTGGTAGTACCAGTTTATAACAATTATTAGTTAACACTAAGTTGTCAACACTTCGGAAAAAATTATAATTCGTCGTTACACTACATCCTTATGCATCACTTTCCTCAAACCCCTGAAGTGATCTCGACGTCCGGGTTAGCGGTAGCATGAGCCATTAGGCAAGTGTTATTTAAATAAACTCCTGATACTTACAAACTTTCCAATGCCTCGTTTTATGAGTACAGAACCTATGCGTACTACTGTAGAAGTTTGGTACCATTCTGGGCATTATTAGTGGGGTAATTTACGAGATACAACCTTGGATCCATTAGCGCCTGCACTAAACCATCCGGCTGATTTCTCTAAATAAGCTCTAACTTTAATAATGTTCGACCAAGGGAAAAAAGGCTTCTGGGGGGTGTTTGGCTCGAGGTCATGGTGCAAAGGACCCTAGGTTGATTTTACTCCGAACCATCCCTTTAAGTAGAGAGGAATTCATTTTCCTATAAGAGGCTCTAGAACCTATATTTGAATGTCCTGTGGATAGAGGAGTAGAAAGAAGAATAGTATGGGGATCAGTTAAGTAAGAAGGAAGAATGCTAACTGAAATATTATAATGTTTGAAAGAGTGTTTGAATGTTTGAATCTTGCCGCGTGTAAGATTTAGCATTTGGGAACTTCTCTCTCCAAATATGAATTAAATATCAAACTTCTCCATGAACATTTTCAATTTTGAACTTTTGCTCTGAACCATGAGCCATCCAAACCTCGTTGCCCCAATGGTAGTGTCATTGGAAACAGAGTGAGACTCCTGGAAAAAACAGAAATCAGTTTTGAAAGACTTAGCATACAAAAACAACTTTACATTAAGTTGCATTTTCATTATCACGCAACCCCCAGGCATTGAGAGAAACTATTGAAATGGACATTCAAAAGAACAGAACAGGACAATGGATAACAAAAGTATTGGTAGTAGAACCTCTAGGGATAAAAGTGCATCGGTAAGCTGACTACCCTTACGGAAAGAAAATATGAAGAGTTCAGATGCAAAAGCCTCTAAGTGCCATCTTAAATTTTCTTCTAGAATGATCATTTTTATCAAGCTTGTCTATTTAAATTCAGTAATTTCACTTAAATGGCAATGAAAATGACCTATAATTGTCATTTAAGTGAAATTACTGAACTTAAATCTACGAGCTTGATAAAAATGATCATTCTAGAAGAAAATTAGATGGCACTTAGAGGCTTTTGCATCTGAACTCTTCATATATTTCCCAATATATGAATGATCGCCCCTAACAATGCCTTAGAAAGCATAAAGTTTGCAGCAATGCAATGCAGGTTTGAGAGGTGGCGCCCCGACAAATCTCGCGAGAATCACGACTTGCTTTACGGCACGACGTCACATACATCAACAACATATGAAGCCGCCTCTATGGAAGACACACGCATTTCAGACGTGAATCACGGCAGAGTCGACGAAGAAGACGAAGAAAGCGCGGTCGGAAGAGTGGTATTTACGACAGTAACCTTAAATACAAGTACTCCACTGCGACTCTAGGGGGCGCTGTCTGAGAAAAACGGAAACTGCATAGTGTGCCTTTAAATAGCGACTTGATCCAGCCGTGGATACAATTTCGGATGAGTACATTTTTATTTATATTCGTTAGACTATTTCCCGACTTCTGTTTGGATATATTTTTAAAATGTTAATCATTACTCAAGTCTTCAGTGTCACATGATCCTTCAGAAATCATTCTAATATGCTCATTTGATGCTCAAGAAACATTTATGATTATTATGAATGTTAAAAACAGCTGTGTACCACTTTTTTCAGGATTCTTTGATGAATAGAAAGTTCAAAAGAACAGCATTTATCTGAAATAGAAATCTGTTGTAACATTATTCACTACAGGTCAAAAGTTTGGGGTCAGTAAGAAATTAGTTTTTTTGTTGCTGTTGTTGTTGTTTTTTTAAAGAAATTAATAATTGTATTCAACGAGGATGCCTTATATTGATAAAAAGTGATAGTAAAGAAGACATTTATAATGTTACAAAATCTTTCCATTTCAGATAAATGTTGTTCGTTTGAACTTCATACATTTTTTTTTTTGTTTTTTTTTTTTTAAAACAATAAACACTGAAGACTGGAGTAATGATGCTGAAAATTCAGCTTTGATCAGAGGAATAAATATATTTAAAAATATTTGTAAATAGAAAACATTTATTTTAAATTGTAAAAAAAAAAAAAAAAAAAATCACAATATCCCTGTTTTTGCTGTATTTTTTATCAAATAAATGCAGCCTTGGTGAGCAGAAGAGACTTCTTTTTTTTTCTTTTTTTACGGTGGATCTAAAACTTTTGAACGCTAGTGTAGGTAAGTAAAGTCTTTGTGTAAAGAAAATGTATATTCAGATTATTTCTTTAAACTTAAACTTGATTCCCTTTCAAGGGAACTCGCGTTGCGTCGAAACTGACGCTATGGGGAACGCTTTGCGTGATGACGTCTTGAAGCACATGTAAAATCAGTCCAATGGTGTGGCGGAACGTCAGAGGCGGGTGACGTCACGTACCAGGAAGCTATAAAAGCCGGCCCGAAACAGAAAACGAAAGCTTTCTGAGTCTTCAGTTGCGCTCTGTGTGAAATCTGTCTCTGTATATTTGGTGTTGTCTGTCTATATCACATATATATATATTCAGTATGGCGAGCAAGCAGCAGTATAGGTTGTGTGTGCACCCCTGCCCGCGTTATTTAACGGGTGGGGACACTCACATCCTTTGTGTTGTTTGTTTGGGAGAGGAGCATGCCCAGTCAGCACTCGAGGGTGCTGGCTGTGAGCATTGTGACGCGCTGCCTTTGCGTACGCTCCGATCCCGCCTGCCGTTCTTCCAGAGCGCTCAGGATCGCGTTCCCCAGGGCTCTGGTCCCGCCGCTGCCGAGGCACGGCGTCGATCACAGACCTGGGGTTCGCAAATGGATCTATCAGTGGATGTTGAGACGGGCTCTGCCTTATCTCAGCCTCCTTCTGATAGATCCAGTGCCTCTCATCAGGGTGTGGAAGCACGCGCTGCGGTTTCTTCCCCCCCGATGGAGGCACCAATACTGCAATTGTCCAGCTCTGAGGAGTTGGACGTTGTTAGTATTGACGCTGAGTCTGAGGATTCGCCACCTCAGTCTCATGCGTTTGAAGAATTGCTTGATGTTATCACTAGAGCTGTCGAGCGATTATCTATTGAGTGGCCAGAAGATAGGCAGGACGCTCGTTCGAAAAGCAAGCTCGACGAGCGTTTCCTGCCATCTCGTGCACAGCCTCAGCGCAGAAGCCTTCCGTTTTTCCCCGATCTCCACACCGAGGTGCCGAGATCGTGGGGGAAACCAGTGTCATATAGAGTGTATACTGCACAAACATCACACTATTCTTCCATTCACAATTATAAAGAGCATGGTTATGGGGAGATGCCGAAGGTGGAAGAGACGCTCGCGAGCTATCTCTCTCCAACAACGGCATCTTCTCTGAAGGCTCCTGCACTTCCATCCAAGCCAGTAAAATGTACATCTTCCCTGATTCATAAAGCTTATGCCGCCGCCGGCCAAGCTGCAGCGTGTTTACACACAATGTCTCTAATGCAAGCTTACCAGGCTGAGTTATTGTGATTCTGAGGAGGGCGGGGGTATTAGTGCTGATACGGTGTCTGAACTACGTAGAGCCACAGATTTGTCTCTCAGGGCCACCAAGGAGACGGCTAAATCCATCGGCCGCTCTATGGCAGCCCTGGTGGCCACTGAGAGGCATCTGTGGCTCAACTTAAGTGACATAAAGGACAAAGAAAAACATGTTCTTTTAGATGCACCAGTATCCACTCAAGGGTTATTTGGAGATGCAGTTAACAGTGCTGTAGCTAAATCACAAGAAGCTTCAAAACAGGCAGCTGCACTTCAGAAACTTCTCCCCCGCCGTTCTTTCATTGAGGCTGCTGAGCGGGAGCAGCCTCACTCATCTAAAAAGAGCGCTGAGCACCGTGCCACTCAGAAACAGAGCGTTTCCTCCCGTGCTCCCCCACAAAAATCTCGGGGACACGGAGGGCGCTCTCAAACCCAGCAGTCTTCGAGGGGTAAAACGGATACGCGGACCGTTATTACCGCCAAGAAGGCTGCTGGGAAAAAGTCCTGATGTCCGAGGGCTCAGGACAAATGAGGGTAGTCCCCCCCGAAGCAGAGCGGTCAACACCTCTTTTTACGGTGCCCGTCTCTCTTCGGTGCCCTCAGGGGACCGTTCTGCCAACGAGAAACATTTGACAGTAGCTTCCACGCTGTCAAAGATTCTACTAGAGGTACCAGCCTCTCGAGACTGGTTTCTGGATTTTGTTGCTGTTGAGTAGTCTGTTCGGTCGTTCCCTGCCGGTGCGCCGTTACAGGGCGACGAACCGACTACTCAACAGCAACAAAATCCAGAAACCAGTCTCGAGAGGCTGGTACCTCTAGTAGAATCTTTGACAGCGTGGAAGCTACTGTCAAATGTTTCTCGTTGGGTCCTGCAGACCGTGGAAAAAGGGTATCAGATACAATTCAAGAAACGCCCACCTCGGTTTATGGGGGTCCTGCCCACAGTGGTGGGCCCCGAGCAGGTTCTGGTTATGGAACAGGAAGTAAACACTCTGTTAGAGAAAGGGACCATAGAATATGTACCTCCCTCCAACAGGGAAACCGGGTTTTACAGCCGGTACTTCATAGTTCCAAAGAAGGATGGGGGATTGCGTCCCATTTTAGATCTTCGAGTTCTGAATGAGTCAGTCATGCAGCTCAAGTTCAAAATGTTAACATTGAGACAAATCGTGCCACAGATCAGGTCCGAGGACTGGTTTGTCACGATAGACCTCAAGGACGCACAACACGTCGGTAGTCGCCCATATCAACCACCAAGGGGGTTTGCGCTCGCGCCCATTATCCAATCTGGCACGCCATATCCTCTTGTGGTCCCAGGGGAAGTTGCTGTCACTCAGGGCAGCCTACATCCCCGGGGTCCAGAATATAGGAGCAGACACTCTGTCGAGACAGGGGCCGAGGCCCGGGGAATGGAGGCTCCACCCCGAGGTGGTGGAGCTGATATGGAGGGAGTTTGGCCAAGCACAAGTGGATCTGTTTGCGTCTCGAGAGACGTCTCACTGTCCACTTTGGTTCTGCCTCACGCATCCAGCTCCTCTGGGACTGGATGCTATGGTACAGACGTGGCCGAGGCTACGTCTGTACGATTTTCCCCCAGTGGCTCTGCTCCCGGGAGTTCTGGAGAGAGTTCGCAGGGACCGGGTTTGCCTGCTTCTTATAGCCCCGCGCTGGCCGGGCAGAGTATGGTTTCCCGATCTTGTGTCCCTCCTCGACGGGCATCCTCTGGAGCTTCCTGTCAGGAGGGACCTTCTGTCCCAAGCAGGGGGCTCGATTTTTCACCCCCGACCAGAACTGTGGAACCTGTGGGCTTGGCCTCTGAGGGGGCCCAGCTCATAGAGTCAGGTCTCTCAACTGAGGTTGTTGAGACCATTCTACAGTCCAGAGCTCCCTCCACGAGGAAACTTTATGCCCTGAAGTGGAGAGTATTCACTTCTTGGTGTAGTGACCGTCGGTTGGATCCAGTCAACTGCCCAATTGGTACAGTTCTGGAGTTCCTGCAGGACCGGTTCACTGCAGGTCTGACCCCGTCCACTTTAAAGGTTTATGTGGCGGCTATAGGTGCTTACCACATTCCTTTGGGTGGAATGTCTGTGGGGAAAGACCCTCTGGTATCTCGTTTCCTTCGTGGCACTTGGAGGCTCAGGCCTGCAGTTCGCTCTAGGGTGCCACCTTGGGATTTGTCCATTGCGCTGCAAGGCCTTTCCCTGGCCCCCTTTGAGCCCAATGAGGAGGTTCCTGAGAAATTTCTAACTCTGAAAGCTCTGTTTCTTCTCGCCATTTCTTCTCTCAAGAGAATAGGGGATCCCCAGGCATTGTCGGTTGCTCCGTCATGCTTGGAGTTTGCTCCGGGTATGGTCAAAGCTTTTCTTCACCCTAGACCGGGCTATATCCCCAAGGTCCCCACTAATGTGGCTAGACCTATTGTTCTGCAGGCCTTCTGTCCTCCTCCCTTTCAAAATGCGGACCAGGAGGCGAATAATTTGCTTTGCCCTGTTCGGTCGTTAGACGCATATGTCCACAGAGCTGCCCTGTGGCGTAAAAGCGATCAATTGTTTGTATGCTTTGGGTCCCCTAACAAGGGAGGTCCAGTGTCTAAGCAAAGAATGAGCAAGTGGGTGGTTGAGGCTATCTCACTTGCTTATGAGGCGGCTGGACAGCCTTCTCCTTTGGCTGTCCGGTCGCACTCTACTAGGAGTATGGCGGCCTCTAAGGCCCTTATATCAGGAGTGTCTTTACAGGACGTTTGTGATGCGGCAGGCTGGTCCTCACCGCACACCTTCGTCAGGTTTTACTCTCTGGACTTAGACTCTACCCCAGGGTCTCAGGTTTTGTCTTCCTAGTGCTGCTCACTTGATTACACACAGGACAGACATTTGTAGCTATGGTGGCGTTGGTATAGACGTTCCCCATAGCGTCAGTTTCGATGCACCGCGAGTTCCCTTGAAAGGGAACGCCTCGGTTACGACTGTAACCTCGGTTCCCTGAAGAGGGAACGAGCGTTGCGTCACCTTGCCATATCTCCTTCATGCCTGTCAGCACGACTTCAGACTCTACGAAGCTTTCGTTTTCTGTTTCGGGCCGGCTTTTATAGCTTCCTGGTACGTGACGTCACCCGCCTCTGACGTTCCGCCACACCATTGGACTGATTTTACATGTGCTTCAAGACGTCATCACGCAAAGCGTTCCCCATAGCGTCAGTTTCGACGCAACGCTCGTTCCCTCTTCAGGGAACCGAGGTTACAGTCGTAACCGAGGCGTTTTGTGAATAAGCCAAAAAGAAAATCGGTCAATTCAATCAAAAGTTAAATGACTATATTGTGTTGTATGAATGAGAGCTCAGGACGATTTTCACATCGTTTTGAACAAAAAACTCTAGGCTACAAGATGCAGTTCTGAAAAGGCTTGTAAACAAATGTTTACTATGTGTTAAATGGCCTTATTTCAGTGACTTAACATTTTAGTTTTTTAAAAACCATGCACAAACCTTATTTTCTCAAAACTACAAACTTTTATGCTCATGTTTGCTCACATTTTACTGCAGCCCTGTTTGTGCTGAATACAATGTAATCAGACCATTAATATGTTTTAATCAACGGAAAAAAAGCACAAATGTCAGGGCATGTCAAAACTTCTTCAGGGCTCCAAAATACCCTCAGGACCCAGAGAGTTAAACATTTATTTATCTGACATGTATGTTATTCATATTATTCATAGCTCCAATGATTTGACTGACCAACTATAATTGTATTTGTACATATTAACACATTTCTAATTTGATGCCTGTAATACACAGAGGCAAACTAAGGGTGAAAAGTTTATAGAATACTAACATTTCTCAATGCGAGATTGCAAAGAATAATAATGTGAAAGGATTTGTGGACTCTGGTCAGTGAAAAAATTGGACAAAAATTCTGTACAATCTTCTAATACAATTGAAAAAATCACAGCATTTTACAAAAAATCTAAATGTTTCTGGAAACTGAGTTAGTAAATGTATTTGAAAGATAAATTTCACTTTTGAATTTTCTCATCCAGACATACATGTTTTTTATCCAGACATGCATTTGTTATATAAACTTTTAAGATGGTTTACAATGTTTTTTGTTTTTTTCTTCTTCTAAGTAGTGGGGAGATATATGAGCCAATCCCTTCTGTGAAATACCGTCTGACTCACAGCAAGAAGCAAAACATGGAATCAGCGAAACAGATCGTGGAGACTGAATACCTGCATCAGGATTCTTACCAACCAGTAGATGCTGTTTTTCAGAAAGTGAAAGACCAACACAAAACGTTCATGAAGAACAAGTATGAGAGCTTATTTGAGGGAATCAAACTAAAGGAGAATCAAACCCTCCTGAACAGCATCTACACACAGCTGTACATCATAGAGGGAGAGAGTGAAGGAGTGAATGAAGAACATGAGGTGCTACAGATGGAGAAAAACAAAACACAACCCTCACAAGACACTCCGATCTACTGCAATGACATCTTTAAAGCCTCTCCTGAACCAGGATGTGAGGAGAAAGACAAAATCAAGAATGTTCTTACTATAGGCATCGCTGGGATTGGAAAAACCGTCTGTGCAGAAGTTCATTCTGGACTGGGCCGAGGGAAAAGCCAATCAGGATGTAGATTTCATGTTTGTGCTTCCATTTCGAGAGCTGAACTTGATTAAAGATCATCAGTACAGTCTTCACAGACTTCTGCTGGACTTTCATCCTGAACTTCATAATCTGGACTCAAAGAATTATGAGGAGGGTAAACTGGTGTTCATCTTTGATGGTCTGGATGAAAACAGAATTCCACTGATGTTTTCAGACGCTCAGAAAGTTTCTGAGTCTTCATCAGTGGGTGTGTTGATGTCAAACCTCATGAAAGGAGATCTGCTTCCCTCTGCTCACATCTGGATCACCACCAGACCAGCAGCAGCCAATCAGATCCCCTCTAACTACATCAACCGTATGACAGAAATTCAGGGATTCAATGACCCTCAGAAGGAGGAATATTTCAGGAAGAGAATCAGTGATGAGGATCAAGCCAGCAGAATCATCTCACACATCAGAAGAGCAAGAAGCCTCCACATCATGTGCCACATACCCGTCTTCTGCTGGATCTCATCCACTGTGCTTCAGAAGCTCCTGGAAGATCTGAGTGCAGAAATCCCTCAAACTCTGACTGAAATGTACATCCATTTTCTGATCATTCAGATCAATATGAGGAATCAGAAGTCTGAAGAGAGAGATCCAGAGAAGCTCCTGCAGTCCAACAGAGAAGTGATTTTGAAACTTGCTAGGGCTGTCAAAAGATTAATCACGATTAATCCATCCAAAATAAAAGTTTGTGTTTACATAATATATGTGTGTGTACTGTGTATAATAATTTTTTATATATCAATACACACACATGCTTGTATATATATTTAAGAAAAATTTGCAATTTATATATAAAAAAATTATATTTATATATAATATAAATTAGATATAAATATATACAGTATATGTATGCAAATATTTCTTAAATATATACATGCATGCGCGTGTATTTATATATACAAAATTATTATACACAGTACACACACATATATTATGTAAACACAAACTTTTATTTTGGATGGATTAATCGTGATTAATCTTTTGACAGCCCTAAAACTTGCTGAACTCGCTTTCAAACAGCTGATGAAGGGCAATGTGATGTTCTATGAGGAGGACCTGATTGAGAGCGGCATACACGTCACTGACGCCTCAGTGTATTCTGGGATTTGCACTGAGATCTTTAAGGAGGAATCTGTGATTCATCAGAGGAAAGTTTACTGCTTCATACATCTGAGCTTTCAGGAGTTTCTGGCTGCTTTTTATGTGTTTTACTATTATATAATAAAAAATTATAACACGTTGCATTATTTGGATCAAGTGCATAATCTGCATAGGGACACGATAGATGAAGCACTTCAGCGTGAAAATGGAAACCTGGATCTTTTCCTGCGATTCCTGCTGGGCATCTCACTGGAGTCCAATCAGAGACTCTTACTGGATCTACTAGCACACACAGAGGAGAGTTCAGAGAGCATCAAGAAAACCTCACAGTACATTAAAGACAGAATCAGGGCTGAGAAGAATCTCCCCACAGAAAGATCTATCAATCTGTTTCTCTGTCTGCTGGAGATGAAAGATCAGACTCTGTACAGAGAGATTCAGGAGTTTATGAGATCAGACAAACACTCAGAGAAGAAACTCTCTCCTGCTCAATGTTCAGCAATCACCTGCATGCTTCAGATGTCAGATGAGGTGCTGGATGAGTTGGATCTGAAGAAATACAACACATCAGAGGATGGTAGAAGAAGACTTATACCAGCAGTGAGCAACTTCAGGAAAGTTCTGTAAGTAATTTATTTGGATCATATGTAACTGCATTTAAATTGTGCATTTAATATAACTATTCACCCTAGAGATGCACCAAAAACAAATTTTGGAGAGTGATAAATACTGTATTAATGTAATGTATTAAAAATAAAAATGCTAAATATTTATTAACATAAGTATTCACCCCCTTCAAGGCAATAGTTAGCAGAAACACTTTTAGAAACAATGAAAGCTTTTAGTATCAAATGTCTCTATCAGCATTGCACATCTGGTCACTGCAATTTTCCCACATTTATCTTTGTTGAAACACTCAATCTCAGTCAGATTAGATCAACATTATGAGTAGACAGCCTTTTCAGGTGCACCTATAAATTCTCAATTGGACTGACTGCAGCAGTAATGATTACATGTGTCATATTAAATGTGGTAGATATTTATGAAGAAATAAATAGAAGGCATTCCCTCATACCATAACAAAGGGGCAGGAAAAGATAGACATAACCAAGGAGGAGCTGGCAGATGGAAACACCATTGAAGAGACAATGGAGGGAGGAGCCAGGGAGGAGATGACAGAAGAAGGAGCCAGAGAGAGAACCAGAGCAGCACCATCAGGTTGAAGGCCCATGGTAGAAACGATGGAGGGAGGAGTAGAGACCCAGGTGAAGGGCCAAGGCAGAGACGGGAGCCAGTGGGAGTGAGGACAACGTTGGAGCCGGAGGGAAGAAAGAGCCCGATGGAGCCGAAGAGGTGAAGAGACGAGGCGAAGCCAGAGGCCTGGAAGTTTGTAGTGCTTTGTTGTGGGCTCGGACTGAGTCTGTGATAGGCTCTGACATAAAATCCGTGGGGGGCATGGGTGAATGCTGGTGGGGCCCTGGGTCCGGAGTAGGTCCTCATCCACGAGACAGGCAGTGAATGCAGATCCACACTGCACCAGCACCGACTCTATATAAGCAGCGAACCTCCCTCAAGGACCTTCCACAGGTCGCTGAGGCTGGTGTAGAAAAAGATGCAGAGTTACCGGTCTGGGTTATGAGTAAAAAACCTTTTGGAAAATTTGGGTTATGGATAATGCAATCTTACAATCTTATTGATTTTTAATCAATACATCAAGAAAACGAATGCATTTTAACACCCACAGGGTTTGATTAATAGCTACCAAGTCAAGCTGGACTATTTGAACATTTACTATTAGGGAAGATTTGAAACTATAGAGTGAACCGTGTGTCATTCCTTGTGATTTTGTAAGAATCTGTCCTCTAAACTTACTAAAAATTCTATTTTTGTCTCTTTCAGACTTGCTGACTGTAATCTCAATGGTAACAGCTATGAAATTGTGGTCTCAGCTCTACAGTCATCAAACTCTCCTCTTAGAGAGCTTGACCTGAGTAACAATGACCTGGAAGAAACAGGAGTGAAGATGCTCTCTGATGCACTGAAGAGTACAAACTGCAATCTGGAGATACTGCGGTGTGTAAGAATAGAACTACAAAATTATAAATGATCATTGCAATTGATTTTGAACATAACTGTGATAGTTGAAGGATCTTGGATGATTAGTTCTCTTCAGGTGCAAGAATATTAATGTTTTGATTTCTATACAGGATTTCTATAATAGCATTTCTTCAACATTTGAGATGGAATAGTTTGGAGTGGTTGATTTGTAAAAACATGATGACAGTGATGCATTATTTTAGAATGATTTCTAAACAATTTTAAGCTTTTAAAATAATGTTCAAAGGTGTTTAAACAGGCATATTCATAATTCATAGGCTTTAAACACAGTACAGGTGTTCAATCATGAATCCAATTACTTTGTAGATTATCTGGCTGTATGGTAACAGAGGTCAGCTGTTGTTATCTGGCTTCAGCTCTGAGTTCAGCATCACACCTGAAAGAGCTGGATCTGAGCTACAATCACCCAGGGGATTCAGGAGTCAAGATGCTCTCCGAGAGACTCAATGATCCAAACTGTGCACTGGAAAAACTCAAGTAAGTTGGAGTGAAATTTTTCATGGTTTTGTTATTAAAATGTATTAATTGTTATTTTTCATTTTACTTGCACTTACACAAATGCATATTTGTAAACAAATAATAATAATAAAACTAGCACTATCATCACATGGAACATAACACAATATCACATCCTGATAGCAATTACTAAGTTAAGTGGTCTAAATGTATTTATATATACAGGCGTAGGACCATAAAATGTTCGTTCACGCCATAACTACAGTAATTTGGAAACCTGTGACGTTATACTCTGAGGGGTTTGTAACTCGAATTTATGTGTTTCAATGGCAACACTATCAACGTCGAAATTAATCTGCCGCAGTCAGGTGGTACAGATCAGTGCTCTTTAAATTGTTTATGTTCATTATTATTGTAATGTTATATGCTTTGAGACATGAGGTAGTTTTACGGCGTCTCTCGTGACGCTTTTGTTCGCTCCCTGCTGTACGCGTTCATGTATTTTGAAGGAGGTGTGGCTTTGGAGATGATCTGAAGGGAGCATCTAATGGGATTTTATGATTTTAAAATTAGCTTGCTATTGCTTGCCTCTCCGAAAATTGCCTACCCTACCTTTAATTTATAACACCTTGTTTTATTTTAGTCACCCTAAATAAAAAGTTCTCCCTCTAAAGAGATACTCGCTAGGGCTGTGCTCAGAATATCGATTCTGTCGTGCTTTTGAATGTACTGTAGCCAATTATCACGTGACGTCAATTGGTGCCAATTTTAGCAACGCGAGCAGCAGCGCGAGACATTCAAAAGGGACAAGAGGATTTTGCCACCGCCGACAAAAGTAAAATCAAAAATATGGGAGAATTTGGGGTTTTACACTAAACCGGAGAGTCAGACATTAGACATGAGTCGTGCGATATGCAAAAACTGCAAAACAAAAGTGAAGTACTCCGGCAACACAACGAACCTCTCTCTGCATATGGCAAGACATCATCCAGATCAGCCAGCCCTGGTCGCAGCAGGCAGCAGTACACACCTGTCATCTCAGAAGCACCCAATGTTGCCTGATACTTTTATCTCAAATCTCCCTAGCAGAGGCTGTCAGGTTTTGATTTTTTTATCTGTTGGTATTTGCAAGGATCCATGATACCGCGAATCTGAACAAGATCTGGACTTCCAGCAAATTTTTTAAAAATAATAATAGGCCCACAACATTAAAGATCCAGCAGTATTTAACCAGGGGCGTGGGGCACTTTTTATCCCTGTGCGCACCAAACCCATCTGGTGGCTTTGCTGCCAAAAAGCTATTTTTGTTTTTGTTTCGTCTGACCATAGAATCAGGTCCCTTTTGAAGTTCCAGTCGTGTCTGACAAATGAATAAGCTGGAGATTGTTTTTGGATGAGCGAGGAGGACTTTTCTTTAGTTTTACTCATTGTGATGGATGATTAAGGGAATTTGGGCTTTGTGTTGCCTCATATTTATACTCCTGTGAAACAAGAAGTCATGGCTGGACAATTTCATGTTCCAAGTCCAAGATCAAAAGGGTAAACAATGCAGATTTAATTTTAATGCCATCTTTGATTATATTTACCAGGGGTGCCAATAATTCTGACCACAATTGTACCTGGAAATACTATTACTCAATATTTAGTTATTGTTTCAGATGCTAGTATTTTCATTTGCTGCAAGCCGGATACACAGGTAGCACATTCAATGTGGACACACAGACGGTTGTCATGGTAATGAACACCACAGCAACTGCTTGCGCGTTAGTGATGAATACGCATCTTTTACATTAAAAAACAAACATTTTAGGGGCCCCTTGGCTTTTGGGGGCGCAAGGCGGTCGCCTACCTTTGCCTAATAGTAAGTCCACCTCTGGTTGTAGCGCTGTGCTGGAATTTATTTTCAAGGAAGGTGTCTATTAATGGGCATAGCTACAGTGACGTCTTCAGCTAGTCAGCTTGAGATCCTTTCCATCTAAACTGGTCATGTGAGTGTTTTATGAGAAGTGGGATAAATCAAACATTGCGTTAGTTTTGGCAGGCCATGTCAGTCATGCTTGCATCAGCTGACAGTCAGCTGTTTCTGACATGTACCAATTCAGTTTCCCCCTCCATCCCCAACTCCACCTAGCTGGAATCTGGAATCTAATCTGATATCTGTTTCGACTTCAGTATACAATACATTTTATTGCAATCATCTATAATGCATTTCGCCTTGTTTACAACAACTCATGTTAAATTTGTGAATTGTAATTATGCATGCATGATTACTGAATATGTCCAGAACAGAACCATACAGCCAACACTAACAGTTAGTGGTTTGCATTATCATTATAATAAATATACATTCGACGAAGGTGGTCCTGACTAAACCATATTCATCCGCACAGTCACGCAGAGCTGAAGCACAACCAAAACAATGTTCTTCTGCAAAATGCACACAGTTGTTATTGTTGTTTTTTACCCACTAGAGGGTCAAAAGTTACATATTGTACATTTAAATTATGAGAATTTATGAGATAAAGTTACAAGTGCTTGTGTTTTGTTTTTGTTTTCTTTTCAGTGTGGATCATAATGAAGCCTTCAGAATCACACCAGGACTACAAAAATGTAAGTCCGTTCTTAGTTTTTGTTCATTTGTTAAACTTACATGGTTTGTCACGATTACGTTTCTTTTTCTGTTCAGATTTTTGTGATCTCACATTGGATCCAAACACAACACACACTAGCCTCCTAATGACTGAGAACAGAATGGCAACACATGTGAAAGAGCATCAATCATATCCTGAACATCCTGAGAGATTTGAGCACTATGAACAGGTTATGTGTAAAGAGAGTCTGACTGGACGCTGTTACTGGGAAACTGAATTCAATGGTAATGGTCATGTAGCAGTGACATACAAAAAAGTCAGTAGAAAAGAAGGGATTGATTGTCTTTTTGGACTCAATGAACATTCCTGGTGTGTTTTCTGGATTAACAGTGGTAAGGTTTGCACAGCCTGGCATGATAATAAGAACACTGATGTATCTGTCCCATCTCAGTCTAAAAGAGTAGGAGCGTATCTAGACTGGCCGGCCGGCACTCTGTCCTTCTACAGCGTCTCTGACACACACACACTTACACACTTATACACATTCAACACCACATTCACTGAACCTCTATATGCTGGATTTAGGCTTTATCCTAGAGCCTCTGTGTCTCTGTGTCAAACTGCTGGAAAGATCTCAAGCAGGGAATAACCTATAAAACAATTCACTCTAGACAGTTGTATTATAATTTAGTGGAGCGTTGAAATTGGGAAGGTGACAGGACATTACAGGAAAGAGTGGGAATGGGGTCCGGAAAGGATCTCGTGAGCCAGGACTTGAATAAAGATGAATCTGCTTCATATGTCATGAGATCAGCTCACTAGGCCAAGCTTGGTTGTAGATTAGCTTGAGTTTGAGTACACTATTTTGTAGGGTGTAGGCCAGGGTTTCTCAAACTCGGTCCAGGAGGGCCACTGTCCTGCACAGTTTAGCTCCAACCCTGATCAAACACACCTGAGCAAGCTAATCAATGGCTGCGTTCGAAACCGCATACTTCCCTACTATTTAGTATGGGAAAAAGAGTAGGCGAGCGAAAAAGTATGTACGAATCCAAAAGAGTAGGCGAGAATTACCTTGGTGACGTATTAATTATCGCGAGATTCGGACTTAAGTGCGTTCGAATATGCCTACTTTCCTACTATATAGTAGGCGAAAACAGTACGTGAAGGAAGCAGTACGTTCGAAACATCAGTATTCATAAAAGAGTAGGCGAGAAGTTCCCGGATGGCTTACTGCTTCCGGCCAGATTTTCGAGTGCTGATCCGTGGATACTCTTCTATCCCAGGAGGCCACGCGAGAGGATACGTCATTATCAAACAGCGCAGAGATCAGCGACGCGGGTGCTTTCAAATGTGAGTATACACGGTTCCTTGCGTTAAAATTGCATGTGTTGAACTACTGTAGAGTAAACTGTTGAATTGTTGAAGGTGTAAAGATGTTACACAGTATAATATAGTTGTGATTTTGCTGTAAAAACACGTTTTATTATGTATAACGTTAGCTAACAGAGGAGCTCCAGTAAGGACACGTAAGTTACGTCTCTAAAGTGGATTTACATAAACCATATATATATCTTAAAGACGCTTATTTTAAATGTCTATTTACATCTGACAGGAAAATCTTCAGTAAGTATTGCAGAAGAGCACATCACAACATGAAATAGACATCTGACTGATGAATGTGTGCTAGAACAAATCTATATAGTAACTAAACATAAGTTATCTATTTTATTTGTGCATTACTGTTGATAAATTGAGGAACATTTATGTTGGATAAAAAGTTAAAACAACCTCAACATGTAAATGTAGTGTTGAGCTCATAAATCACAGAGGTAATGTGAATCTCGTCTAGATGTTACAGGGTCAGATGAACAGATGTGTGTTTATCCAGTGGAGAGTGGCTCATGAAGCTGAATGCTGCCATCAAAGGCTTTGAGTGAGTATACTACAGAAATGAATAACAACAACTATTTAAATATTAAGTTGTAGTTTATTTTAATTATTGTAATTTCAAACAGAGCTATTACAGCACTTTTCTGATTCTTGATTTCTGTGCATTTGCTGCAGATCTTTTGTGGTGGAGCAGGACCTGCAAGGAAAGATGATGGCGGCATTTGTGAAAAAAATCGCTTTTGTCTTCTAAATAATACTGAAATCAAATGACATTGTGCGGTTAAAATGACTGTGTTTTTGTGTTATGTTTGTGCATTTTTGTAGGATCTGAAATGTCAGCAGGCTGGTGTGAGCACTGAGGATGAGGAGCCCAGAGCTGAATCCTGGAGATGGTGCCATGGATGAGTCCCTCCATCACTCCACCTGCCCTTATGAGACCCTCCATCACTCCACCTGTCCTTACGAGACCCTCCATCACTCCACCTGCCCTTATGAGACCCTCCATCACTCCACCTGCCCTTACGAGACCCTCCATCACTCCACCTGCCCTTACGAGACCCTCCATCACTCCACCTGTCCTTATGAGACCCTCCATCACTCCACCTGTCCTTATGAGACCCTCCATCACTCCACCTGCCCTTATGAGACCCTCCATCACTCCACCTGCCCTTATGAGACCCTCCATCACTCCACCTGCCCTTATGAGACCCTCCATCACTCCACCTGCCCTTATGAGACCCTCCATCACTCCACCTGCCCTTATGAGACCCTCCATCACTCCACCTGCCCTTACGAGACCCTCCATCACTCCACCTGCCCTTACGAGACCCTCCATCACTCCACCTGCCCTTACGAGACCCTCCATCACTCCACCTGCCCTTATGAGACCCTCCATCACTCCACTTGCCCTTATTGCCTCAGATTGTGAAGCACAACACTATACGCAACAACCTCAGGCACGAACTAACGGCTCACCTCGGGTGGTCAGCTGATTCATCAGAATAAAGCCTCAGAATGGGAACCGCTGTGTTGAGATGGCAGAAGGATGTGGGGTTCAGTGCCTGTAGTCTACATACACGATTGTAGTTTGAATAAAGCTTTGTTTCATGTGTTGACTTGTATATGCATTTGTTTATTGTGTGATGGTGACTTTGATTCATTCTTTTACTAATTTATTAATATTTCTCATTGTTGTCAGTAAATAAAATATAAATATTTAATTAATGCTTTATTTATTGTTTGAATGAAAATGTAGATATGTTCACTATATACACATCTAGAGTGTATTCATGCATAGATGTCGTATGACATACATTACATTTTGTTTGTTTTATTGAATTATTTTCAGTAAAAATTAATATAATTAAGTATTGGTCAGCATTTATCATTGTTATTATTGTATGTTTTGGGGTGGGACAGCAATGCAATTCATTCTGGGGTAATATTAATTTTTAACATTAATGATACTTACATTTTTCGAGTATAAAATCAATAGTTTTCTCCAAAGGCGAATCTTCGCACAGCTGCCCTTTGTGCAGACATTACAAACGCTGAGGAAAACCGTTCTAGGTAGGGCTGTAGAGTTACTGATGTTATGAGGTGTATATATATACTGTATATACACACACATATATCAATCATGGGTTTGCATACATAATATGAGATTTTATACACAGGAAAAAAGAACCTACAAGGTTGAATATCGTAATATATATTTTCTTAAATAATTAGTTATAATACACTTAAAAAAATCATTTTTTGTTATTTATAGGCCTAGGCCTGAGGGATGAAACGAGAGTTAAATTCAACAAGAAAAAGAGGAAAACATAAAGCAGTAAGCCACTTTTGCTTGTGGCTGAAAATGTTTGGATATAAAATAAAGAAATTAACAACATATTCAAGAGATGACAATTTGGGGATTTTGTAATAAAAATAAATAATATCGTTAAGGATAAAACGGTGGGTCACATTAGTAGGGTTAAATATAAGAACTTAAATCAACCCTAAATGTATTCACAACATAAATGGGCAGCAGTTTCTTCAAAAAGACCACAAAATGAGCAGATGAATTAAACGTGAAAATTTTTTCAAGTTGTGGCTCTTGTGATAACGCGTCGTAGGTCACATGATAACGTCAACATGGCAGATGTCCGGTTCGCATTCATACTCAACGAGATCTGGCTATAAAGTACCTACTCTTTTAGCGCTCGTTAAGTAAGTCCATCCATCCATCCATCCATCTTCTTCCGCTTATCCGGGGCCGGGTCGCGGGGGCAGCAGTCTAAGCAGGGATGCCCAGACTTCCCTCTCCCTAGACACTTCCTCCAGCTCTTCCGGGGGGACACCGAGGCGTTCCCAGGCCAGCCGGGAGACATAGTCCCTCCAGCGTGTCCTAGGTCTTCCCCGGGGTCTCCTCCCGGTGGGACATGCCCGGAACACCTTCCCGGGAAGGCGTCCAGGAGGCATCCGGAAAAGATGCCCGAGCCACCTCAGCTGGCCCCTCTCGATGTGGAGGAGCAGCGGCTCTACTCTGAGCTCCTCCCGAGTGACTGAGCTTCTCACCCTATCTCTAAGGGATCGCCCAGCCACCCTGCGGAGAAAGCTCATTTCGGCCGCCTGTATCCGGGATCTTGTCCTTTCGGTCATAACCCACAGCTCATGACCATAGGTGAGAGTAGGAACGTAGATTGACCGGTAAATTGAGAGCTTCGCCTTACGGCTCAGCTCCTTCTTCACCACGACAGACCGGTACAGCGACCGCATTACTGCAGAAGCTGCACCGATCCGTCTGTCAATCTCCCGTTCCATCCTTCCCTCACTCGTGAACAAGACCCCAAGATACTTGAACTCCTCCACTTGAGGCAGGAACTCTCCACCAACCTGAAGCGGGCAAACCACCCTTTTCCGACTGAGAACCATGGCCTCGGATTTGGAGGTGCTGATTCTCATCCCAGCCGCTTCACACTCGGCTGCAAACCGTCCCAGTGCATGCTGAAGGTCCTGGTCTGATGGGGCCAACACGACAACATCATCCGCAAAGAGCAGAGATGAAATTGTGTGGTCCCCAAACCTGACCCCCTCCGGCCCCTGGCTGCGCCTAGAAATTCTGTCCATAAAAGTTATGAACAGAACCGGCGACAAAGGGCAGCCCTGCCGGAGTCCAACATGCACCGGGAACAAGTCTGACTTACTGCCGGCAATGCGAACCAAGCTCCTGCTCCGGTCGTACAGGGACCGGGTAGCCCTTAGCAAAGGGCCCCGAACCCCATACTCCCAGAGCACCCTCCACAAGATGCCGCGAGGGACACAGTCGAATGCCTTCTCCAAATCCACAAAGCACATGTGGATTGGTTGGGCAAACTCCCATGAACCCTCCAGCACCCTGTAGAGGGTATAGAGCTGGTCCAGTGTTCCACGACCAGGACGAAAACCACACTGTTCCTCCTGAATCCGAGGTTCTACTATCGGCCGGATTCTCCTCTCCAGTACCCTGGAATAGACTTTCCCGGGGAGGCTGAGAAGTGTGATCCCCCTATAGTTGGAGCACACCCTCCGGTCCCCCTTCTTAAAAAGAGGGACCACCACCCCGGTCTGCCAGTCCAAAGGTACTGTCCCCGACCGCCACGCGATGCTGCAGAGGCGTGTCAGCCAAGACAGCCCCACAACATCCAGAGACTTGAGGTACTCAGGGCGGATCTCATCCACCCCCGGTGCCTTGCCACCGAGGAGTTTCTTGACTACCTCGGTGACTTCAGCTTGGGTGATGGGCGAGTCCGCCTCCGAGTCCTCAGCCTCTGCTTCCTCAATGGAAGACGTGACGGCGGGATTGAGGAGATCCTCGAAGTATTCCTTCCACCGTCCGGTGATATCCCCAGTCGAGGTCAACAGCTGCCCACCTCCACTGTAAACAGCGTTGGTAGGGCACTGCTTCCCCCTCCTGAGGCGCCGGACGGTTTGCCAGAATCTCTTCGAGGCCGACCGATAGTCCTTCTCCATGGCCTCACCGAACTCCTCCCAGGCCCGAGTTTTTGCCTCCCCAACCACCCGGGCTGCAGTCCGCTTGGCCCGTCGGTACCCGTCAGCTGCCTCAGGAGTCCCACAAGCCAGCCAGGACCGATAGGACTCCTTCTTCAGCTTGACGGCATCCCTTACTTCCGGTGTCCACCACCGGGTTCGGGGATTGCCGCCTCGACAGGCACCGGAGACCTTACGGCCACAGCTCCGAGTGGCCGCGTTGGCAATGGAGGTGGAGAACATGGTCCACTCGGACTCAATATCTCCAGACTCCCTCGGGATCTGGTCGAAGCTCTGTCGGAGGTGGGAGTTGAAGATCTCTCTGACAGGGGATTCGGCCAAACGTTCCCAACAGACCCTCACAGTACGTTTGGGTCTGCCGAGTCTGTCCAGCTTCCTCCCCCGCCATCGGATCCAACTCACCACCAGGTGGTGATCAGTTGACAGCTCCGCCCCTCTCTTCACCCGAGTGTCCAAGACATACGGCCGGAGGTCAGATGAAACAACCACAAAGTCGATCATTGACTTCCGGCCTAGGGTGTCCTGGTGCCATGTGCACTGATGGACACCCTTATGCTTGAACATGGTGTTTGTTATGGACAAGCTGTAACTAGCACAGAAGTCCAATAACAGAACACCACTCGGGTTCAGATCAGGGGGGCCGTTCCTCCCAATCACGCCCCTCCAGGTGTCACTGTCGCTGCCCACGTGGGCGTTGAAGTCCCCCAATAGAACGACGGAGTCCCCAGTCGGAGCACTTTCCAGCACCCCTCCCAGAGACTCCAAGAAGGCCGGGTACTCTGCACTGCCGTTTGGCCCGTAGGCACAAACGACAGTGAGAGACCTATCCCCGACCCGAAGGCGCAGGGAAGCGACCCTCTCGTTCACCGGGGTGAACTCCAACACATGGCGGCTGAGCTGGGGGGCTATAAGCAAACCCACACCAGCCCGCCGCCTCTCACCATGGGCAACTCCAGAGTGGTGAAGAGTCCATCCTCTCTCGAGGAGTGTGGTTCCAGAGCCCAAGCTGTGCGTAGAGGTGATCCCAACTATCTCTAGTCGGAATCTCTGAACCTCACGCACAATCTCAGGCTCCTTCCCCGCCAGAGAGGTGACGTTCCATGTCCCTAGAGCTAGATTCCGCATCCAGGGATCGGGTTGTCTAGGCCCCCGCCTTCGACTGCCGCCCGATCCACTTTGCACCGGCCCCTTACGGTCCCTCCTGCAGGTGGTGGGTCCACGGGAGGGTGGCCCCACGTCGCTCCTTCGGGCTGAGCCCGGCCGGACCCCATGGGGGGAGGCCCGACCACCAGGCGCTCGCATACGAGCCCCAACCCCGGGCCTGGCTCCAGGGTGGGGCCCCGGCTGCGCCATGCCGGGCGACGTCACGGTCCTCGATTTTGTCGGCATCATAAGAGTTTTTGAACCGCTCTTAGTCTGACCCGTCACCTAGGACCTGTTTGCCTTGGGAGACCCTACCAGGGGCATATAGCCCCAGACAACATAGCTCCTAGGGTCGTTCGGGTACTCAAACCCCTCCACCACGTTAAGGTGGCAGTTCAAGGAGGGGTAAGTAAGTACTTATTGAAATTAAGTACGTAAGTACGTTAAGTAAGTACTTATTGAAATTAAGTACCTACTCATTGAGTATGCGGTTTCGAACGCAGCCAATGTCTTCAGGATCACTAGAAACTCACAGCTAGGTGTGTTTGATCAGGGTTGGAGCTAAACTGTGCAGGACAGTGGCCCTCCAGGACCGAGTTTGAGAAACCCTGGTGTAGGCTATGTAATTTTTTTCCCTGCAAGTTTTGTACTTGTACTTTTGTGTTCTGTATTTTATTTTCTGCCTATTTTTATCTAAGTTAAGCATATGCTCAATGTCTAATGCCATTAGAAATCCCCCCCCCCAAAAAAACTTTGTTTTATTAAGCAATTCCATCTACAAGTATATATATTTACTTTGAACACTTAACTGTAATTCTTTGCTTAGTGTGTGTATTTTACTCATGTTATTTTATAGGTTGATTCTATTGTCTTGTTTATATTTTGCAAGTGTACCTTATTTGATGGTGTTGATGTACTGTATTAGTTGAGAACAGTGCTGAAACTGGGTGATTGCATAACCTTAAAACAGAGAGGATCAGTTTTATTACATGTATTACACTGTGTTTAAAGTAGAAGATAATGTATTAGAATAGAGGAGATTAATCTATAAATAAAAATGTTAAAATAGCATTTTCTCTTGTATTAACATCACTCTTGGAATCCTTATACTTAAAAAAAAAATTAAGATTATTTCATTGATATATCAATGGATTCAGCTTTTATTTAAAATGTTACCCCATCAGTACTGAAGCTCAGCTGATATTGCTGTATTGCAACCATTTATTTTATAATACTTTTTATTTTATTGTACTTGTAGTAGCACAAGTATTAAGTTTTAAGTGTTAAGTGTTAAGTTTTGATCTTGTAATTAAAAGACTCTTGCGTTTAAATCCTGCACTTTTATTTCATCCTGCTTCAAACAAACCAGGACAGTTATTTACTGAATGTTTTTATAAACTTTCCGAGCACAACGTTCATGGAACGTCCTTAAAATGTTATTTTTACTTGATGAAGGTTCTCATAACATTAATAGAAAACATTCTTAGAACAATAACCTTTCATTGTCTTTATGATGTTTTTTTGGAATGTTTGCATAAAACATGAGAACAATTTTAATGAAACTTCCTTATGTGTTTTGTCAAAGTAAAAAAAAAAAAATGTGTACAGAGCTTTTCACAATACACATTGTTCCAAAGCAGATTTACAGAAAATCATGATGTTATAATGTTTACAATATCTTCATTTAGCAGATCCCCAGCAAACAGGGAATGTTCTCAGAGCTGATGTTGAGTCAAGGTTCTCTCAAAGTTATGAACAAACTTTCTTCCAGGAACATTAATAAACAGAGATGAAACCTGGAGATAGCAGAAGTGCTATGGGGGAAATCATAGAAACACAGGGAAGGGATATAGGAGATCGCTGGAGCACTGGAGAGCTTTACCTTTGGCATAAATACATTTCATACATGCAACAGAGCACTAAGATATATATTTTTTTTAATGATTTCTATTTCTTATTTACTTATGCTGTTTTTAATGACATTTAAGTAAAGCAGTTTGTATTACCTTCATGTAAAAACATGTGCAATATAAATAAACAAGTATACTCTATACAGTACCAGTTGGTAGTGCTTACTTCCATTAATGGAATCATGAATTTGGATTAAAAACCGAAATAACACATCAAACACCTTTACATTTGTTGCATAGAGTTAGAACAGTAATTAATTTTGGTAATTAATAAATAAATTCTTGACAGCGGTCAGAATAATTGTGAACTTAAATATTGAAGGTGGAAAATCCTTAATTTAATTGGAGACTCAAGAGACTTAATAGAAAACAAACCCTTTAATGATGAAGGTTAAAAAGGTTCAGAGATACAGATTCTAGACATTTCCTTCAGTAATCAAACCCACATCAAGGCACCTTATTCCCCTCAGATGACAATCATCAATGTTAAGTAATGCTTCACAAGTGTGCTGTAATATTTGACAAGAAAGGGACTGGAAATAACATTAGTGGATTGGTTTTGTTGAAATGCAAATACTTGTGTTTAAAGGGAGATGGTAAGCCAGTCCACAGTCACCTAAGTGTTAATCTTCATCAGAAAAAATGACAACATGGTACAAATAAACCAAGGAACCACAGAAACACTAAGTTATTAGGGAATGAATTCCACACAAAGAAAGCTACAGGTAACAGTGTTTTTAGATACGCAAGAAAGTTTCTAGTTTGCTTTTCAAATCTCAAAAGATCCAAACTAATTTGTAGTGCTTCAAGATCATGTTCAGGATCTCTATCCGTCTGTCTGAGATGTGGTGATTATTCCGGCTGAGCTTTGACCGGATCCCGAGGGAGTCTGGAGATATTGAGTCTGAGTGGACCATGTTCTCCACCTCCATTGTCGCCATCCACTCGGAGGTGTGGCCGTAAGGTCTCTGGTGCCTGTCAAGGCGGCAATCCCCGAACCCGGTGGTGGACACCAGAAGTAAGGGATGCCGTCTAGCTGAAGAAGGAGTCCTATCGAGCCTGGCTGGCTTGTGGGACTCCTGAGGCAGCTGATGGGTACCGGCAGGCCAAATGGACTGCAGCCCGGGTGGTTGTGGAGGCAAAAAATCGGGCTTGGGAGGAGTTTGGTGAGGCCATGGAGAATGACTACCGAATTGGCCTCGAAGAGATTCTGGCAAACCATCCGGCGCCTCAGGAGAGGGAAGCAGTGCCCTACCAACGCTGTTTACAGTAGAGGTGGGCATCTGTTGACCTCAACTGGGGATGTCGTTGGACGGTGGAAGGAATACTTCGAGGATCTCCTCAATCCCACCAACACGTCTTCCATTGAGGAAGCAGAGGCTGAAGGCTCGGAGGTGGACTCGTCCATCACCCAAGCTGAAGTCACCGAGGTAGTCAAGAAGCTCCTCGGTGGCAAGGCACCGGGGGTGGATGAGATCCGCCCTGAGTACCTCAAGTCTCTGGATGTTGTGGGGCTGTCTTGGCTGACACGCCTCTGCAACATTGCACGGCGGTCGGAGACAGTTCCTTTGGGCTGGCAGACCAGGGTGGTGGTCCCTCTTTTTAAGAAGGGGGACCGGAGGGTGTGCTCCAACTATAGGGGGATCACAATTCTCAGCCTCCCCGGGAAAGTCTATGCCAGGGTACTGGAGAGGAGAATACGGCCGATAGTAGAACCTCTGATTCAGGAGGAACAGTGTGGTTTTCGTCCTGGTCGTGGAACACTGGACCAGCTCTATACCATCTCCAGGGTGCTGGAGGGTTCATAGGAGTTTGCCCAACCATTCCACATGTGCTTTGTGGATTTGGAGAAGGCATTCGGCTGTGTCCCTCGCGGCATCCTGTGGAGGGTGCTCTGGGAGTATGGGATCCGGGGCCCTTTGCTAAGGCCTGTCCAGCCCCTGTACAACCGGAGCAGGAGCTTGGTTCGCATTGCCGGCAGTAAGTCAGACTTACATTTCATCTTTTTCTCATCAAACAACCAGACTAATGGCTCGACAAGAACGGTGGAAGAGGGGAAGAGCCTAGACAGGGCTTTATTCTGTGTAGATATAAATTCACGCTTTGCATCAGCTGGGTATGGCAGAGTAGAAATGACGGCTGTCATCGTCTATATGGTCGCCCTCGCCCAGTAAGTTTAAAAAAAGAATAATATGAATACAAATATAATTGATATAAATAAATGTAATTAGCTGTAAATTAAATATTTTAAACACTAATACAAAAAGGAAAGAATAATGCATTGACTTATATAGGCATATTAACGTTCACGCATGAACTGTCATTCAGATCACTATCTGACAACCGGAGAACTTGGTAGTGTTTCAGTCTGTAGCACTGTTTCTGTCTTTGTTGGTGAGTTTCAATTTGCATGTACTTCAATTTTACAAATGCACGTTGCATTTATGTTGTCATGGTTTTCCAGGCTCTTCTCCTCGTATTTACTTTATGAATTCAGAATCAACAATTCCATGTAATTGTTTTAAGTCACTTTGTCATCCATTTTATTATATTCTGTACTTAAGTTGTATTTTAAGTTCTCTCCCCCCAGTTTCACAGTCAAGGCTTAAGATAAATCCCAGACTAAAATGCATGATTGAGCTTTTAATTGAAAGCAACTTGCACTGATATATCTTTAAATTTTTCAGTGCCATTGTCTTGTCTCAAGATGCACACCAGTAATGTTTTTTACTAAGGCATGTTTATAAAAGCTACTTAAATGTCCTTATTGCCTAATCCTGGCTTAATCTAAATCCTGTCTGTGAAGCCAGGCCATAATGTTTTATTTGTATAAAATATTCATGAGTTTTAGTCACCATTAGTCACATTTTTAGAGCCACTTGTTTCTCCTGAATGTGATGTTAATTACTGTTCAAACAGTGTGGGGTCATAAATAAAAACATTTGCATGTAAACTTTAGGTTTAAAGTTGTTTACTTTGAGAGACTTTTTGATTCAAACTCATATTAATTACATCCCTACGTTGTTTTTGCAAGATTGATTTGATATTGGTTCTATGTTGATTCAATGTTAAATAAGTGATTTAATTAAGGTTGAAAAAATATTGATTTTATGTCCATCTTTTTCATCGTTGAAATAAAATTATTTCAGGGTGCAAACCTGATGAAAATTTTTTATTCAATGCTCTTTTGGTTAATACATTAACATTGATTCAATGTTGAATCAGTGTTGGTCTGCTGTCTGTGAACATACACGGACCCATCTAAGATTCCTCGTCATTCATATACTCCACCTAGAAAAGAAAAGAAAAAAAACACTGCCATCCTCATCTAGTGTTAAAGCGGCAAATTAATTATTCATGATGAGGATGGCAGTATTTGTTTTTTGTTTTCTGGGTGGAGTTGTAAAAACCAAGTAACTTGATTCCATGTAAGAAAACGAAAGGAAAAAACAAGGAAAGAGAGATGCCATTTTAGTGCTTTCAACAACAGGTATCTACACGTCCGTATTTTGCGGTAGGTTAAGAAATTAATTTTACATGTATAGTCATATAAAAATGGGCTGTCACTTGTATTTCAGCTTTTAAAGTGAATTTTAAGACTGATGTTTGTACTTTTTGTTTAAAAATTCAAACTTTCTAAGGTAACCTAAACTGGAAACGTCAGTGGATAGGGACGTAGTTTAATCACATTTAATTTTACTCAGATTGGTGAAATATAGTTTTGTTTAAATGTGTTAAAATTTATGGACAGAAAGCCATAATGTACATTTCTTTATATAATGACATTTTGTAGATGCTGTTCATTTTGTTATGTAAACAGAATGACTGAACGTAACGAGAATGACTAGTTTTTCGAGTTTGTCTTAGCATTGTCTTTTGAGGGGAGGAGATTCAAGCTTGATTTGACTTTAGAAACTAGTAGACTAGTATAAAACAAGGTCAATTTTGGTAACACTTTATTTTGATGGTCCCTTTTGAACATTCTGTTACAGTAAGTAACTTTGCAACTACACGTCAACTAACTTTCATTAGAGTATTAGTAGACTGTCTGCTTAATATCTGCTAACTCTTTATTGTCTGTCCTCCAAAAGACATTCTACTGACTATAAGTAACTTTGCAACTATGTCAACTTATTCTACTAACCCTAACCCTACCAGTCTACTAATACTTGTAGACTTGTAGACATGTTTTAAGGGACTGTCAAAATAAAGTGAAACCACAATTTTTACTTAATATTTTTCATTTATTCACAAACAACCCTTTCCTTGAAGGTCATACACTCTTCCAATATTTACTGAAAATCTGTTGTTTTTGTAAATTTTACAATGATTTTCCTCTGATGCGAAATCGGGATATGTGTTATATCTCTTTTTGTCTTTGTGCTTCCATGATTAGGTGTGAAGTAAGTCTTTAATGAGTTTGAGGAAGGAAGGTCACTGCCCTTAAAATGAATCTAAGTGAGGATAGAGAGGAGGAGAACCCTACATCTGAAACACGATTCTCCGAGCAAACAGAAGAGCCTGGAACTGATGTGTATCAGATGCCAAGAGCAGCTTCTCCACATCTTAGCAGTGTGTCTATAAAGTCTGAGGACTCCTTTAAGCTTCCTACACCTCATTTCAGTGATGGATCTATGACCTCTGAACTCAGGTAACAAATGCATAGTTTATGGGATTTGGCAGATGCTTTTATTGAAAGTGATTTGCACTACATTAAAACTTTACAGGCATAAGCCAATGCTTAGAACAGCAGATTGAATGACAAACATTGTTTTCTTGTTTTGTTTTGTATTTGTCATTATCAGCAGGAGATAATGACAAAACTTTCTTATTTTTACACACCCCAGGCCCATTTCCAGAAAAAATGGGACATTTTGTAAAATGCAATGAAACATGAAAGTGTTTGTTAATTATTGTAAACCTTTATTTAACTGACATGTATATTACTCATATTGTTCATGTTTCCAATTATTTGACTGACCAACTATAATTGTATTTTGTAAATATTAACCACTTTTAAATTTGATGCCTGGAATACACAGAAAAAGTTGGGTCAGAGGCAAACTAAGGGTGAAAAGTTTATAGAATACTATCATTTCTCAATGCAAGATTGCAAAGAATAATAATGTGAAAGGATTTGTGGACTCTGGTCAGTGGAAAAATTGGACATATTTTATTTGTACTTCTGTCAGTTAAAGTTTCAAGACAAGTAAAAAATCACAGCATTTTACAAAAAATCCCAACGTTTCTGGAAACTGTGTTAGTAAACGTATTTGAGAGATATATGTCTCTTTTGAATTTTCTCATCCAAACATACATGTATTGCATTTGTTATATAAACTTTTAAGATGGTTTCCAAATTTATTAATTTTTTTCTTCTTCTCAGAACTGGGGAGATATATGAGCCAATCCCTTCTGTGAAACACCATCTGACTCACAACAAGAAGCAAAACACAGAATCAGCGAAACAAAAGCTCAAACAGATCGTGGAGACTGAATACCTGCATCAGGATTCTTACCAACCAGTAGATGCTGTTTTTCAGAAAGTGAAAGACCAACACAAAACATTCATGAAGAACAAGTATGAGAGGTTATTTGAGGGAATCAGACTAAAGGAGAATCAAACCCTCCTGAACAGCATCTACACACAGCTGTACATCATAGAGGGAGAGAGTGAAGGAGTGAATGAAGAACATGAGGTGCTACAGATGGAGAAAAACAAAACACAACACTCACAAGACACTCCGATCTACTGCAATGACATCTTTAAAGCCTCACCTGAACCAGGTTGTGAGGAGAAAGATAAAATCAAGACTGTTCTTACTATAGGCATCGCTGGGATTGGGAAAACCGTCTCTGTGCAGAAGTTCATTCTGGACTGGGCCGAGGGAAAAGCCAATCAGGATGTAGATTTCATGTTTGTGCTTCCATTTCGAGAGCTGAACTTGATTAAAGATCATCAGTACAGTCTTCACAGACTCCTGCTGGACTTTCATCCTGAACTTCATAATCTGGACTCAAAGATTTATGAGGAGGGTAAACTGGTGTTCATCTTTGATGGTCTGGATGAAAACAGAATTCCACAGATGTTTTCAGACGCTCAGAGAGTTTTTGATGTGACTGAGACTTCATCAGTGGGTGTGTTGATGTCAAACCTCATGAAAAGAGAACTGCTTCCCTCTGCTCACATCTGGATCACCACCAGACCCGCAGCAGCCAATCAGATCCCCTCCAAATACATCAACCTTGTGACAGAAATTCAAGGATTCAATGACCCTCAGAAGGAGGAATATTTCAGGAAGAGAATCAATGATGAGCATCAAGCCAGCAGAATCATCTCACACGTCAGAAGAGCAAGAAGCCTCCACGTCATGTGCCACATACCTGTCTTCTGCTGGATCTCATCCACTGTGCTTCAGAAGCTCCTGGAAGATCTGAGTGCAGAAATCCCTCAAACTCTGACTGAAATGTACATACATTTTCTGATCATTCAGATCAATATGAGGAATCAGAAGTATGAAGAGAGATATCCAGAGAATCTCCTGCAGTCCAACAGAGAAGTGATTTTGAAACTTGCTGAACTCGCTTTCAAACAGCTGATGAAGGGCAATGTGATGTTCTATGAGGAGGACCTGATTGAGAGCGGCATAGACGTCACTGACGCCTCAGTGTATTCTGGGATTTGCACTGAGATCTTTAAGGAGGAATCTGTGATTCATCAGAGGAAAGTTTACTGCTTCGTACATCTGAGCTTTCAGGAGTTTCTGGCTGCTTTTTATGTGTTTTACTATTATATAATAAAAAATGATAACACGTTGCATTATTTGGATCAAGTGCATAATCTGCATAGGGACACAATAGATGAAGCACTTCAGCGTGAAAACGGACACCTGGATCTTTTCCTGCGATTCCTGCTGGGCATCTCACTGGAATCCAATCAGAGACTCTTACTGGATCTACTAAAACATACAGAGGAGAGTTCAGAGAGCATCAAGAAAACCTCACAGTACATTAAAGACAGAATCAGGGCTGAGAAGAATCTCCCCACAGAAAGATCTATCAATCTGTTCCTCTGTCTGCTGGAGATGAAAGATCAGACTCTGTACAGAGAGATTCAGGAGTTTATGAGATCAGACAAACACTCAGAGAAGAAACTCTCTTCTGCTCAATGTTCAGCAATCACCTGCATGCTTCAGATGTCAGATGAGGTGCTGGATGAGTTGGATCTGAAGAAATACAACACATCAGAGGATGGTAGAAGAAGACTGATACCAGCAGTGACCAACTTCAGAAAAGTTCTGTAAGTAATTTATTTGGATCATATGTAATTGTGCATTGTGCATTTAATATAATTATTCACCCTAGAGATACACCAAAAACAAATTTTGGAGAGTGATAAATACTGTTACAAATGCATTACAAATAAAAATGCAAAATATTTATTAACATAAGTATTCACCCTCTTCAAGTCAATAGTTAGCAGAAGCACTTTTAGAAACACTGATAGCCTTTAGTATGAAATGTCTCTATCAGCATCGCAAATCTGGGGCCTCATTTATAAAACTTTGCGTAGGATTTGCGTCAGAAGTGGCGTACGGATGAAACATAGGACGTGCGTACGCACAGAAATATTCGGATTTATAAAACCGTGCGCACGCACATCCTACGCAGTTTTCCCTTAATAAATCACAATCAATTCTAAATGTAGCGCAGCTTTTGCGGCTTCATGTCACGCCCGTAGATGCCCATAAATAGTCCGTGAAACGCCCACAAGTTAATATTCATTGATTGCGAAATCATGGCAAACACAGAGAGGAAATAAAAAAAAAACGTAACTTCACTCAATGTGAAGTAGAAGTTATCGTTGGCGAGGTGGAAAAGAGGAGTAAAATGTTGTTTGGAGGGCACAGTGTGGGCATTACTAATGCCAAAAAGGCACTTGAGTGGCAAAAGGTTGCAGACGGCGTAAATGCTGCAGCCTCACAACCTCGACCGTGGCCGAAATAAAGAAGAAATGGTCGGACATCAAAGTTGAGGCAAAAAAGCGTCTAGTGCATCGCCAGAGTTGAGACATACGTCATACGTTATTTTATCAAAAATAAAACAAACTAAAGGCATATGCATGAATACCATGATTCCGTAGCTGATGAAGAAATGTTTTACTATGAAAACAACTTTCCCCAGTGGACAATTAATACATCTATCTATTTATCTATCTATATATCTCCCTAATTATCTATCTATCTATCTAATTGCATCTATCTGCTCCGCCAGATGGACACATTGACGAGAATATCAGTTTTGTACATTATTTCGTTCTGTTTACTATATTATTTATGAGGATGAATTGCACAACATGCCAATATTATTGCAGAACATATTTCACTTTTCTTTTTGCAAATATGTGTTAATTAGCATTTCTGTTGTAATTTTCGTTTGATTTTGTTTGTTTTACACTTTGATCGATCAAACGGGTGTTCGTGTAGGCTGTTAATTGTAAGACTTGCTTTGTAAAGTCTTCGTGTTATTTATGAGAGGCAGTATTGTCATTTTTTTACACAACGGTCTAAAGTTTCACACACTTTCACACACTTTCACGTGTTTCTTCCGTCTGCCGACGGTGTCGCCATTTCTCATTTCACCCGTTTTTGTGCGTACGCCTGGGTCAGAGCTTGCGTGAAGGACCGCACATTTTCCCGTCAAGTTTGCTTTTTATAAATACCAATTATTGCGTAGAGAGCGGCGTACGCCTTCTTTTGTGCGTACGCAACGTTTATAAATGAGGCCCCTGGTCACTGCAATTTTCCCACATTCCTCCTTGTTGCAACACTCAAGCTCAGTCAGATTAGATCAACATTATGAGTAGACAGCCTTTTCGGGTGCACCTATAAATGATCAATTGGACTGACTGCAGCAGTAATGATTACATGTGTCATATTAAATGTGGTTGATATTTATGAAGATATAAATAGAAGGTGTTCCCTCATACCATAACAAGGGGGCAGGAAAAGATAGAAATAATCAAGGAGGAGCTGGCAGATGGAAACACCATGAAGGAGACAATGAAGGCCCATGGCAGAAACGATGGAGGGAGGAGTAGAGACCCAGCTGGATGGTCAAGGCAGAGATGAAGAGACAAGGCGTAGCCAGAGGCCCGGAAGTGCAACCAGGGTGATGACTGACCGAGGTGGAGCCGGAGGTAGGAGGGAGCTGGGCAGGACCAGCAGTGACGAAGGAGACCAGAGACTGGATGGGATCACAGGGGGATTGAAGACTTTGAAGAATGATATCATCCAGCTCATCATACCATTCCTTTGGGACCTGGCACAGTACACCCTCAGGAGCTGGAGTATGGTCAGGTTCTACTCCATTCTACTCTCACGCACCTGGTCAGACTCCACGATTGCCTCGGGCTCCAGGACATTGGCCTCTGTCTTTTCCTCCGGCTCCAGCTTTGTTGTGGGCTCGGACTGAGTCTGTGATAGGCTCTGACATAAAATCCGTAGGGGGCGTGGGTGAATGCTGGTGTGGGCCTGGGTCCGGAGTGGGTCCTCATCCACGAGACAGGCAGTGAATGCAGATCCACACTGCACCAGCACCCACTCTATATAAGCAGCAAACCTCCCTCAATGACCTTTCACTGGTTGGCTCGATGAGGCTGGTGTAGAAAAAGACGCAGAGTTATCCCTTGTGTGTGTGTCACAATAACGAGTCCCAAGATCCAAGTGCAAGTAACAGACAGTTTATTAGACAGAGAATATACTCAGAAGGTCAGACAAGATGCAGGAGACTGATGAAACTCGACAGACGATACCACAAAAAGTGGATACTCTACTTTCGTGCAATGCAAGAAACTCTCAGTGTGGAATCACAGACAAGGATGCTGGTCGATGTAAAACCCCGAACAGGTAATCCAGCGCAGGGGATCAAACACAGCAAGAAACTCTGACGAGGTAACTGGCAATGAGAACAAGACATGAATAACAAACCGACACCCAGACACACTGGGGCAGGCGGGTTAATGTGTGAATGAAACACGGGCTTTAATTTGGAGACATGAAAAACGGGATGAATTCTCCAGAAGGGAGTTTGAGGCGGACTGCCACCGTACTAAGAATCTTGGTGACAGTAAACGGGCCAATGAATTTGGGAGCTAACTTGTTACAGCAGAGAGGAATGTTCTTGGAAGAAAGCCACACTTTTTGACCCACGACGTAGACGGGAGGCTTCGACCGGTGGCGATCGGCTTGAGCCTTCGTGCGTGCTCCCACCTGGAGGAGAGTCTCGCGGGCTCTACTCCAAGTGTGGCGGCACCTCTGGACGAACGCGTGAGCAGAGGGGGCCGCGACTTCGGATTCCAGACTGGGAAAAATAGGTGTCTGGAGATAGGCCCGTGGATGACACTGGTAATGAGTTATGTGCGTACTCAACCCATGAGAGTTTCTGGCTCAAGGAGGAAGGATTCTGAGAAACCAAACATCGCAACACTCTCTCTAAATCTTGGTTGGCACACTCAGTCTGGCCGTTGCTCTGAGGATGAAAACCAGAAGAAAGACTGACACTCGCCCCCAGTAAACGACAAAACTCTCTCCAAAATTTGGAAATAAATTGGGGACCCCTGTCAGAGACCACGTCCATCGGTAGGCCATGTAAACGAAAGACATGATCTATGATGGCAACCGCTGTCTCCTTGGCAGACGGTAATGAAATGAGCCGCCTTCGAGAACCGGTCCACTACGGTCAAAACGACCATATTGCCCTGGGAGGGCAGTGATAGCACGATGTTTCAGTGATAGCACGGAACTCTAGCACGATGTGGGACCAGGGTCTCAAAGGGACAGACAGTGGTTGGAGTAACCCATCCGGTGGGCGACTGGAAGTCTTACCACGAGCACAGACCGAACATGCCAAAACAAAACTTCGAACGTCGCCAGCCATGGAGGGCCACCAGAATCGTTGCTTGACCAAAAAACTGGTGCGACTGACTCCTGGATGACACGCTACGTTGGAGCAATGACCCCACAGAATAATGTCGGACCATAATCCCTCCGGCACGAATAAACGCCTCGGTGGACACTCGGGCGGAGGGGTTACCTCTTCTAAGGCCAAACGGATCTTCGACTCGATCTCCCATATGAGTGTGGAGACAATGAGTCTCAGGAGAATGCACTCAGGAGTGGATGGGCGATCGGAACGGTCAAAAATACAAAATAAAGCATCGGGCTTGATATTCTTAAAACCCGGATAATATGAAAGGGAAAACTCAAAACGAAAAAAAGTGCCCACCAAGCCTGCCTGTAGTTGAGTCGTTTAGCAGATCTGATATATTCGAGGTTCTTATGATCGGTCCAGACGATAAAAGGTACCCCCGAACCCTCTAGCCAATGACACCATTCCTTCAACGCTAACTTGACTGCCGGTAACTCTCTGTTACCAATGTCATAATTACACTCAGCAGGAGATAAATGATGAGAAAAAAACGCACAAGGGTGCATCTTATCATCTGTGGGTGAACGCTGGGAGAGAAACGCTCCTACCCCCACCTCTGATGCGTCGACCTCCACCACAAACTGACGTGAAGGATCAGGGGCGATGAGAATGGGAGCTGAAACGAAGCAGCTCTTGAGGTTGGTAAATGCAGCTTCAGCTGCACCAGACCACCTGACCGTCGTCTTGGTGGAGGTCAAGGCAGTCAGAGGAGCGGCTAGTTGGCTGAAATTGCGAATAAAATTGCTGGTAAAAATTGGCGAACCCCAGAAACCTCTGTAGGGCCTTACGGGAATCTGGAGTTGGCCAATCCACCACAGCCTTAACCTTGTCGGGATCCATGCGCACCAGTGGGGATTTCTTTAAGACTGCAAGGGAAGCTCGGCTTCCCCTATAATGTCAAAAAATTTATGGTCAAATATGTACTATTGTGCTAACATTTTATTGACTAAAAATGCGTTAGAAAACGTTAATCTCAAAGACGAGTTCGTTCAGAATCAGTTACATATAGCAGGTCGGCTGACTCGATTTCCTGCTCATACATTCCCGTAGCGTCACAGTGCATCTCCCTGTTGAAGCCCAGCGTCCATTGACTTCAATGGGGCTGCTCTGAACAGTTTTTTTCAGTGCTTCGAAACTAGACGGTCATTGTATAAATGCTGCGATTATGTCCCACCCACGGACACTCAGCGTCTCTGGGAGTGAATGAGGAGTGGGCTGGCCTTGACTCCGGGCTTCTGCGTGATGATTGGAGGGTCTGTCGAAAGGCTTTTGATTGACAGCGATTTCATACAATAAAAAGTCGCTGATTCTGAAGCTATTCGAGCTCAGTCCCATCGCGGATTTTTCAAATGTAATTGAAAGACAAACTGCTACAACCTATTTCTTGGTATTTGCTTGTCGAAATTGCTAGCCAATTTTCATAATACATTTCACACAATTCTACATTCATAATCTAGACAACAGCCAGCAGCCATGTCACCCTGTAGCCCAAGACTGGTTGCCCACTGAAGCTAAGCAGGGCTGAGCCTGGTTAGTACCTGGATGGGAGACCTCCTGAGAAAACCAGGTTGCTGCTGGAAGAGGTGTTAGTGAGGCCAGCAGGGGGTGCTCACCCTGTGGTCTGTGTGGGTCCTAACGCCCCAGTGTAGTGATGGGGACACTATACTGTCAAAGAGCACCGTCCTTCGGATGAGACGTAAAACCGAGGTCCTGACTCTCTTACCCCTTTTCCACCAAGGCAGAGCTGGTGCTGGTTCGGAGCCAGAGCCTAGTTTCAAATCGGTTCTTTGTTTTTCCACCGCCAAAGCACCAGCTCCGAACCAGTAAAAGTGGTTCTTAAGTAGCACCAAATCATTGCAGGGTCTAGAACGGAGCCAAGAAAGAACCGCTTGCGTCAGAGGCTGGGGGCGGGGTTACCGTGGCCAACAAGACTGAAGAGAAACTTGTGACCGCCATTTTTAAATAGCAGCTAGTCGAGCTAATAGCAGCTCGATTATAATATCCGTCTATGTAAGTTACGGCGAGCTGCACGAACGTGTTGGATTCGCCGTGTTTGGATGCCGATTTATTTTCGCAAACCCATGATCATCCATAGTAACGCAACGTCTATTATTGTTGATGCCTTGTTCGAGATGCATCGGAGCAGCGTGGACCGATCAGAGCTGCGGGAGTGTTTGGAGATCATACGACTCCTTGTGCTTTTTGATCGCTTTCACTTTGATTTCATGTGCTGATCGTTCTGCGAGAAGCCGATGCATCTCGAACAAGTCTGGTGTGTTTGTGTTTGGCGCTGCCGCACTAGCGTTGCTGGGCAACATGATACGTATGCAGTGACGTAAGATATAGCTCTGTTGTGGCTCTCTGGCCGGTGGAAACACAAACCGGTTCTTAGTAAGCTCGTCAGTCGAACCAACTCCGAACTGGCAATAGCTCTAGCTCTGAACCAGCACCCGGTTCTTGTTGGTGGAAAAGGGGTATCTGTGGTCATTAAAAATCCCAGGATGTCTTTCGAAAGAGTAGGGGTGTAACCCCGGCATCCTGGCCAAATTTGCCCAGTGGCCTCTGTCCATCATGGCCTCCTAATCATCCCCATATACTGATTGGCTTCATCACTGTCTCCTCTCCACCAGTAAGCTGGTGTGTGGTGAGCGTTCTGGCGCAATATGGCTGCCGTCGCATCATCCAAGTGGATGCTGCACATTGGTGGTGGTTGAGGAGAGATCCCCCCCTTCTATGTAAAGCGCTTTGAGTGCCGAGAAAAGCGCTATATAAATGTAATGAATTAATTATTATTATTATTATTATAATCTAGGTGCTTGATTTTATACACCTGTGGAAAGGGACCTGATGAAACTCATGAATAATGGTACATGCACTTTTACAAGTTGATTGTACTGAAATGTGTGTTGGCAGTGCCTGTACACAACCATCATAAAATGATAAAAATCCATCCAGTGGTTTTTTTTAATCTTCTTATATGTTTCCTCCCATCTCAAATCAAGCTGTTCGATATTGTGACGTCACAAAATCGACGCCCCTCCCACGATGGTTGATTGACAGCAGCGTTTCAACACAGCCCCGCCCTCGCGCCCTCGTGAGCGAGCTGTCAATCATAGCACGCGCCGACCGGCGCGTTCATTGTTGATAGCTGGAACACTGAGTAGAATGGTGTCTAAGTTATTGTGGTGTTCTGTTCTTGGGTGTAATAAGGAACACAGCAGTCATGTTGATGTTCCTAAATCCGTACAGCTGAAGACGCAGTGGCAGAGTTTGTTTTCGAAGGGAATATTCCACACGATCAACGTCAATGCTTTCATGTTTGCGCGAATCATTTCACACCAGACTGCTTTACAAACGAGGATCAGTAAAAAGCTGGTTATTTGCTAAGAAGCTGCTCCTGAAAAAAGGATCAGTACCAACTATTTGTGTTCCTGCTGCACCTCCTGAAGAACTGAAGTGAGTGTAACGTTTTATTGACCTTTATATTAATCTTTATATTAATCTTTGCAAATCGCTTGCTGCACGCTTCACGATGAATGCGGCTATTTTTACACTCAGGGTACATTACGGCATGTTTTCTATGTGCGATGTTATCAATATAATTCATAATCCCACGCTTATAATGAACAACGCGTTATGGTTATTGTGTTACAAACAGTGTGCGCACAGAACAGAGGGGCGGGGTGAGCAAAGCTAATTATCATTTAAAGACACATGCACTTAAACGGCGTGCTGAAAACAGAGCTTTTTTAGACCAGGTAAAATTAGTGTTTTCTTACAATACTAATGAGAATTTTTAATTAAAGTATATTACAAACTTTTAATTTAGACCCTAAAGAATCATATTAGCTTGTACAAAAATGACATTATATGACCCCTTTAAATCTGCTGGCCATTGAGAGGACACTGGTCAAGTCACTGGAAAAGACGCCTAGTTGGTACAACAGGGTCACAGAGCATTTTCTCGAAAAGGAACGTAGAATTTACGTATAAATAAATGGACAATTTTTATGATGTAGGCCGAAAATGAGCTTCCCCTCTTTGAAAGACCAGCAGCCGCCACTGATGCGCACCCCCTCGGAGGAGATAATATAACCCAGAAATGGAACCGACTGTGCATGGAACGAGCATTTCTCCATCTTGACAAAAAGCCCATTCTCTAACAGCCTCTGTAGCACTCGCCTGACATAATGAACGTGCTCTTGGAGAGAAGAAGAAAATATCAATATGTCATCCAGGTCGACATATATGAACTGATTTACCATATCTCTCAGCACGTCATTCACGAGTGCCTGGAAAACCGCAGGGGAGTTAGACAGACCGAAAGGCATGACCAAATATTCAAAATGCCCCCTGGGGGTGTTAAAGGCAGTTTTCCATTTATCCCCCTTCCTTATGCGAACCAAATGATAAGCATTACGCAAGTCCAGTTTTGTGAAGATGGATGCTCCCTGCAACCACTCGAAGGCTGAAGACATCAACGGCAAAGGATAAGTATTCTTTACCGTGATGTTGTTCAACCCTCGGTAGTCAATACACGGTCGCAGAGAACCATCCTTCTTCCCCACAAAAAAAGAACCCTGCCCCCGCTGGAGAAGAGGAAGGGCGGATGAACCTGGCTGGCAGAGAATCAGAAATATATTTCTCCATGGCTTCCCTTTCTGGGGCAGAAAGTGAGTATAACTTGCCCTTAGGTGGAGACACACCTGGCAGTAAATCTATAGCACAGTCATAGGGATGATGCAGAGATAGAGAAGCAGCTCGAGACTTACTGAACACTCCCTTCAGGTCCAGATACTCAGAGGGCACGTTAGACAAATCCATGTGTTCATCCTGAAACACAGAACAAGACACAGAAGAACACGCAGACAACAAACAAGCGGCATGACAAAATTCACTCCAAGCGAAAACAGAATTCATACGGCAGTTTATATGAGGGTTATGGAGCACAAGCCAGGGGTGTCCCATAACCACAGGAGCAGAAGGAGAGTCAATCAAAAGAAAGTCAATGTCCTCAGAATGATTGCCAGAGGTGATGAGTCTTAAGGAGGCAGTGGAATGTGTGACGGAGGGTAATAGTTGACCATTAAGTGCAACTACAGAGATGGGTTGAGAGAAGGTCATCACCGGTATCATGAGCTTATGAGCAAGGTTATTGTCTAAAAAATTACCCTCCGTTCCCGAGTCCACAAGAGCCTCACAATCAAAACTCTGAGAATGCAATTTCAAACTGACAGGAAGATGAGTAGCTGAAAAAGAGGATTTACTTCTCCTGCTGCGATAGATGGGACCTGCCCATTTGCAGGGGTTCAGGATCTGGAAAAGACATAGTTTCGCCAGGAGAAAAAAATACATTACTCTGTGTACTGGCAGACCACCCTCGCTGTGTCCATGGACCCCGTCGCCGCAGTCTCGTATCCACCTGAATAGCCAGATCTATGAGTTTATCCACCCCCGCGGGTAAATCCATGGAGTAAATTTCATCCTTTATGGACTCAGAAAGTCCATATAAAAACATGTCCCATTGAGCCTCTGAATTCCAGCCACACTCCGCGGCATATGTGCGAAATTCAATAGAATAGTCCGTTACAGTACGATCTCCTTGACGCAGCTCCGCGAGAAGTTGCGCCGCGTCTCTACCGGAAGCAGCGCGATCAAAGACCTTTCTGAGCTCCCGGGAAAATGTTTCAAACGAAACAACACGGAAGTCTCTGTTCCCACACAGTAGTTCCCCAGCTGGCCGCTCGACCTTAGAGCAGGGTTATAACAAAGGCCACCTTAGACTCCTCAGTAGGAAATGACGAAGGTTGAAGAGAGATGTACAGAGAACATTTGGCCAAAAACTAGCGACATAACTGGGGCTCACCGGAGTAGAACGCTGGAGGCGGAAGACGGGCCTCAGTGGCACGAATGGTCTGAGCGGCAGAAGCAGGTGGGATGGTGGCGACTTATTGTTGAACAGACGCCGTCTCGGTCCTTAGTTGCTGCAGCTGGGTTGTTAGTTTGGAACCTTGGGTCACCAGCGCCTGGACAGCGCGACCCATGGCTATCATCTGTTCCTCCTGTTGTTGCATGCAAATATCGCTTTTCGACAGGATCTCGCTCAATTCGGCCGCACTTGCTGGATCCTTCGTGGTCGGTTTGTTCTGTCACAATAACGAGTCCCAAGATCCAAGTGCAAGTAACAGACAGTTTATTAGACAGAGAATATACGCAGAAGGTCAGACAAGATGCAGGAGACTGATGAAACTCGACAGATGATACCACAAAGTGGATACTCAGGTGCAATGCAGGAAACTCTCAGTGTGGAATCACAGACAAGGATGCTGGTCGATGTAAAACCCCAAACCGGTAATCCAGTGCAGTGCGGGACTTAGATGAGAACGCGGGGATTAAACACAGCAAGAAACTCTGACGAGGTAACTGGCAATGAGAACAAGACATGAATAACAAACCGACACCCAGCATAACTCACTCCAGCTAGATATAGGCAGCTAACTAGCTGCAGCTGAAATGACTGATTGGAGTGATCAGCTGGTCACTGGGCAACAAACAAGCACCACACACATAGACCCAACACCTACAAAAACACCAACAGATACACAAAATGAACACAAGGATCTATGAACCGTGACAGTGTGATCCTTGAAGGAGCTATCCCTCTGCTCGAGCAGGAGGCAAACTGCAGCTATATATCCATTTTTTCTTGTTTCTTTTTACTCGTTGGGAGGGTTTGTTGTTCTGTCATTATGCCCTGTAGAATAGGTAAACTAATAATAATTAAATGACAAAGTGTAAAGAGGAGAAACAGAAGAAACAACTCACTGTTTACAACAGTATCACATTAAACCATAACACCCTAATAAAAAGAGCTGAAGTGCCTCTGAGTAAATTATTTAAAATACATTGTGGAACCTGTCCCCTTCTCTCAACTGAGTTAACGAAAACAAAAAAGTACATCAACTCCCACTTCTGTGCATACACTCCAAAAACCAGCGGTCTGCTGTGTGTCACATGCTCTGTTGCCAGGTGCAAGCATTTCTAGTTCTGCTCTCCAGTGGTGCAAGAGGAGCTCTGTATCATGCAGGGATTCATAGCGCTATCTGGGTGTCAAAAACTCTTCCTCTGTGCCAGAAGTACCTTTGGTACTTGGGATAAGAGCACTATCTGGGGTCTGTCCTCCACCGATGTCCTCCTTAGAAACATCAACTCAGTGAACTCACTCCATCTCTCCTCTCAACAACATCTTTCACTGGGACCTTCACTAGACAAACCCCCTCTATCTCTGTCAGTCCTTCAGCGGTGAACGATACTAACCTTTTAGTTCAATTGTACTAACTACAGTATTGTGGAAACTGCCACACAAACTCAATCTAAACACTCAAAATAAATAACAAAACATTAAAACACGTCACTCACATGGTGAATTCGTGCTGAATACAAACAACTTTACTCAGGGGTTTTACGAGAGGAAAATCAGACCATCTCTCTGAATGAACAGCTCTCCATTGCTTTACCTGTTCTTCCCTGATTGACAGTCAGCCATCTAATACAAGCCCTCCTTCCAGTATGGGAAAATATCTTTAAAAGCCTATCAAATAAAAAAACACTTTATTCAGTTACATTTGCATGCAAACATAATAAAGTGTTTCACATTCTTAAACGGACAGTAGTGCAAACCACAAAAACCCTATCCTATTAAATCCTGTATATAAATATCCATCAAACATATTCTCAACAAGTCTCATCTTTTAGTAACGCAAATTGACCAATGTTTAGAAATTAAAAAGTCTTCATTTACATTTACAGACTTACAGAGTTTTTTTTTTTTTTTTACTGTCCTTTAATGTTGTTACATAGCTGTAACATAATGGGCAGTGCTCTAACAGATATTATGCAGATGTATCATGGATGACCCAAGTTTGATTCCTGGCTTGTGAGGTCCATTCCCCCTCTCCTACCAGCAGAAAAAAAGCTTTAAAAAACCCTATTATTTAGTATATATAGTATAGTATATTTAGTATAGTATAGTATAGTATATTTAGTATATATTCATGCCAAAAAGACAGTAGAAGGTCAGTAAAAACAAGGGTAAATGTAAGTTGTCTGAGAAATGGCAAGAGATAAAGAACCTTTTGGAAAATATGGGTTATGGATAAGGCCCACTGAGCCATGGCTTTGACAATCTTAATGATTTTTAATCAATACATCAAGAAAACAAATGAATTTTAACACCCCCAAGGTTTGATTAATAGCTACCAAGTGAAGCTGGACTAGTTGAACATTTACTATTAGGGAAGATTTGAAACTATAGAGTGAAACTTTTTTGTGTGTCGTTTCTTGTGGTTTTGTAAGAGTACTAAACTTACTAAAAATTCTATTTTTGTCTCTTTCAGTCTTGCTGACTGTAATCTCACTGGTCACAGCTATGAAATTGTGGTCTCAGCTCTACAATCATCAAACTCTCCTCTTAGAGAGCTTGACCTGAGTAACAATGACCTGGAAGACACAGGAGTGAAGATGCTCTCTGATGCACTGAAGAGTTCAAACTGTAATTTGGAGATACTGCGGTGTGTAAGAATAGAACTACAACATTATAAATGATCATTGCATTTGATTTTGAGCATAACTGTGATAGTTGAAAGATCTTGGATGATTAGTTCTCTTTAGGTGCAAGAATATTAATGTTTTGATTTCTATACAGCATTTCTATAATAGCATTTCTTCAACATTTGAGATGAATTAGTTTGGAGTGGTTGATTGGTAAAAATATGATGACAGTGATAAATTTAATTAATTCTAAACAATTTAAGCTTTTAAAATTATGTTCAAAGGTGTTTAAACAGGCATATTCATAATTCATAGGCTTTAAACACAGTACAGATGTTCAATCATGAATCCAATTACTTTGTAGATTATCTGGCTGTATGGTAACAGAGGCTGGCTGTTGTTATCTGGCTTCAGCTCTGAGTTCAGCATCACACCTGAAAGAGTTGGATCTGAGCTACAATCACCCAGGGGATTCAGGAGTCAAGATGCTCTCCGAGAGACTCAATGATCCAAACTGTGCACTGGAAAAACTCAAGTATGTTGGACTTAAATGTGTCATGGTATTTGTTATTAAAATGTTGCATATGCATATTTGTAAAATAATAATAATAAAACTAGCACTAACATTACATGGAACATAACACAATATCACATCATGATAGCAATTTCTAAAGTTAAGTGGTCTAAATGTATTAATATAGACGGGCGTTGGACCATAAAATGTTCCTCCAGTCATTGCATTTGGTCAAAATGCAACGATACAATGTCCTACCAGCCTGTCAACATAAGTATTTCCATGCCTTCGTGCACATCACATATCATCAACGTGTTTCATGCCATGCAGAGTTAGACAGACGTCAATCACCGTCTAGCACCGCAACCAAAACAGCCGCCACCTTTTACAGTTCCTACTGAACCAAAACAATGAGCTTATGCTGCATTCACACCATAACTACTGTGATTTGGAAATCTGTGAGCGGTTTGTAACTCGAATTTATGTGTTTCAATGGCAACACTATCAATGCTGAAATTAATCTGCCACAGTCAGGTGATACAGATCAGTGCTCTTTAAATTGTTTATGTTCATTATTATTGTAATGTTATATGCTTTGAGACGTGAGGTAGTTTTACGCCGTCTCTCGTGGCGCTTTTGTTTGCTCCATGCTGTACACGTTCATGTATTTTGAAGGAAGTGTGTCTTTGGAGGTGCTCTGAAGGGAGCATCTGATGGGATCTTATGCTTTTAAAACTAGCACACTATTGCTAGCCTCTCTGAAAATTGCCTACCCTACCTTTAATTTTGGTTAGTTGCCCTAAATAAAATCTTTCTCCCTCTAAAGAGATACTCTCACAAAATCTCAGCACTTCATACTCTACACAAATGAAGTTAACCCTCTGGGGTCTGAGGGGTGGTTTGGCCCCTGGAGAAGAATGCCCTGACATTTGTGGTTTTTCAGATTCTTATAAACATATTAACCCTCCTGGGGTCTGAGAGTGTTTTAGGCCCTGAATAAGTTTTGATATGCCCTGACATTTTTGCTTTTTTCAGTTGCTTATTGCTTTCAGTGAGCAACGTGTATGCACATGTTTGTATTTTTGAGAAAATAACATTTATGCTTGGTTATAAAAATAAAATAAAATCAGGTCACTGGCCACCACATATAACTATGCGCAAGGTTTTTCATTTTCACAGTGCCCAAATGTCCTTCGTGCAATGTGTCCAACATCTTACTGCGCAGTTTGGTGGGAATGACAACTCGTAATCCACACATCAGAGTTCCTTGATACACAGAAATTGTTCTCTCCTCGCTGAGAATGCTGGATGCAGTGAGTTTCCATGTGCTGGCCATCCATGTATGGTGATGTCATAAACTTTAGACAATGTTGGTTCATTACGGGTTTCTCTCTGAATAGTGTCATTTGTTATGGGTAACTGACTCGCGATTGTGGTGTTAAGCTGGATCCATAACATGCGACTTTACCGTTGACGTCAGTGGGAGACGTGACAAGCTGTCCCGTGCAGTTTGGTACCTTTGTACTCAATTTCATACTGGTGAACACCCTAGAAGAGTGACCAACGCTGCAGCCGTGCCAAAGCCATCACTGAGACCCCTTCCGAATATTAAAAATCGAGACCAAGGGCTGATGGTCTGTGATCAGGGTAAACCGTTGACCATACAGGTAATGGTGGAATTTTTATACACCCAACACTAAGTGCTAAGTGCCTCTTTGTCTATTTGTGCGTAGTTACGTTTGGCTGCCGTTAGTGATCTTTATACGAAGGCTATAATTTTTCTGTGCCTTTTGTAAACTTGTCCGATAGCACCGTGCAAATTCCATATGGCGACGTATCACATGCCAGCCTGATGGATGGGTTAAAATGTGTCAGTACCATCTTTTGAAAAGCTTGCTCGCAGCTGTCTGACCATTTCCACTGTGTTTTTGCTTTTAACAGTGCGTTCAGTGGATGTAACACAGTCGAGAGGTTCGGAAGAAACTTGTAGTAGTGGTTCACAAGCCCGAGATATGATCGTAGTTGGGACACATTCTGTCGTTGCAGTGGTTTAACACGGCTTCAATTTTGTCCTGCGACTTGTGTAGACCAGCTTTGTCTATCACATAACCACAGTAAGAAATCCGAGACTTGAAGAACTCACATTTTTCTTTGTTAGCTCTTAGCCAAGTCAAGTCAAGTCACCTTCATTTATGTAGCGCTTTTAACAATATGAATTGTTTCAAAGCAGCTTTACAGTGATAATAGGCAATTACAGTAACATAGATTGTTTTGGCTTTACAGCAGCTCTAGGATAAAGTTATTGTCCAGCTAAAGTTAGTTTTGATTGATTGATTCACTTCCATTGCAAAGATCATTAGTTATTAACTTAGGGGCCGCTAACACGACACCGTTCTAACAGAAAACCCTCAACGCGCTCCATCCACACAACAACAGTGCCTGGTGAAAAATGGAAATAGGTTCCAAGGTGCAAACGATTATCAGTTATCTCTGCGCAAACCTACGCAACCTCTGCGCAAACACAGACGTTGCGCACATGCGCATCACGTGCTCAGTCCATAGGTATGCGTATTTGAATATATGTGCGCAGGCGTGTAGTCCTTCTTTACAAATCCTACCCTCAACAAACAACTTGTCTGGCCTTAAAAATCTATAATACAGAATTATTTATCGCGTCCGCGTAGCCACGTGGTGACTCTGTACAGATAAAATGACTACGTTTTATCTATACAGAGGTAAAGGGAAGGGAAGGAGGCCTTCACAGGGGAGAGCCTAGTTGACACTTAAGGACTGCGTTGTCGTCAGTGTGTCTGCTTCTCGGACAAGTCAAGTCAAGTCATCTTCATTTATATAGCGCTTTTAACAATGTAGATTGTTTCAAAGCAGCTTTACAGAGATAAACATATAATTTAAGGTAACAGAGATTGTTTTGGCTTTATAGCGGTTCTTTAATAAAGTTATTTTCCAGCTAAAGTTAGTTTTGATTGATTCGCTTCCGTCGCAACGATCATTTGTTATTAAATTAGGGGCCGCTAAGACGACACCATTCTCTCTACACAGACTTTAAACGCGAACCTGTGAGAAACGCTGATGGGGTTCACATGCGCATTAAGAATTGGTTCTATAGTTATGTGCGTTTGAATATATGTGCGCAGGTTTGTAATTCCCTACAAACCAAGCCTAAACAAAGTACTGGTCTTTCCTTATAAATTTTGATACAGAATTGTAATTTATTTTATCACTTCGGGGTAGGTACGCAAAATGAATTTTCCCGACAATGCTTTATCTGTAGAGTGGTAAAGGGATCCTCCATAGGGAGAGACTAGTTGGCACTGCGTTGTCATCGGGTCCAGGCGAAGGTCCTTCGTCCGATTTGGATACGGCCTGGATCCGGCAGGCTGCGGAAAACCTTGGGATAAACAAAGACACTAAAATTAGCGTAGATGCCATTCTTCTTATGATGTAACGAGTACATCAGGATTTATGGGAAGTGTTCCCGGTTCCAGCTGACCTAATCTATGCAGCCTAACATTGAATTATAGAAGTCTATAATGTATTATGTGAATGCTAGGTCAAAGAGATGTGTCTTTAATCTAGCTTTGAACTGACAGAGTGTGTCTGCTTCCCAGACAATGTTAGGAAGACTGTTCCAAAGTTTTGGTGCTAAATAGGAGAAGGATCTACCGCCAGCAGTCGATTTTGATATTCTAGGTATTATTAACTGGCCGGAATTTTGAGATCGCAATAGACGTGAAGGACTATAATGGGTTAAGAGCTCGCTCAAGTACTGCGGAGCTAAACCATTTAGTGCTTTGTAAGTAATCAGCAATATTTTTACATTTATACGATGTTCAATAGGCAGCCAATGCAGTGTTGACAGAACTGGGCTAACATGGTCATACTTCCTGATTCTGGTAAGAACTCGAGCTGCTGTGTTTTGAACTAGCTGTAGTTTCTTTATTAAGCATGCAGGGCAACCACCCAGTAGAGCATTACAATAATCTAGCCTTGAGGTCATGAACGCATTAACTAATTGTTCCGCATTTGTCAATGAGAGCATATGGTGTAATTTAGATATATTTTTAAGATGGAAAAATGCGGTTTTACAGATACTAGACACGTGACTTTCAAATGAAAGTTTGGTATCAAAGAGCACACCCAGGTTCCTCACAGACGACGAAGACTTAACAGAGCAGCCATCAAGTGTTAGACAGTATTCTAGATTATTACGTGAGGACGTTTTTTTGTCCAATAATTAGAATATATCAGCTATGCATTCCGTTAATTTTGTGAATTGGTAAGTTTCGTCTGGGCGTGAAGAAATATAGAGCTGAGTATCATCAGCATAACAGTGAAAGCTAATTCCATGTTTCCTAATGATATCCCCTAATGGTAGCATGTACAGAGTGAACAGCAACAGTCCTAGTACTGAGCCTTGTGGTACGCCATACTGAACTTGTGATCGATGAGACATCTCTTCATTTATTGCTACAAACTGATAACGGTCAGATAGGTATGATTTAAACCATGCTAGTGCAATTCCACTACTGCCAACATAGTTTTCTAGTCTATTTAAAAGAATGTTGTGGTCAGTGGTGTCAAATGCAGCACTAAGATCAAGCAACACTAATAGAGAGATACAACCACGATCGGATGAAAAGGTAGATTTGAAATCGGCCTGTAATTGACTAATTCTGTAGGATCAAGTTGCGTTTTTTTAACAAGTGGTTTAATCATAGCCAGCTTAAAGTTTTTTGGTACGTATCCTAATGACAAAGATGAATTAATGATATTAAGAAGAGGATCTATGACCTCTGGAAGCATCTCTTCAGTAGCTTGGTCAGTATAGGGTCTAACATACATGTTGTCGATTTAGATGAATTAACGAATTTGCAAAATTCTTCCTCTCCTATTGCAATAAATTAATCAAATTTTTCCTCAGGGAGACTACAATGCACTGCCTGATGCGATACTGTAGTAGACGATTGCATAGTTATAATTTTCTCCCTGATATTATCAATCTTATAAGTGAAGAAGTTCATAAAGTCATTACTGCTGTGCTGCTTGGAAACTTCTGGGCTTGAAGCTTTCTTTTTCATTAGTTTAGCCACCGTTTCAAATAAATACCTAGGATTATATTCATTTTCTTCTAATAGGATTGAAAAATAAGCAGATCTAGCAGCTTTTAAAGCCTCTCTGTAAGTAATCGAGCTCTCCTTTCATGAAATCCGAAATACCTCTAGTTTTGTTTTCTTCCAGTTGCGCTCCATATTTCTGCCTGAGTGTGCTCGTTGTACCACGGCATTGGACTATTTTCTTTAATCTTCTTTAAGCGCAACGGAGCAACTGTGTCTAAAGTGCTGGAAAAGAGAGAGTTAAAAGTTTCTGTCGCAGTATCAAGTTCTTCTAAGCTATCTGGGATGCTGAGATGATGAAACTGATCAGGAAGATTATTGATAAAGCAATCTTTAGTGGCAGAACTGATAGGTCTAATATATTTATAACACGGAGTCGGCTTTGCAGCCTTGGCTAAATGTAATTTACACGAGACTAGATAATGATCTGAGATGTCATCGCTCTGCTGCAGAATTTCAACGGCATCAACATTTATTCCATGTGATAATATTAGATCTAGAGTATGATTACGACAATGAGTTGGTCCTGACACGTGTTGTCTAACTCTAATAGAGTTTAAATGTCTTTAAATGCCAAACCCAATGCATCTTTTTCATTATCGATGTGTATATTAAAATCACCAACAATTAGTACTTTATCTGCAGTCAATATTAATTCTGATAGAAAGTCCGCAAATTCTTTGCTAAAATCTTTATGGTGCCCTGGTGGCAATTTCATTACATGAAATTATATTTCATGTAATATTCAAATTTTTTAAAATCCTGTTTTCGTGGGTTTTATGAGCTGTAAGCCCAAATTATGTACAAATAAACAACTAAATACTTGAAATCATTTAAGTTGTGGGCCCTGAATCTATAATCTATGGAAGTTTAACGTTTTGAATGGAATTATGGAAATAAACTTTTCCATGATATTCAAATTTTTTGGAAAGGGTCTGTATTGTTACATTAAGCACCAACACTTCAAAATAATTTTATTTGAAACTAGACTTCTCAGTAATTCTGATGATATTACTATAGATTACAGCAACACCTCCTCCTTTGCGTTTCAGACGAGGTTCATGTTTATAACAGTAATCTTGCGGGGTGGACTCATTTTAAGTAATGTAATCGTTTGGTTTCAGCCAGGTTTCTGTCAAACACAGCACGTCTAGATTATAGTCTGTAATCATATCATTAACAATAAGTGCTTTTGAAGTAAAGGATCGAATATTCAGCAAACCCAAGCTTTACCATTTGTTCATCTGTATTATATCTGTTTTTTTATTTGTTGAACATCAATTAAATTTGGGAGTTTTCTGTAGGCTATTTCCTAATTCGGGGAACAGACACAGTCTCTATTATGGCGCTTTTCCACTGCATGGTACGGCTCGGTTCGGCGCGGTACGGTTCGACTCGGCGCGGAACGGTTCGGCTCGCTTCGCTTTTCCACTGCGTGGTACGACTCGGCTCGGTACGGCACGGTTCGGTTCGCTTTAGCGCGGTTGCTTTTCCACTGCAGTTAGTACCGCTTCAAAGTGGGTGGGACTGATCATTATAGTTGCCGTCTCTACTGCCATGACATCATCATATTAAATGCGAATTTTTCATTCCGTGTTTCCCCATCCGCTCCTCGGCAACCAACGAGAGGAACGTCTGCACCTCGTCCACTGACCACGATTCAGCCATTTCTTTTTTTTAAGTTTAAACTCTTTTTTTTAAGCAAATACTTTTAAAACAAGCGCTACAGTGTTGGCTGTTGTCTACTGGCTATTTAAATCTAGCGGGTTTAGTGTCTCGTGTTATAAATACAATGACGCTGGTAGTGATGATTCTGTCTGACCAATCAGTGATCTGCAGTGTTTTCACGTCACATTTTAGTATCGGTACGGTACGCTTGGAACCTCAACAGAGGTGGTACCATTTAAAGCGAGCCGAAGCGAGCCGTACCGTACCATGCAGTGGAAAAGCGCCAAAGCGTGCCGTACCGAACCGAGCCGTACCGTACCATGCAGTGGAAAAGCGCCATATGATGATATCTAGGTGAAAGAGGCTCTATGTGATGGAATTTATCTGACCTCAGTGATGTGAGACAGCTCGCAGGTTTAGCCAGTCTGTCTGCTTCCTGACCTGAGCCCCAATTCATGTTTGAGCTCTAAGACTATGTACCATATTACTATATTACTATATTACTACATTCCCCCGTTACAATGATATTGTCCAGGTAACACTGCGTTCCGGGAGCACCTGGTCCATCGCTCTCTGCCACAAAGCAGGGGCTGAGGTGATTCCAAAGACAATACAGTTGTACTGATAGAGCCCTTTATGTGTGTTTATGGTCAAGAATTTCTTGATTTCTCATCCATCACCATTTGAAGGTAAGCTTGGGCCAAGACAATTTTCGAGAAGTGTTCTCCACCAGACAAGGATCCAAAAATATCTTCAATGCGTGGCAGGGGAAGCACTGGATGTGTACAGCATGAAGCACTGGATTAATGGTCACTTTAATGTCCCCACAAATACGCACATTTCCTGTCTTTCCCTTTTTGATCACAGGGACTATGGGTGTTGCCAATTCGCTCCGTTCTACCTTCATCAGGATTCCTATTTTTCTAAATGATCCAGCTCTGCCTCCACCTTGGGACGAATTGCATACGGGACCTGGCGAGCTTTAAAGTATTTTGGAGAAGCATCTTCTTTCAACTCCAGATTCCCTTTTATTCCTTTAAGTTTTCCTATTCCTTTCTGAAACACAGGTTCCGCATTTTGTATCATTTGCTCTAACATCATTTGTGTCTCTTTGTTTGTGATTTGCTGTGACACATCCAGGTTTTTTATTGCATGCCAGTCCAGAGGTATTTTCCTCAGCCACTCATGTCTGAACAATGCAGGCCCTCCGTTTTCCAGAACATACAGGTTCAGCTGTTGCTGATTTTCTTTTTACTTCACCATTACTGGAAATTTTCCTTTCGGAGACACCCTTTCTTATTAAAGATAAGTCTTTAATATCACTTATGTCTTTTGCAGTGGTATCTTTGAAAACAATTGCTTGTAATCCGTCACTGAAATAACCGATAAAGCAGATACAGTGTCTAACTCCATTTTGAGTTTTACTCCTGACACTTCTGGTGTAAGGCAAATCACTTTTCGATCTGTCTCTGTAATGTTGTACAGTTCCAGACATGAAAGATCATCCGTACCTGAACTTGTGTTCGCTTCATTTTCAGTTACTTGATGTACAGTGGCGGATTTACGTTTCAACCTTGTGCATTCTGTCTTTGTGTCTCTTGCACTTTTCTCCCTTGTACACTCTCTCAACGTGCCCCTTTTTATGACACTTTCTGCACTCTTTATCATTGAACCGGCAGTCATTTCCATCATGAGACATTTTTACACAGCGATAAAATTTCTGCTTTCTCTCTGATTTCAGTGACAGTTTATTTGCTGCACATTCCATTGATTTTTGTTGCAATTCCAATGTATCTTTTGCTGCAGTCTTCATAGATATTGCTATGTTCAGTGCATGTTCGAGTGTCAAATCTTTTTCTGTCAGCAGTCTTTTCTATGCGCTTTCATTGTGCATTTCACACACAAACCTGTCTCTTAATTCATCTGCCAGTCCAGCTCCAAAACAGTGCTCTGACAATCGGCGTAACTCAGCTATGTATTCAGAAATACTTTCTCCTTTAGCTTGGTTCTGCTTATGGAATCTGAATCTTTCCGCAATTACTAAGGGTTTGGGGTTCAAAAGTTAATTTAAAATGTCCACAATTTGTCGGAACGTTTTATCCGCTGGCTTTTCAGGGGTTAACAAGGTACACAGTACGTCTTAGCTCCCATCACGCTCAGCAATTCAACCCCTTTCTTTTCTTCAACCCCATTAAGCTGCGTTCACACTACAAGCGACTTTGTCGCTGCATGTCGCCGGTGGCTGGCGATGAGGTCGCTAGTGGGCGTTGCCACTAAAAACAAACATTCTGGAGAGAAAATATTAAATATTTAGACTCGTAAAGCATGTAAGTTAAATGAACGAGTACCTGGGTCTCAACTCCGAAAATATCAGATCAAAATTGAAAATAGGTGCTATCTGTATAAACAAACCACATATTTGAGCTTTAAACAACTACATTCTCGACTGAAAAACTCATATAACTACATTTCATGACACAATAACAGTAGTATTTTCGATTTAAAAAAATACTCCTCCATCTTTCTGTCGATGGGGCGAGGGGCTGAGCGGAGAAGGATGATGACGCGCGCTCCAGGCTCCACTCCTATTGGTTGTCGCTCGCGAAAGTCGCTCTTCATTTGCATAAAGTTAAACATTTCTCAACTTTGTCGTGTCGCCAGACACGCCCCATCCAGTCACCAACGGTCGCGACCGCGCGTGTCGCCGAAAGTCGCCCGCTCCCCATTGAAATGAATGGTATCGTGTCGCTTTGTCGCGTGTAGTGTGAAGGCAGCTTTAGCCTCACAGTATAACTCCACTCTTTCCACATAAGTTCCCCAATCCTCGGCATTACCGTCAAATGCGGTGATAGTTCCAATCATTGACATTTTTGCTCGTTTGCAATTCCCGCTTTACACATTCATTGGCTTTCTCACTCTTTCATGTAACTCCATTCAGGTGTTGTCGCATCCGTGGTTGTCGATGCAGACCTCATCGCCAATTTTGTTGTCTGCTGGCAGATAAATAACAACGCAACACAAGCGTCTGCTGTGTAATCACATCATTCTTTTACTGAACTTTGAACTGAGCTTGATTCTCAATACACTCTATGTAGATTACCACTAGAGGGCATAGTTACTCCAAAAACTATGATACCCAATAGTACATACATTACAGGGCCCTATACAGTTGCACACAATTACCTGGATCATCCTTGAGGTTCCTTTCTCTGTTGTGATGCTTGCTGCACAACATAGTTGTGTTCAGTTTTTCATGTACATGTTATAATGGCTTTTTTTCTTGTTTTAGACCCCGAAATAGCACCAGTAAGGCTATATGATGAAATCACTCATGGAACTGTCCGACCAGTTTGGTGTGTCTTAGACTTGCCATATCATAATTTTCACCCCAGTGCAGTTACGGTACTAGCGTTTAAACAGGTTCTAACAGGTTTAGCGTAGGCTGGACACGCAAGGCTGTAATTCTAAACTTCAATACATTTATTTTTATTACAAATTTGAATGAAACTGAAAAATTTATGAAAAGGACATTATAAATGTACACACTTAAAGGATTATTTCAACCAAAAATGAAGGACATATGTGCAGTGTCAGAGCTGAGTGCCTTTGTAACCAATTCAGTTTCGACTCTTATCACAGCTGTTAATTAAAATCCCCATTCATCTCTTCTACTGCTTGCTGCGTGCTACATCTAACTCTCCCCTCCATCCCCAACTCCACCTAGCTGGAATCTGGTATCTAATCTGATATCTGTTTCGTCTTCAGTGTACACTAAATTGTATTGTAATCATCCATCATGTATTTCGGCTTGTTTACAACAACTCATGTTAAATTTGTGAATTGTAATTATGCATGCATGATTACTGAATATGTCCAGAACAGAACCATACAGCCAACACTAACAGTTAGTGGTTTGCATTATCATTATAATAAATATACATTCTACAAAGGTGGTCCTGACTAAACCATATTCATCCGCACAGTCACAGAGCTGAAGCACAACCAAAACAATGTTCTTCTGCAAAATGCACGCAGTTGTTGTTGTTGTTTTTACCACTAGGGGGTCAAAAGTTACATATTGTAAATTTAAATTATGAGAATTTATGTTGAGACAAAGTTACAAGTGCCTGTGTTTTGTTTTTGTTTTCTTTTCAGTGTGGACTATAATGAAGCCTTCAGAATCACACCAGGACTACAAAAATGTAAGTCCGTTCTTAGTTTTTGTTCATTTCTTAAACTTGCATGGTTTGTCACAATTACGTTTCTTTTTCTGTTCAGATTTTTGTGATCTCACACTGGATCCAAACACAACACACACTAGCCTCCTAATGACTGAGAACAGAATGGTAACACATGTGAAAGAGCATCAGTCATATCCTGAACATCCTGAGAGATTTGAGAACTATGAACAGGTTATGTGTAAAGAGAGTCTGACTGGACGCTGTTACTGGGAAGCTGAATTCAATGGTATTGGTCATGTAGCAGTGACATACAAAAAAGTCAGTAGAAAAGAAGGGATTGATTGTCTTTTTGGACTCAATGAACATTCCTGGTGTCTTTTCTGGATTAACAGTGGTAAGGTTTGCACAGCCTGGCATGATAATAAGAACACTGATGTATATGTCCCATCTCAGTCTAAAAGAGTAGGAGTGTATCTAGACTGGCCGGCCGGCACTCTGTCCTTCTACAGCGTCTCTGACACACACACACTAACACACTTATACACGTTCAACACCACATTCACTGAACCTCTATATGCTGGATTTAGGCTTTATCCTAGAGCCTCAGTGTCTCTGTGTCAAACTGCTGGAAAGATCTCAGGCAGGGAATAACCTATAAAACAATTCACTCTAGACAGTTGTATTATAATTTAGTGGAGCGTTGAAATTGGGAAGGTGACGGGACATTACAGGAAAGAGTGGGAATGGGGTCCGGAAAGGACCTTGAGAGACAGGACTTGAACAAAGATGTATCTGCTTCATATGTCATGAGATTAGCTCACTAGACTGAGCTTGGTTGTATTTTAGCTTGAGTTTGAGTACACTATTTTGTAGGGTGTAGGCCAGGGTTTCTCAAACTCGGTCCTGGAGGGCCAGCTGTCCTGCACAGTTTAGCTCCAACCCTGATCAAACACACCTGAGCAAGCTAATCAATGTCTTCAGGATCACTAGAAACTCACAGCTAGGTGTGTTAGATCAGGGTTGGAGCTAAACTGTGCAGGACAGTGGCCCTCCAGGACCTTGTACTTTTGTGTTCTGTATTTTATTTTCTGCCTATTGTTATCGAAGTTACACATATGCTCAATATATGTCTAATGCCATTAGAAATCCAAAACAAAAAACCCTGTTTTATTAAGCATTTCCATCTACAAGTACATGTATTTACCTTGAACAATTAACTGCAATTCTTTGCTTATTGTGTGTATTTTACTCTTGTTATTTTATAGGTTGATTCTATTGGCTTGTTTATACTTTGCAAGTGTACCTTATTTGATGGTGTTGATGTATGAGTTGAGAACAGTGCTGAAACTGGGTGATTGCATAACCTTAAAACAGAGAAGATCAGTTTTATTACATGTATTACACTGTGTTTAAAGTAGAAGAGAATGTATTAGAATAGAGGAGATTAACCTATAAATAAAAATTTTAAAATAGCATTTTCTCTTGTATTAACATCACTCTTGGAATCCTTATACTTAAACAAATTTAAAGATTATTGAATTGATAGATCAATGGATTCAGCTTTTATTTAAAATGTTACCCCATCAGTACTGAAGCTCAGCTGATATTGCTGTATTGCAAACATTTATTTTATAATACTTTTATTTTATTTTACTTGTAGTAGCACAAGTATTGTAGCCAATAAAACTGGTTTTGAGTTTACTATTGTCTCGCTGTGCTTGGATTTTCTTAAAAAAAATTTAACCAAGGCAGGCTTGGTTAATACCCATAATAAAGGGAATTACAATAGTCAAGCCTTTTGTCAAAATAAAAGTTGGATCACCCTTTCAAAGTCCTTAAAAGAGAGAAATGATTTTATCTTAGCTAGGACTCAAAGGTGTAAAAAAACTAATCTTGATAACAGACCCTCTCAGGTTACGGCTGCAACCATGGGTTCCTGAGAAGGGGAACGAGACACTGTGTCTGGATCAGTGCGATGGGGAATGTCATCAGTGTGACTGGTTTCTGAAGCACGTGTATCCACACAAGACAATTTCATTGGCCGACAACAGTCCATGACGTCTCTACCAGAGCGCCTGTGAGTATAAGCGAGCACCTGCAATAGACGTCATCAACTTCTTTGTCAGCAGCGAGTCCGAGGCATGGCAGCGAGATGTAGTATCTTGTTTCAGAATAACTATTCCTTACTACACTACAAAGAACCTTCCTCACTACAAAGAACACTAACCTTTAGGAAGCGGCAGGGGAGCTACAGTTCTACTACCCCAGAACGATGGGGGGAAAGCGTTCACACCCTGCCTGGACTAGTCCAGTAGCCTGGGAAAACCCAGACGAGCTTCCGGCAAATTTAGATTTGCTCTGCAAGTCAGTCTGGCCAAGAGCCCATTCAAGCCCATTTCCAATCTTTCCAAATCTTGGCACCAATCACAAACGTTGGTCTATCCAATTGCGCCTAGAGGCATTTGAGCGAAGTCCGTTGGTGACGCCCCTTTGGAAATGGGATGTGAATGAAGCTTCCCGAGACCCACTCTCTCAGTTATGACTGAGAAGGGTCTGGTGTAAACCAGGCTACTAGAATCCCAGCACCCAACAAAAGTGCCTGATTACAAGAAGAGCTGCTAAATAGCAAGTTAACCTCTACTTGTCAGGTTCTAAGGGATCGGTTTAGGCTCCAACAGGGAATGGAGAACCCTACTTTAAAACCTAGACAGTAGGGTAGGGTTCTACTCTACGGTCAACCCAGAAGGACTGCCCGGATCTGTCCAGGGTCGCAAGACTCCCAGCACCGGACAAAAGTGCCTGATAACAAGAAGAGCTGCTAAATAGCAAGTTAACCTCTACTTGTTAGGTGCTACAGGACCAGTTGAGGCTCCAACAGGGAGTGGAGCACAAGTGGCCACGCTCAGCCTCGGGCCCTGCCTCCAGTCCTGAGACTGTGATGGACCAGGTCCCCCAGACGTATTAGGTGAAGACTTAGACCAACGTGGAATGTATCAAATTAGACCAATCTACGTTTTTATATTACTTAAAAATAAATAAATATGATGAACAGTCTTAGACTAGACTTAGCAGTTTATGCAACCGGCCACAAGTCTCAACAGTCGACCACGCTGTATTCTGAGATCCTGAGTGTAATTGTTAAGTTTTGATTTTGTAGATAAAAGACTCCTGCGTTTAATCCTGCACTTTTAATTCATCCTGCTTCAAACAAACCAGGACAGTTATTATTATTTGCTGAATGTTTTTATAAATGTTCCGAGTACAACGTTCATGGAACGTCCTTAAAATGTTACTTTTACTTGATAAAGGTTCTCAGAACATTGATAGAAAACATTCTCAGAACAATAACCTTTCAATGTCTTTATGATGTTATTACTACGTATATTTACTGAATGTTTTTGGAATGTTTGCATAAAACATGAGAACAATTTTAATGAAACTTCCTTTTTTGTGTTATTTGTTTTTACAGAGCTTTTCACAATACACATTTTCAAAGCAGATTTACAGAAAATCATGATGTTATAATGTTTACAATACCTTCATTTAGCAGATTCCCAGCAAACAGGGAACGTTCTCAGAGGTTCTCAAGGTTCTCTCAAAGTTATGAACAAACTTTCTTCCAGGAACATTAACAAACAGAGATGAAACCTGGAGATAGCAGAAGTGCAGGTGATGACAATGGGGGAAATCATAGAAACATAGGGAAGGGATATAGGAGATCGCTGGAGCACTGGAGAGGTTTACCTTTGGCATAAATACATTTCATACATGCAAAAGAGCACTAGGATCTTTTTTTTTTTTTTAAATGATTTCTATTTCTTATTTACTTATGCTGTTTTTAATGACATTTAAGTAAAGCAGTTTGTATTACCTTCATGTAAAAACATGTGCAATATAAATAAACGTAAGTATACTCTATACAGTACCAGTTGGTAGTGTTTACTTCCATTAATGGAATCATGAATTTGGATTAAAAACGTTTTTGTTTTTTTTTCTCATAGATAAATTTGTTGCATAGAGTCAGAACAGAAATTAATTTTGGTAAAACAATGAATAAATTCTTGACAGCGGTCAGAATAATTGTGAACTTGAATAATTAATTTAATTGGAGACTCAAGAGACTTAATAGAAAACAAACCCTTTAATGATGAAGGTTAAAAAGGTTCAGAGATACAGATTCTAGAAATTTCCTTCAGTAATCAAACCCACATCATGGCACCTTATTCCCCTCAGATGACAATCATCAATGTTAAGTAATGCTTCACAAGTGTGCTATGATATGTGACATGAGTGGATTGGTTTTGTTGAAATGCAAATACTTGTGTTTAAAGGGAGATGGCAAGCCAGTCCACAGTCACCTAAGTGTTAATCTTCATCAGAAAAAATGACAACATGGTACAAATAAACCAAGGAACCACAGAAACACTAAGTTATTAGGGAATGAATTCCACACAAAGAAAGCTACAGGTAACAGTGTTTTTAGATACGCAAGAAAGTTTCTAGTTTGCTTTTCAAATCTCAAAATATCCAAACTAATTTGTAGTGCTTCAAGATCATGTTCAGGATCTCCATCCGTCTGTCTGAGCTGTGGCTGTGGTGTGGCTGTGGTGTGGTTTACTCGGCTCCGGCTGCTTCCTCTTCCTCCATCTCTACTAAAGCTGCGTGGCGATTGGCCTGCGAGCCCTCCTTGAAGAACACCTTCTTGATGACCCCTGCTTTGGGTGCACGGATGGTGTGCTGCCCAGGATGTGGACTATAAAGTGCACTCAATGAGAAAGTGACAGAGCCTCACCTCCATTTTCATGGCATTCATCACCATTAATGGATCTCCTTTCTGGACCGAGTCTCCAACCTTGACTAGCACCTACAGACACAGCAAAGCACGAGTTCCACATGCAGTGACGATAACAAGCACTCGCTACTGAAACCAGACAGAGTCACAGTTCGGCTGCCAGACAGAGTAAAGTGCCCCTATTATGCTATTTTAAAGGCTCCTGATTTTGTTTCGGATTCTCCTACAACAGGTTTACATGCATCCAAGGTCAAAAAACACTTCATTTTTCTCATAATATACATTGCAGCATCAGCTCTCTTCTCTCTTCTCTTCTCACAGTGTCTGAAATGGTTAGATAAAGAACTCTACTCTGATTGGTCAGATGGCCCAGTCTGTTGTGATTGGTCTACTTTGCTCTGTTTGGTCAGATGGCCCAGTCTGTTGTGATTGGTCTACTCCGCTCTGATTGGTTAGATGATCCAGTCTGTTGTGATTGGTCCACTCTGCTCTGATTGGTTAATGATCCAGTCTGTTGTGATTGGTCTACTTTGCTCTGATTGGTCAGATGGCCCAGTCTGTTGTGATTGGTCTACTCTGCTCTGATTGGTTAGATGATCCAGTCTGTTGTGATTGGTCTACTCTGCTCTGATTGGTCAGATGGCCCAGTCTGTTGTGATTGGTCTACTCTGCTCTGATTGGTCAGATGATCCAGTCTGTTGTGATTGGTCTACTCTTCTCTGATTGGTCAGATGACCCAGTCTGTTGTGATTGGTCTACTCTGCTCTGATTGGTCAGATGGCCCAGTTTGTTGTAATTGGTCTACTCTGCTCTGATTGGTCAGATGGCTCAGTCTGTTGTGATTGGTCTACTCTGCTCTGATTGGTCAGATGGCCCAGTCTTTTGTGATTGGTCTATTTTGCTCTGATTGGTCAGATGGCCCAGTCTGTTGTAATTGGTCTACTCTGCTCTGATTGGTCAGATGATCCAGTCTGTTGTGATTGGTCTACTCTTCTCTGATTGGTCAGATGGCCCAGTCTGCTGTGATTGGTCTACTCTGCTCTGATTGGTCCAGTGGCCCAGTCTGCTGTGATTGGTCGACAGCACATGTCAGGAGTGAAATGCCTATCTGAATTTAAGCTCTGGATCTTCCTCAGTACTTGTTAGATAGTGATACGAACAGATGACGTTTGTTTCACCGTATCAATTCCAGCACGAGTCCTCATCCTTATGAAGGCACTTATAAGGGGCATAATGGGGCACTTTAATTACCATTTTGTCTGTAAATGTGACCTTTTTTACACATAATGTTCAGTATTCTATGATTCTTGACACACTACTCTAGTCTGGCATACTGTATAGAGGATGTACAGTACACAAACTTCAACCACAGCTGCCTTAAATACCTTTTCAATAGTGCCGGTCATGGGTGCAACAGCACCACCCTGTGCACTGGCGCCACTTACACCAGCCAGGAACTTGGGCACAGGCACATCCACCTGAGCACTTCCCTCCTAAAAGAGAACAACAACAAACAAATATCATACATAGCCTTGAAATGAAAGCTGAAGTGTAATTCAAAGGGTGAAAGAAACCCACCATAGAAAAGATGTGTACAGTGTTGTCCAGAATGACTAGTTTGGGTCGGGACAGAACCCCATTCACGGAGCAGCACAGGAAGGTCACGCCACCCTCCAGCTGCAGCTCCCCTGACACGTGGAACACCTGACCTCCTGTCTAACAACCAAAAATTACCCAGCGACCTTAGTGAAAGGTTATATTTAGTGCATGACAGTCGTTGTTCAGACTAAGACTGTGAAATCTCTGACAATAACCCTGCTATTCTTTATGATTTGGCAATGCAGATGTGCATCATCATCATCTTTACAGTCTAAAAACATAATTTACCTCCATACTGTACGTCCCATCTGGATTGAATGTAACAGCTAATGCAAGATAAAAATAAATAATACAATTAGTTAATATCATCTGGGTGAATCTGACAGACACAAAGGAAATGTCCAGGTCATTTTTCACCCCAAAATCTATTTATTTATTTTTTTTCTTAAAGAAAACTAAGCCTATTTAGGACAATCGTATTTTCTTTTGCATTGTGGCATTATTTTATATGACAATTATGCATATTTCCTCCCCAGCTTTTAATTATTGTCATTAATAATACTGTAACACACACACACACACACACACAAAAATATTAAACTGTGAAGTATGCATTACTATATATTACAGTAAGTGCCTTTAATCAAGTGAATCTAATATTTTGGTAACACTTTACAATAAGGTTTCATTAGTTAACTAAATTATTAATCTCAGTTAATGTTAATCTCGACGTACTAAAACGTGATTAAAATCAAAAGTTGTATCAGTTAACATTAGTTAATGAACATGAACTAACAATGAACAGTTAGTACTTAAGAACTGTAATGAATGTATTGCTCATTGTTAGTTAATATTAATGCATTAACTAACCTCAACTATTGGAACCTTAGTGTAGTCTTACCAATATTTTAAAAACATGAACTATACATATAAATATACAATATTTATATCATATACACATTGTATATGTACTAGCACCCTATACCGCAGAACAGCGGAAACATGAATTGCCGGAAAATTCTGTCAGTGGCTGGGAAAGAGTTAATCATGATTAACTTTGCAAGAGCTTGACCCCTGATCTTTCCAAAATGTGTGAAATTAATCAGAACATATATAACTAAACCACCTAATAAATCCTAATTGTGTAAAACAATTTTCTAAAGTTAAAAAGAAAAAAATCGAACAAAAAGTTATATAACAATAATTATTTGTGAAAGTGTCCAGCACAGATATGATCTTAATTACTGAATTCATCCTATAAAAATCTACAAAAATGCAGAATATTTATGGATGATGTTCCTGTAGATTTGTCAGGTGTAGCTCTTCTCCTGAAGTGATCGTTCAGAGTCAAACCTTCACTGGTTCAGACAGGCATCGTGGCTTGGCGGTATGTGTGTGTGTGTGTGTGTGTGTGTGTGTGTTTGTGTGTGTGTGTGTGTGTGTGCGTGCGTGCGTGCGTGCGTGCGTGCGTGCGTGCGTGCGTGCGTGCGTGCGTGCGTGTGTGTGTGTGTGTGTGTGTGTGCGTGTGTGTGTGTGTGTGTGTGTGTGTGTGTGTGTTAGAGCATGCAGTGTGCAGTCACTGTTGTCCCTGAGCTGCAGTGTCAGGTTCCTGCAGTGCATGACATTGAGTCGTCTCCCGTTACTGGAGGCAAACGGTGAGTACATGTCTGCGAGAGGAAGCTCAGGTTTACATCTCAAACAAGCGTCACACACACTGAACCAACAACATCAATGAACACCGAACCGTCCTCACCACTGGACTGGTCCCTGAACTCCTCGGTGTGCCGCTTCTCTCGGAGCAGCAGACCCAGAGCGGCCTGACACAGCACCGCACCACACGGGCTCTGGGATTTGGATCCAACTCCTCCCCCTGGATTTCGTGTTCTGCAGTGAGGACCATCTTGTATTTTGTTAGCCTAGAAATCTAGACGCACCCTAGCGGCAGCAAAATTATTTTGCAGCCAGGGTGGGTCTAGCAACTCTCAATAGACCTTTTTGCTGCAAAAACCTAAATTGGGTCAGGCCAATCACATCATGTATAGAGTAGGCGGGGGCGGGCTTAACATATGACGACAGAGTTGCGACGGTTCCTGCCACTTGAAAACAAAGAATGACGGCTGCTGCGGATGGAGAACAGCGGTCTTTCGAATCGGCTTTGGCCGCAACTCTGGAGGACTTGGAGTTAAGTTTTTCTTTGAGAAAAGAACAAAGAACGGCACTTACTGTAAGTCATTCTTAAAAAAAGGAAGATGTGTTCGTAGTTTTGTCGGCCAGATTTAAAAGTTGAATCTATCAACTAACGTTAGCTCCGCTGTTGGGAAAACGCTCTGGTTGGTTGAAGCGCTGTCCTATTGTGTGCAGAGGGAATTTGAAAGACAGCCGTTTATCCCACCCATCAGATTGACCGTGTCTATGGTGAGTTGCCAGACTAAACATCTTGATGTATGTCTGGCTTGCCAGGCTAGTATTTTGTGGTATGTTAAGAAATTGCATTTATATAGTCATTTAAAAATGGCCTGCCACTTTTATTTCAGCTTTTGAAGGGGATTTCAAGACTGATGTTTGTATTCTGATAGTTCAATGTGCAAACTTTCCCAAGTAACCTAAACTGTGGAAACATCAATGGAAAAAGTGGATTAATATAATCACATTTGATTTTACTCAGCCGGCTGGAATAAACTTTTGTTTTAAGTGTTAAAATCTATGGACAGAAATATTTTTGATATAATGAAATTTTGTAGAGGCTGTTCAGTTTGACACGCAAACAGAAGGACTGAACATAATGTGCCCTCTCATACACCCCACGCAAACCGCTTATTTAAGTGTTTTGTGCTATTTTCAGCCCGACGCAGTTTTCATTTTCACGTCCTGCGCCATGTTGTTTAAATAGCAAGTGCATTTGCGTCCATTTGTGTGCCCATGTAGCCTGACGTCGTCATACTCAGATTCTAGTCAGAATGTGAGTCTGATTCTGCTCCATTGGGCTATGATTATGGGGCGTGTTTCAACCGAACCAGGAAAGAAAATGCCTCTGCACTCAATTGGATAGACCTACAATCAATCAGAGCAACGGAGTAAGTGACGTATGTTCTTCATTCAATTTTCCAATCGACAAATGATCGTGGTTCTCAGTAATGGAAGGCGAACAGGGCCGATAGTCTTTAAACGAAATGCATGAAATTTGATCGCGTCAACACTCACTGTTTGTCTGCGGTAACGCAGCAATTTTTTACGTGTTTCTTTTGTATGTGTAGACACGCACATTCTGGTCGTGTTAAGGCGTCAGTTGTCGTCGCGTTACTTTAGAACGTGTAAAGACGCACAGTTTTACCATGTTAAGACGACTACTTTGAACGTGTTTCTCAACGTGCACATTTCGGCCATGTTTGAACTTGTCGAACTTGTGTTTAAAAGTATCATTCTTTCCAAAATGTCATATTTGTATATTTTAAAAATATTTAAAATAATCTCATTACATTATTTAATGCAGTTTAATTTGATTGGTAACAGCCCTTTAGCATCTTATTATTCTAGTTTAATTTATTGATGAAATTTTTAAGAATTTTAAATGAAAGATGAAGCATATAAACGATTAGGGAAAATGCCCTTTATAAAGGTTAAAATATCATAAATATGCCAATTTATATATGTCAAGGCTGACTGAACAGTAATGAGAATATTGATTCGGAATAAATTATACCCCTCCTTGAACTGCCACCTTCCCGTGGTGGAGGGATTTGAGTACCCGAACGACCCTAGGAGCTATGTTGTCTGGGGCTATATGCCCCAGGTAGGGTCTCCCAAGGCAAACAGGTCCTAGGTGACGGGTCAGACTAAGAGCGGTTCAAAAACCCTTTATGATGGATTTAAAAACTAGGACCGTGATGTCGCCTGGCATGGCGCAGCTGGGGCCCCACCCTGGAGCCAGGCCCGGGGTTGGGGCTCGTATGCGAGTGCCTGGTGGCCGGGCCTCCCCCCATGGGGTCCGGCCGGGCTCAGCCCGAAGGAACAATGTGGGGCCGCCCTCCCGTGGGCTCGCCACCTGCAGGAGGGGCCGTAAGGCCGGTGCTTAGTGCATCGGGTGGCAATCGAAGGCAGGGACCTCGACAACCCGATCCCTGGACATTGAAACTAGCTCTAGGGACGTGGAACGTCACCTCACTGGTGGTGAAGGAGCCTGAGATTGTGCGTGAGGTTGAGAGGTACCGACTAGAGATAGTCGGGATCACCTCCACACACGGCTTGGGCTCTGGCGCCTTCGGGTCTCAGTGTTTCGGTCTCTCACTGTCGTGTGTGCCTATGGGCCACTCGGAGGTGTGGCCGTAAGGTCTCCGCTGCCTGTCAAGGCGGCAATCCCCGAACCCGGTGGTGGACACCAGAAGGAAGGGATGCCGTCTAGCTGAAGAAGGAGTCCTATTGTGGGACTCCTGAGGCAGCTGATAGTTACCGGCAGGCCAAATGGACTGCAGCCCGGGTGGTTGTGGGGGCAAAAGGAGGGCTTGGGAGGAGTTCGGTGAAGCCATGGAGAATGACTACCGATTGGCCTCGAAGAGATTCTGGCAAACCGTCCGGCGCCTCAGGAGAGGGAAGCAGTGCCCTACCAACGCTGTTTACAGTAGAGGTGGGCAGCTGTTGACCTCAACTGGGGATGTCGTTGGATGGTGGAAGAAATACTTAGAGGATCTCCTCAATCCCACCAACACGTCTTCCATTGAGGAAGCAGAGGCTGAGGGCTCGGGGGTGGACTCGTCCATCACCCAAGCTGAAGTCACCGAGGTAGTCAAGAAGCTCCTCGGTGGCAAGGCACCGGGGGTGGATGAGATCCGCCCTGAGTACCTCAAGTCTCTGGATGTTGTGGGGCTGTCTTGGCTGACTTGGCTCGGCGGTCGGAGACAGTACCTTTGGGCTGGCAGACCGGGGTGGTGGTCCCTCTTTTTAAGAGCATCGGGGGGTGCATCGGAGGGTGTGCTCCAACTATAGGGCGATCACACTTCTCAGCCTCCCCGGGAAAGTCTATGCCAGGGTACTGGAGAGGAGAATGTGGCCGATAGTAGAACCTCGGATTCAGGAGGAACAGTGCGGTTTTCGTCCCGATCGTGGAACACTGAACCAGCTCTATACCATCTCCAGGGTGCTGGAGGGTTCATAGGAGTTTGCTCAACCATTCCACATGTGCTTTGTGGATTTGGAGAAGGCATTCGGCTGTGTCCCTCGCGGCATCCTGTGGAGGGTGCTCTGGGAGTATGGGATCCTGGGCCCTTTGCTAAGGCCTGTCCAGCCCCTGTACAACCGGAGCAGGAGCTTGGTTCGCATTGCCGGCAGTAAGTCAGACTTACATTTCATCTTTTTCTCATCAAACAACCAGACTAATGGCTCGACAAGAACCGTACAGGGGAAGAGCCTAGACAGGGCTTTATTCTGTGTAGATATAAATTCACGCTTTGCATCAGCTGGGTATGGCAGAGTAGAAATGACGGCTGTCATCGTCTATATGGTCGCCCTCGCCCAGTAAGTTTAAAAAAAGAATAATATGAATACAAATATAATTGATATAAATAAATGTAATTAGTTGTAAATTAAATATTTTAAACACTAATACAAAAAGGAAAGAATAATGCATTGACTTATATAGGCATATTAACGTTCACGCATGAACTGTCATTCAGATCACTATCTGACAACCGGAGAACTTGGTAGTGTTTCAGTCTGTAGCACTGTTTCTGTCTTTGTTGGTGAGTTTCAATTTGCATTTACTTCAATTTTACAAATGCACGTTGCATTTATGTTGTCATGGTTTTCCAGGCTCTTCTCCTGGTATTTACTTTATGAATTCAGAATCAACAATTCCATGTAATTGTTTTAAGTCACTTTGTCATCCATTTTATTATATTCTGTACTTAAGTTGTATTTTAAGTTCTCTCCCCCCAGTTTCACAGTCAAGGCTTAAGATAAATCCCAGACTAAAATGCATGATTGAGCTTTTAATTGAAAGCAACTTGCACTGATATATCTTAAAATTTGTCAGTGCCATTGTCTTGTCTCAAGATGCACACCAGTAATGTTTTTTACTAAGGCATGTTTATAAAAGCTACTTAAATGTCCTTATTGCCTAATCCTGGCTTAAAGGTGAACTAAGTAACTTTTTTTACCTTAACTGAACAGCTTCGGAGTCATTGGAATGGTTATATTACTTATTTCGGGTTGAATGGTGGTCGTTTCGCACCCCCCTGGTGCCCGTGAGCGGAAAATACGCACTTGCAACTTTGAGCCGGCGGGCCGCCGGCCGCCGCGTCAGGAAGTCTCGCGTGATATCAGGTCTCGCGATGTAAACAATTGCTTTACGGCCAAAAGAAATCTGCTAAAATGCTGTCATTATTGCGCTCCCTCACGCTGTCCGAACCCGAATGAAGAAGACGTTTTAAAGAACGTCCCATCTGCTTTGATGTCGTTGATCTATAGCCTCTGGTGTCTGAGAATCAACAACGAGTTTTTACGACAGTGTTGTCAAATATCTATTCCGAAGCTGTGGGGGGAGCTCTAGAGAGAAACCTGCGAGCAAAAAGCGAGAATACAGCGAAGAAGTCCCGAAGTTACTGAGTGCTGCTTTAATCTAAATCCTGTCTGTGAAGCCAGGCCATAATGTTTTATTTGTATAAAATATTCATGAGTTTTAGTCACCATTAGTCACATTTTTAGAGCCACTTGTTTCTCCTGAATGTGATGTTAATTACTGTTCAAACAGTGTGGGGTCATAAATAAAAACATTTGCATGTAAACTTTAGGTTTAAAGTTGTTTACTTTGAGAGACTTTTTTATTCAAACCCATATTAATTACATCCCTACGTTGTTTTTCCAAGATTGATTTGATATTGGTTCTATGTTGATTCAATGTTAAATAAGTGATTTAATTAAGGTTGAAAAAATATTGATTTTATGTCCATCTTGATGGATTTTTCATCGTTGAAATAAAATTATTTCAGGGTGCAATCCTGATGATCCTTTTGGTTAATACATTAACATTGATTCAATGTTGAATCAGTGTTGGTCTGCTATCTGTGAACGTACACGGACCCATCTAAGATTCCTCGTCATTAATATACTCCACCTAGAAAAGAAAAGAAAAAAAACACCGCCATCCTCATCTAGTGTTAAAGCGGCAAATTAATTATTCATGATGAGGATGGCAGTATTTGTTTTTTGTTTTCTGGGTGGAGTTATAAAAACCAAGTAACTTGATTCCATGTAAGAAAACGAAAGGAAAAAACAAGGAAAGAGAGATGCCATTTTAGTGCTTTCAACAACAGGTATCTACACGTCCGTATTTTGCGGTAGGTTAAGAAATTAATTTGACATGTATAGTCATATAAAAATGGGCTGTCACTTGTATTTCAGCACTGTCACTTGTATTTATTTTTTGTTTAAAAATTCAAACTTTCTAAGGTAACCTAAACTGGAAATGTCAATGGATAGGGATGTAGTTTAATCACATTTAATTTTACTCAGATTGGTGAAATATAGTTTTGTTTAAATGTTTAAAAATGTATGGACAGAGAGCCATAATGTACATTTCTTTATATAATTACATTTTGTAGACTCGTAAACAGAATGACTAAACGTAACGAGAATGACTAGTTTTTCGAGTTTGTCTTAGCATTGTCTTTTGAGGGGAGGAGATTGAAGCTTGATTTGACTTTAGAAACTAGTAGACTAGTATAAAACAAGGTCAATTTTGGTAACACTTTATTTTGATGGTCCCTTTTGAACATTCTGTTACAGTAAGTAACTTTGCAACTACACGTCAAATAACTCTCATTAGAGTATTAGTAGACTGTCTGCTTAATATCTGCTAACTCTTTATTGTCTGTCCTCCAACAGACATTCTACTGACTACAAGTAACTTTGCAACTATGTCAACTTATTCTAACCCTAACAGTCTACTAATACTCTACTAATACGTGTAGACTTGTAGACATGTAGGTGCAACGTTACTTATACTGAACAGAATGTGTTAAAGGGACCAACACCACTGTGTTAAAGTGAAATCACAATTTTTACTTAATATTTTTAATTTATTCACAAACAACCCTTTCCTTGAAGGTCATACACTCTTCCAATATTTACTGCAAATCTGTTGTTTTTGTAAATTTTACAATGATTTTCCTCTGATGCGAAATCAGGATATGTGTCTGTTATATATATTTTTGTCTTTGTGCTTCCATGATTAGGTGTGAAGTAAGTCTTTAATAAGTTTGTGGAAGGAAGGTCACTGCCCTTAAAATGAATATAAGTGAGGATAGAGAGGAGGAGAACCCTACATCTGAAACACGATTCTCCGAGCAAACAGAAGAGCCTGGAACTGATGTGTATCAGATGCCAAGAGCAGCTTCTCCACATCTTAGCAGTGTGTCTATAAAGTCTGAGGCCTCCTTTAATTTTGATAGACCTCATTTCAGTGATGGATCTATGACCTCTGAACTCAGGTAACAAATGCATAATTTTTGCACTCATTTTTTATTGAAAGTGATTTGCACTGCATTAAAACTATACAGGCACAAGCCAGTGCCTAGAACAGCAGATTGAATGACAAACATTGTTTTTCTTGTTTTGTATTTGTCATTATCAGCAGGAGGAAGAGAAAGAGAGACGCATCTCCAGGATCTAGCTGTGTGTCTGTGAAGAGTGACGACTCTATGAAGTTCAATCTTTCTGCATTTAGTGCTGACTCTGACCCTTTGTTAGTATAAACATGTAGACTTAAGCTAGACAGGCTTAAAATGTGATAAAATTACCCAAAACTTTCTTATTTTTACACACCCCAGGCCCATTTCCAGAAGAAAATGGGACATTTTGTAAAATGCAATGAAAGCATAAGTCGTATTTGTTAATTCTTTTAAACCTTTATTTAACTGACATGTATGTTATTCATATTATTCATGTTTCCAATTATTTGACTGACCAACTATAATTGTATTTTGTAAATATTAACCAATTTTTTATTTGATGCCTGGAATACAGTTGGGTCAGAGGCAAACTAAGGGTGAAAAGTTTATAGAATACTATCATTTCTCAATGCAAGATTGCAAAGAATAATAATGTGAAAGGATAAGTGGAATCTGGTCAGTGAAAAATTTGACATATTTTATTTGTACTTCTGTCAGTTAAAGTTTCAAGACAAGTAAAAAATTACAGCATTTTACAGAAAATCCCAACGTTTCTGTAAACTGAGTTAGTAAAAGTATTTGAGAGATATATGTCTCTTTTGAATTTTCTCATCCAGACATACATGTATTGCATTTCTTATATAAACTTTTAAGATGGTTTACAACGTTTTTTGTTTTTTTCTTCTTCTCAGTAGTGGGGAGATATATGAGCCAATACCTTCTGTAAAATACCGTCTGACTCACAGCAAGAAACAAAACATGGAATCAGCGAAACAGATCGTGGAGACTGAATACCTGCATCAGGATTCTTACCAACCAGTTGATGATGTTTTTCAGAAAGTGAAAGACCAACACAAAACGTTCATGAAGAACAAGTATGAGAGGTTATTTGAGGGAATCAAACTAAAGGAGAATCAAACCCTCCTGAACAGCATCTACACACAGCTGTACATCATAGAGGGAGAGAGTGAAGGAGTGAATGAAGAACATGAGGTGCTACAGATGGAGAAAACAGCCAGAACACAAGACACTCCAATCTACTGCAATGACATATTTAAAGCCTCACCTGAACCAGGATGTGAGGAGAAAGACAAAATCAAGAATGTTCTCACTATAGGCATCGCTGGGATTGGAAAAACCGTCTCTGTGCAGAAGTTCATTCTGGACTGGGCCGAGGGAAAAGCCAATCAGGATGTAGACTTCATGTTTGTGCTTCCATTTCGAGAAATTAATTTGATAAAAGATCATCAGTACAGTCTTCACAGACTTCTGCTGGACTTTCATCCTGAACTTCATAATCTGGGCTCAAAGATTTATGAGGAGGGTAAACTGGTGTTCATCTTTGATGGTCTGGATGAAAACAGAATTCCACTGATGTTTTCAGACGCTCAGAAAGTTTCTGATGTGACTGAGACTTCATCAGTGGGTGTGTTGATGTCAAACCTCATGAATGGAGAACTGCTTCCCTCTGCTCACATCTGGATCACCACCAGACCAGCAGCAGCCAATCAAATCCCCTCCAAATACATCAACCGAGTGACCGAAATTCAAGGATTCAATGACCCTCAGAAGGAGGAATATTTCAGGAAGAGAATCAGTGATGAGGATCAAGCCAGCAGAATCATCTCACACATCAGAAGAGCAAGAAGCCTCCACATCATGTGCCACATACCAGTCTTCTGCTGGATCTCCTCCACTGTGCTTCAGAAGCTCCTGGAAGATCTGAGTGCAGAAATCCCTCAAACTCTGACTGAAATGTACATCCATTTTCTGATCATTCAGATCAATATGAGGAATCAGAAGTCTGAAGAGAGAGATCCAGAGAAGCTCCTGCAGTCCAACAGAGAAGTGATTTTGAAACTTGCTGAACTCGCTTTCAAACAGCTGATGAAGGGCCATGTGATGTTCTATGAGGAGGACCTGATTGAGAGCGGTATAGACGTCACTGACGCCTCAGTGTATTCTGGGATTTGCACTGAGATCTTTAAAGAGGAATCTGTGATTCATCAGAGGAAAGTTTACTGCTTCGTACATCTGAGCTTTCAGGAGTTTCTGGCTGCTTTTTATGTGTTTTACTATTATATAATAAAAAATGATAACACGTTGCATTATTTGGATCAAGTGCATAATCTGCATAGGGACACAATAGATGAAGCACTTCAGCGTGAAAATGGAAACCTGGATCTTTTCCTGCGATTCCTGCTGGGCATCTCACTGGAGTCCAATCAGAGACTCTTACTGGATCTACTAACACATACAGAGGAAAGTTCAGAGAGCATCAAGAAAACCTCACAGTACATTAAAGACAGAATCAGGGCTGAGAAGAATCTCCCCACAGAAAGATCTATCAATCTGTTTCTCTGTCTGCTGGAGATGAAAGATCAGACTCTGTACAGAGAGATTCAGGAGTTTATGAGATCAGACAAACACTCAGAGAAGAAACTCTCTCCTGCTCAATGTTCAGCAATCACCTGCATGCTTCAGATGTCAGATGAGGTGCTGGATGAGTTGGATCTGAAGAAATACAACACATCAGAGGATGGTAGAAGAAGACTGATACCAGCAGTGAGCAACTTTAGAAAAGTTATGTAAGTAATTATTTAAAAAAAAAAAAATTATATATTTTTTTTTTATTAAGGACCATGTACAACTTCCAACATAAATGGCTAATTTACATCTGCAGTCCACTTTGATCATATTGTAATTGCAATTAAATTGTGAACTTAATATAACTATTCACCCTAGAGATGCACCAATAAATTTTTTGGAGAGTGATAAATACTGTTACAAATGCATTACAATTAAAATTGCAAAATATAGTATAGAAAGTATAGAAAAATATAGAAAGTATTCACCCCCTTCAAGTCAATAGTTAGCAGAAACACTTTTAGAAACAATGATATCTTTTAATATGAAATGTCTCTATCAGCATCGCACATCTGGTCACTGCAATTTTGCAATTTATCTTTGTTGAAACGCTCAATCTCAGTCAGATTAGATCAACATTATGAGTAGACGGCCTTTTCAGGTGCACCTATAAATTCTCAGTTGGACTGACTGCAGCAGTAATGTTTACATGTGTCATATTAAATGTGATTGATATTTATGAAGAAATAAATAGAAGGCATTCCCTCATACCATAACAAGGGGGCAGGAAAAGATAGACATAACCAAGGAGGAGCTGGCAGATGGAAACACCATGGAAGAGACGATGGAGGGAGGAGATGACAGAAGAAGGAGCCAGAGAGAGAACCAGAGCAGCACCATCAGGGTGAAGGCCCATGGCAGATACGATGGAGGGAGGAGTAGAGACCCAGGTGAAGGGCAAAGGCAGAGCCGCAGGCTCACGTGACCAAGGCAGAGACGGGAGCCAGTGGGAGTGAGGACAACGGTGGAGCCGGAGGGAAGAAAGAGCCCGATGGAGCCGAAGAGGTGAAGAGACAAGGCGTAGCCAGAGGCCTGGAAGTTTGTAGTGCAACTAGGGTGATGGCTGACTGAGGTGGAGCCGGAGGTATGAGGGAGCTGGGTGGGACCAGCAGCGACGAAGGAGACCAGAGGCTGGATGGGATCACCAGGGATTGAAGACTTTGAGGAATGATATCATCCAGCTCATCATACCATGGGGGGTGTGGGTGAATGCTGGTGGGGCCCTGGGTCCGGAGTGGGTCCTCATCCACGAGACAGGCAGTGAATGCAGATTCACACTGCACCAGCACCCACTCTATATAAGCAACGAACCTCCCTCAAGGACCTTCCACAGGTCGCTGGGGCTGGTGTAGAAAAAGACGCAGAGTTACTGGTCTGGGTGATGAGTAAAAAACCTTTTGGAAAATGTGGGTTATTGATAAGGCCCACTGAGCCGTGGCTTTGACAATCTTAACGATTTTTAATCAATACATCAAGAAAACAAATGCATTTTAACACTCCCAGGGTTTGATTAATATTTACCAAGTCAAGCTGGACTAGTTGAACATTTACTTTTAGGGAAGATTTTAAACTATAGAGTGAAACGTGTCATTCCTTGTGATTTTGTAAGAATCTGTCCTCTAAACTCACAAACAATTCTATTTTTGTCTCTCTCAGTCTTGCTGACTGTAATCTCACTGGTCACAGCTATGAAATTGTGGTCTCAGCTCTACAGTCATCAAACTCTCCTCTTAGAGAGCTTGACCTGAGTAACAATGACCTGGAAGAAACAGGAATGAAGATGCTCTCTGATGCACTGAAGAGAACAAACTGTAATCTGGAGATACTGCGGTGAGTAAGAATCGAACTACAAAATTTTAAATGATCATTGCATTTGATTTTGAACATAACTGTGATAGTTGAAGGATCTTGGATGATTAGTTCTCTTCAGGTGCAAGAATATTAATGTTTTGATTTCTATACAGGATTTCTATAATAGCATTTCTTCAACATTTGAGATGAAATAGTTTGGGGTGGTTGATTTGTAAAAACATGATGACAGTGATACATTATTTTAGAATGAATTCTAAACAATTTAAGCTTTTAAAATAATGTTCAAAAGTGTTTAAACAGGCATATTCATAATTCATAGGCTTTAAACACAGTACAGGTGTTCAATCATGAATCCAATTACTTTGTAGATTATCTGGCTGTATGATAACAGAGGTCGGCTGTTGTTATCTGGCTTCAGCTCTGAGTTCAGCATCACACCTGAAAGAGCTGGATCTGAGCTACAATCACCCAGGGGATTCAGGAGTCAAGATGCTCTCCGAGAGATTCAATGATCCAAACTGTGCACTGGAAAAACTCAAGTAAGTTGGAGTGAAATTTTTCATGGTATTTGTTATTAAATTTTTGTAATTGTATTTTTTCATTTTACTTGCACTTACACAAATGCATACTTGTAAAAAGAAATAATAAAAAAATGAAGATTTTAAACCCGGAAGACCCGTTTTTTTTTTTTTTTTATTTTTTTTTTTTACCATTTTCCCCCTACTATTAAATCTAACAGATGCTAACATTGTCTTCAATGGTGTTCAACACACATACCTCTGTTAAAATCTCAGAAAATTTGGTTTAGGGTTTCATGACCCTTTAAATTGTTTATGTTCATTATTATTGTGATGTTATATGCTTGGAGACATGAGGTAGTTTTATGCCGTCTCTCGTGACACTTTTGTTTGCTTCCTGCTGTTATATATTCATGTATTTTGAAGGAGGTGTGGCTTTGGAGATGATCTGAAGGGTGCATCTAATGGGATTTTATGATTTTAAAATTAGCTTGCTATTGCTAGCTTCTCTGAAAATTGCCTACCCTACCTTTAATTTACAACACCTTGTTTTATTTTAGTCACCCTAAATAAAATGTTCTCCCTCTAAAGAGATACTCGCTAGGGCTGTGCTAAATAAAATAGAATATCGATTCTGTTGTGCTTTTGAATGTACTGTAGCCAATTATCACGTGACATCAATTGGCGCCAATTTTAGAAACGCGAGCAGCAGCGCGAGACATTCAAAAAGGATAAGAGGATTTTGCCACCGCCGACAAAAGGGAAATCAAAAATATGGGAGAACTTTGGGTTTTACAGTAAATAGGCGTGCGATATGCATGAACTGCAAAACAAAAGTGAAATACTCCGGCAACACGACGAACCTCTCTCTGCATATGGCAAGACATCATCCAGATCAGCCAGCCCTGGTCGCAGCAGGCAGCAGCACACACCTGTCATCTCAGAAGCATAAAATACTTTTATCTCAAAACTCCCTAGTAGAAGCCGTCAGGTTTTGATTTTTTTTATCTCTTGGTATTTGCTAGAATCCATGATACCGCGAATCTGAACAAGATCTGGACTTCCAGCAAAAAAAATAAAAATAATAATAGGTCCACAACATTAAAGATCCAGCAGTATTTAACTGTGGGCATGGGGTACTTTTTATCCCAGTGCGCACCAAACCCATCTGGTGGCTTTGCTGCCAAAAAGCTATTTTTTTAGTTTCGTCTGACCACAGAATCAGGTCCCTTTTGAAGTTCCAGTCGTGTCTGACAAATTAATAAGCTGGAGATTGTTTTTGGATGAGCGAGGAGGACTCTTCTTTAGTTTTACTCAATGTGATGGATGATTAAGGGAATTTGGGCTTTGTGTTGCCTCATATTTATACTCCTGTGAAACAAGAAGTCATGGCTGGACAATTTCATGTTCCTAGTCCAAGATCAAAAGGGTAAACAATGCAGATTTAATTTGATTATATTTACCAGGGGTGCCTGGCAATACTATTACTCAATATTTAGTTATTGCTTCAGATGCTAGTATTTTCATTTGCTACAAGCCGGATACACAAGTAGCACATTCGATGTGGACGCACAGACGGTTGTCATGGTAATGAACACCACAGCAACTGCTTGCGCGTTAGTGATGAATGTGCATCTTGTACATAAAAAAAAAAAAAAAAACTTTTTAGGGGCTCTTTGGCTTTTGGGGGCCCAAGGCGGTCACCTACCTTTGCCTAATAGTAAGTCCATCTCTGGTTGTAATGCTGTGCTGGAATTTATTTTCAAGGAAGGTGTCTATTAATGGGCATAGCTACAGTGACGTCTTCAGATAGTCAGCTTGAGATCCTTTCCATCTAAACTGGTCATGTGAGTGTTTTATAAGAATTGGGATAAATCAAATATTGCGTTAGTTCAAGCAGGCCAAGTCAGTCATGCTTGCATCAACTGACAGTCAGCTGTTTCTGACATATACCAATTCAGTTTCGACTCTTATCACAGCTGTTCATTAAAATCACCATTCATTCAGCCTCTCTTCTACTGCTTGATGCGTGCTACATCTAACTCCCCCTCCATCCCCAACTCCACCTAGCTGGAATCTGGAATCGAATCCGATATCTGTTTCGTCTTCAGTATACACTAAATTCTATTGTAATCATCTTTCATGTATTTCGGCTTGTTTACAACAACTTTTAATTATGAATTTTAATTATGCATGCATGATTACTGAATATGCCCTGAACAGAACCATACAGCCAACACTAACAGTTAGTGGTTTGCATTATCATTATAATAAATATACATTCGAAGAAGGTGGTCCTGACTAAACCATATTCATCCGCACAGTCACAGAGCTGAAGCACAACCAAAACAATGTTCTTCTGCAAAATGCACGCAGTTGTTATTGGCGTTTTTTTCCCCACTAGAGGGTCAAAAGTTACATATTGTACATATAAATTATGAGAATTTATGTTGAGACAAAGTTACAAGTGCCTGTGTTTTGTTTTTGTTTTCTTTTCAGTGTGGACTATAATGAAGCCTTCAGAATCACACCAGGACTACAAAAATGTAAGTCCGTTCTTAGTTTTTGTTCATTTGTTAAACTTTTAAACGATTACATTTCTTTTTCTGTTCAGATTTTTGTGATCTCACATTGGATCCAAACACAACACACACTAGCCTCCTAATGACTGAGAACAGAATGGTAACACATGTGAAAGAGCATCAATCATATCCTGAACATCCTGAGAGATTTGAGCACTATGAACAGGTTATGTGTAAAGAGAGTCTGACTGGACGCTGTTACTGGGAAACTGAATTCAATGGTAATGGTCATGTAGCAGTGACATACAAAAAAGTCAGTAGAAAAGAAGGGATTGATTGTCTTTTTGGACTCAATGAACATTCCTGGTGTCTTTTCTGGATTAACAGTGGTAAGGTTTGCACTGCCTGGCATGATAATAAGAACACTGATGTATCTGTCCCATCTCAGTCTAAAAGAGTAGGAGTGTATCTAGACTGGCCGGCCGGCACTCTGTCCTTCTACAGCGTCTCTGACACACACACACTCACACACTTATACACATTCAACACCACATTCACTGAACCTCTATATGCTGGATTTAGGCTTTATCCTAGAGCCTCGGTGTCTCTGTGTCAAACTGCTGGAAAGATCTCAGGCAAGGAATAACCTTTAAAACAGTTCACTCTAGACAGTTGTCTTATAATTTAGTGGAGCGTTGAAATTGGGAAGGTGACAGGACGTTACAGGAAAGAGTGGGAATGGGGTCCGGAAAGGACCCTCGTGAGACAGGACTTGAACAAAGATGTATCTGCTTCATATGTCATGAGATCAGCTCACTAGGCTGAGCTTGGTTGTAGATTAGCTTGAGTTTGAGTACACTATTTTGTAGGGTGTAGGCTATGTCTTTTTTTTTCCTGCAAGTTTTGTACTTGTACTTTTGTGTTCTGTATTTTATTTTCTGCCTATTGTTGTCTAAGTTGAGCACATGCTCAATGTCTAATGACATTAGAAATCCAAAACAAAAACCCCTGTTTTATTAAGCATTTCCATCTACAAGTACATGTATTTACCTTGAACAATTAACTGTAATTTTTTGCTTATTGTGTGTATTTTACTCTTGTTATTTTATAGGTTGATTCTATTGGCTTGTTTATATTTTGCAAGTGTACCTTATTTGATGGTGTTGATGTATGAGTTGAGAACAGTGCTGAAACTGGGTGATTGCATAACCTTAAAACAGAGAAGATCAGTTTTATTACATGTATTACACTGTGTTTAAAGTAGAAGAGAATGTATTAGAATAGAGGAGATTTACCTATAAATAAAAATGTTAAAATAGCATTTTCTCTTGTATTAACATCACTCTTGGAATCCTTATACTTAAAAAAATGTAAAGATTATTTAATTGATAGATCAATGGATTCAGCTTTTATTTAAAATGTTACCCCATCAGTACTGAAGCCCGGCTGATATTGCTGTATTGCAAACATTTATTTTATAATACTTTTATTTTATTTTACTTGTAGTAGCACAAGTATTGTAGCCAATAAAACTGGTTTTGAGTTTACTATTGTCTCGCTGTGCTTGGATTTTATTAAAAAAAATTTAACCAAGGCAGGCTTGGTTAATACCCATAATAAAGGGAATTACAATAGTCAAGCCTTTTGTCAAAATAAAAGTTGGATCACCCTTTCAAAGTCCTTAAAAGAGAGAAATGATTTTATCTTAGCTAGGACTCAAAGGTGTAAAAAAACTAATCTTGATAACAGACTCTCTCAGGTTACGGCTGCAACCATGGGTTCCTGAGAAGGGGAACGAGACACTGTGTCTGGATCAGTGCGATGGGGAATGTCATCAGTGTGACTGGTTTCTGAAGCACGTGTATCCACACAAGACAATTTCATTGGCCGATGACAGTCCATGACGTCTCTACCAGAGCGCCTGTGAGTATAAGCGAGCACCTGCAATAGACGTCATCAACTTCTTTGTCAGCAGCGAGTCCGAGGCATGGCAGCGAGATGTAGTATCTTGTTTCAGAATAACTATTCCTTACTACACTACAAAGAACCTTCCCCACTACAAAGAACACTAACCTTTAGGAAGCGGCAGGGGAGCTACAGTTCTACTACCCCAGAACGATGGGGGGAAAGCGTTCACACCCTGCCTGGACTAGTCCAGTAGCCTGGGAAAACCCAGACGAGCTTCCGGCAAATTTAGATTTGCTCTGCAAGTCAGTCTGGCCAAGAGCCCATTCAAGCCCATTTCCAATCTTTCCAAATCTTGGCACCAATCACAAACGTTGAGGCGGGCTTTACATGATGACGATTGCTCTGATTGGTTTTAGGTCTATCCAATTGCGCCTAGAGGCATTTGAGCGACGTCCGTTGGTGACGCCCCTTTGGAAATGGGATGTGAATGAAGCTTCCCCAGACCCACTCTCAGTTACGACTGAGAAGGGTCTGGTGTAAAACAGGCTACTAGTCCAGGGTCGCAAGACTCCCAGCACCCGACAAAAGTGCCTGATAACAAGAAGAGCTGCTAAATAGCAAGTTAACCTCTACTTGTTAGGTGCTACAGGACCAGTTGAGGCTCCAACAGGGAGTGGAGCACAAGTGGCCACGCTCAGCCTCGGGCCCTGCCTCCAGTCCTGAGACTGTGATGGACCAGGTCTCCCAGACGTATTAGGTGAAGACTTAGACCAAAGTGGAATGTATCAAATTAGACCAATCTACGTTTTTATATTACTTAAAAAAATAAATAAATATGATGAACAGTCTTAGACTAGTCTTAGCAGTTTATGCAACCGGCCACAAGTCTCAACCGTCGACCACACTGTATTCTGAGGTTCTGGGTGTTATTGTTAAGTTTTGATTTTGTAAATAAAAGACTCCTGCGTTTAATCCTGCACTTTCAATTAATCCTGCTTCAAACAAACCAGGACAGTTATTATTATTTGCTGAATGTTTTTATAAATGTTCCGAGTACAACGTTCATGGAACGTCCTTAAAATGTTACTTTTACTTGATAAAGGTTCTCAGAACATTGATAGAAAACATTCTGAGGAACAATAACCTTTCAATGTCTTTATGATGTTATTACTACGTATATTTACTGAATGTTTCTGTAATGTTTGCATAAAACATGAGAACAATTTTAATGAAACTTCCTTTTTTGTGTTATTTGTTTTTACAGAGCTTTTCACAATACACATTTTCAAAGCAGATTTACAGAAAATCATGATGTTATAATGTTTACAATACCTTCATTTAGCAGATTCCCAGCAAACAGGGAACGTTCTCAGAGCTGATGTTGAGTCAAGGTTCTCTCAAAGTTATGAACAAACTTTCGTCCAGGAACATTAACAAACAGAGATGAAACCTGGAGATAGCAGAAGTGCAGGTGATGACAATGGGGGAAATCATAGAAACATAGGGAAGGGATATAGGAGATCGCTGGAGCACTGGAGAGGTTTACCTTTGGCATAAATACATTTCATACATGCAAAAGAGCACTAGGATCTTTTTTTTTTTTTAAATGATTTCTATTTCTTATTTACTTATGCTGTTTTTAATGACATTTAAGTAAAGCAGTTTGTATTACCTTCATGTAAAAACATGTGCAATATAAATAAACGTAAGTATACTCTATACAGTACCAGTTGGTAGTGTTTACTTCCATTAATGGAATCATGAATTTGGATTAAAAACGTTTTTTTGTTTTTTTTTCATAGATAAATTTGTTGCATAGAGTTAGAACAGAAATTAATTTTGGTAAAACAATGAATAAATTCTTGACAGCGGTCAGAATAATTGTGAACTTGAATAATTAATTTAATTGGAGACTCAAGAGACTTAATAGAAAACAAACCCTTTAATGAAGAAGGTTAAAAAGGTTCAGAGATACAGATTCTAGACATTTCCTTCAGTAATCAAACCCACATCATGGCACCTTATTCCCCTCAGATGACAATCATCAATGTTAAGCAATGCTTCACAAGTGTGCTATGATATTTGACATGAGTGGATTGGTTTTGCTGAAATGCAAATACTTGTGTTTAAAGGGAGATGGTAAGCCAGTCCACAGTCATCTAAGTGTTAATCTTCATAAGAAAAAATGACAACATGGTACAAATAAACCAAGGGAACCACAGAAACACTAAGTTATTAGGGAATGAATTCCACACAAAGAAAGCTACAGGTAACAGTGTTTTTAGATACGCAAGAAAGTTTCTAGTTTGCTTTTCAAATCTCAAAAGATCCAAACTAGTGCTTCAAGATCATGTTCAGGATCTCCATCCGTCTGTCTGAGATGTGGCTGTGATGTGGTTTACTCGGCTCCTGCTGCTTCCTCTTCCTCCATCTCTACTAAAGCTGCGTGGCGATTGGCCTGCGAGCCCTCCTTGAAGAACACCTTCTTGATGACCCCTGCTTTGGGTGCACGGATGGTGTGCTGCCCAGGAAGAGGAGGACACACTCAGTTGTGATGTGGACTATAAAGTGCACTCAATGAGGAAAGTGACAGAGCCTCACCTCCATTTTCATGGCATTCATCACCATTAAGGGATCTCCTTTCTGGACCGAGTCTCCAACCTTGACTAGCACCTACAGACACAGCAAAGCACGAGTTCCACATGCAGTGACGATAACAAGCACTCGCTACTGAAACCAGACAGAGTCACAGTTCGGCTGCCAGACAGAGTAAAGTGCCCCTATTATGCTATTTTAAAGGCTCCTGATTTTGTTTTGGAGTCTCCCACAATAGGTTTACATGCATCCAAGGTCAAAAAACAATACATTTTTCTCATAATATGCATTGCAGCATCAGCTCTCTTCTCAGTGTCTGAAATGGTTAGATAAAGAACTCTACTCTGATTGGTCAGATGACCCAGTCTGTTGTGATTGGTCTACTCTGGCTACTAGCTTTCCTGTAGCTCAGTGGTAAGAGCATTGCGTTAACAACGCAAGGTTGTGGGTTCGATCCCAGGGGATTGCACATACCTATGTATAAATGTATAGGATAACGCAATGCTTTTGGATAAAAGCGTCTGCCAAATGCATAAATGTAAATGTAAATGTACTCTGCTCTGATTGGTCAGATGACCCAGTCTGTTGTGATTGGTCGACAGCACATGTCAGGAGTGAAATGCCTATCTGAATTTAAGCTCTGGATCTTCCTCAGTACTTGTTAGATAGTGATACGAACAGATGACGTTTGTTTCACCGTATCAATTCCAGCATGAGTCCACATCCTTATGAAGGCACTTATAAGGGCATAATGGGGCACTTTAATTACCATTTTGTCTGTAAATGTGACCTTTTTTACACATAATGTTCAGTATTCTATGATTCTTGACACACTACTCTAGTCTGGCATACTGTATAGAGGATGTACAGTACACAAACTTCAACCACAGCTGCCTTAAATACCTTTTCAATAGTGCCGGTCATGGGTGCAACAGCACCACCCTGTGCACTGGCGCCACTTACACCAGCCAGGAACTTGGGCACAGGCACATCCACCTGAGCACTTCCCTCCTAAAAGAGAACAACAACAAACAAATATCATACATAGACTTGAAATGAAAGCTGAAGCGTCATTCAAAGGGTGAAAGAAACCCACCATAGAAAAGATGTGTACAGTGTTGTCCAGAATGACTAGTTTGGGTCGGGACAGAACCCCATTCACGGAGCAGCACAGGAAGGTCACGCCACCCTCCAGCTGCAGCTCCCCTGACACGTGGAACACCTGACCTCCTGTCTAACAACCAAAAATTACCCAGCGACCTTAGTGAAAGGTTATATTTAGTGCATGACAGTCGTTGTTCAGACTAAGACTGTGAAATCTCTGACAATAACCCTGCTATTCTTTATGATTTGGCAATGCAGATATGCATCATCATCATCTTTACAGTCTAAAAACATAATTTACCTCCATACTGTACGTCCCATCTGGATTGAATGTAACAGCTAATGCCACTTCTGTGAAATAAATAATACAATTAGTTAATATCATCTGGGCGAATCTGACAAGACACAAAGGAAATGTTCAGGTCATATTTCACCCCAAAATCAAAAAAATTATATTTTTCTTAAAGAAAACTAAGCCTATTTAGGACAAATCGTATTTTCTTTTGCATTGTGGCATTATTTTATATAACAATTATGCATATTTCCTCCCCAGCTTTTAATTATTGTCATTAATAATACTGTAACACACACACACACACACAAATATTAAACTGTGAAGTATGCATTACTATATATTACAGTAAGTGCCTTTAATCACGTGAATCTAATATTTTGGTAACACTTTACAATAAGGTTTCATTAGTTAACTAAATTATTAATGTCAGTTAATGTTAATCTCGACGTACTAAAACGTGATTAAAATCAAAAGTTGTATCAGTTAACATTAGATAATGAACATGAACAGTTAGTACTTAAGAACTGTAATGAATGTATTGCTCATTGTTAGTTAATATTAATGCATTAACTAACCTCAACTATTGGAACCTTAGTGTAGTCTTACCAATATTTTAAAAACATGAACTATACATATAAATATACAATATACACTGTATATGTACTAGCACCCTATACCGCAGAACAGCGGAAACATGAATTGCCGGAAAATTCTGTCAGTGGCTGGGAAAGAGTTAATCATGATTAACTTTGCAAGAGCTTGACCCCTGACCTTTCCAAAATGTGTGACATTAATCAGAACATATATATCTAAACCACTGAATAAATCCTAATTGTGTAAAAACAATTTTCTAAAGTTAAAAATAAAAAAATCTAACAAAAAGTAATATAACAATAATTATTTGTGAAAGTGTCCAGCACAGATATGATCTTAATTACTGAATTCATCCTATAAAAATCTACAAAAATGCAGAATATTTATGGATGATGTTCCTGTAGATTTGTCAGGTGTAGCTCTTCTCCTGAAGTGATCGTTCAGAGTCAAACCTTCACTGGTTCAGACAGGCATCGTGTGTGTGTGTGTGTGTGTGTGTGTGTGTGTGTGTGTGTGTGTGTGTGTGTGTGTGTGTGTGTGTGTGTTAGAGCATGCACACTCACTGTTGTCCCCGAGCTGCAGTGTCAGGTTCCTGCAGTGCAGGACATTGAGTCGTCTCCCGTTACTGGAGGCAAACGGTGAGTACATGTCTGCGAGAGGAAGCTCAGGTTTACATCTCAAACAAGCGTCACACACACACTGAACCAACAACATCAATGAACACCGAACCGTCCTCACCACTGGACTGGTCCCTGAACTCCTCGGTGTGCCGCTTCTCTCGGAGCAGCAGACCCAGAGCGGCCTGACACAGCACCGCACCACACGGGCTCTGGGCCGCGGGGAACAGCTGATCGTAGTGCTGCGGGATGAAGCTAGTGTGAACGTTCCCCGCCGCGAACTCGGGATGCCCCGAAAGACTCAGTAGGAAGTCGATGTTGGTGTTGAGACCCACAATCTGTCAAATGTACATTTGTTTAAATGTCTTGTTAGAAAACTTCTCCTATATAGAAGTATAAGGGATAATGTACTGTACATCCAGCCGGTTGTTATCACAGAATAAACCCTGACAGGGTGATCAGGACAGGGCTTGTTTCACCCTGAAGGGGTTTATTCTGCGATAACAACCGACTGCACATTCGTTTTCCTGCTCATTACACGTTATTTCTTATTTAAAGCAAAAATTGGGCACAAAATATAGATTTTTGTTTAAATATCTTATCAGCCCACTAAACGCAAGGCTTCTGCAAAGAAAAAAAGTTTCTAGCAAGCGACTTTTAGCCGAAACGACTGAACAAGTTCAAACTAGAAGAACATTTAAAGTCCCCCTGTGTTGAAAATCCAGCTTTTCATTTAGTTTATATGTGTATGTGGTGTTTTTAATATGCTTTAAGACAAACCATGTGTAAATTCATAAGTCGACAGCATTGCTGAGTATTTCCTCCTTAAAACTGCAGTGAACCAAAGACAGTCTCAAACACACGCTTTGAAATCGCTGGTGTTTCTGACGTCACAAACTACCTTGTAACCAATCAGATCAACGTGTGATCGTCAACCAGTGGATCTCTGAGCTGAGTGAGTGAGTGGAGGCGGGGCTCATTTGCATATTCATAGAACCGCGAATACTAAATGAGGCAAGGGTGTCGAGTTACATTCAAGCTAATTTAAGGCATGAAGAAACTTTTTCAAGGAAAATGCATTTAAATATGTCATTTTGGTGATCAAAGATGAGTTTTAAGGGATAAAATGATTGACTACAGGCAGACTTTAAGGGATAAAGTACAGTCATATCACTCATTACACAGCTTTTCACCATATAGATGATTATGGGGACAAGAGATATTGATTTGAGATGAAACTGTTTTGAAATCTTACCCGTTTATTATCTTATAATCCATGTACAAAACAATCCTGGCAAGAATATAAACACAGCAACAATATTACAGTACCATCTGAAGTCTCTTTTGATTTGATTTTTAATAAGTCGAAAACATATAACAGAGACGCAAGATGGCAGCAGCTGCATTAGTATGAATGGGGGAAGAGCGAGTCCGCGGTGTGAAACGACAGACATGAAAGATGCTTTCAGATACCCGGATGTGATTCAGCGTTGCTATTGACGACGGTTGTTATCGGGGAATAACACGCCTCGGACTGACCAATCAGAATCAAGTATTCCAGAGAGCTGTGTAATAATTGAGAAATAAACTGCACATGACAATAACTCACTGCATTACTCAACTATATAGAAGTACTTCTGTATCTGTATTGCTGCAGTGTTGACAATGAACAATAGACCTTTTTCGCTAATGTGACCAAACCTTATGAACTTTTGAACAGGGTTAACAAACACAATTAAAAAACATTTAAATAAATGAGATACCAAAGATAGTAAAATATCAGTGCTTGTGGATGAGAATGTGTGCTTACATTATATTGTCGAAGGCAGTATCTGAGTCTCTTCAGAGCAGCGGAGCGATCTTCTCCCCAAACCACCAGTTTAGCGATCATGGGGTCATAATGGGCAGACACCTCATCACCTTAGACATTATGAACAGATGTACAGCATTACCAACCAACACTGAACCAAATCATTCATGAATGACATAAGTGCTCATATTTATTCTCTAATAAAGGTATTTTTAGTTAATGATTAAGTATTATCAAGGGCAAAACATTAGTAGTAGATTATTTATGTACCATAATCATTACATGTTTTTCCTTCAGTCTTCAAAGTCACAATGAAACACAAGTAGCGACAGATCTTTTCTTGTGTATTGTGATGCACATCCGAGTGTAATGGATTATCGAAAAAGGAAAGGTTATAATGCTCCTAAAATTCAAGTTATCATGAGTTTTGCATGTGTGAGTTTGTACAGTATATCATGACATAGTAAAGCCATATCACACAAGTGATGTTTTTGTTACGAATAGCGCGAGTGCAAATGCGATATTGATTTTCTACAACAGTTCAATAAATAAGAAGTTAATATTGTGTAATATTTTAGACACAATATTGTCTGCTTTTGCTCAATTTTGCCATTACGGGCTTTTCCCAAATCACGGAAGTGACGTCGACGTCCGGGTTAGCGGTAGCATTAGCCATCAGGCAAGTGTTATTTAAATAAACTCCTGATGTACTTACAAACTTTCCAATGCTTTGTTTTATGAGTACAGAACCTATTTGTACTACTGTAGAAGTTTGGTACCATTCCAGGCATTACAAGTGACTATGTACTATGAGGTGAAGCACCTTCTCGAACGCCGGTCTCTATGCGTGTGCACGGGTCGCCCTGCGGGGTGGACAGGTGTAGCAGGGGTCCCGCTCCGGGGAGGAAGTCGTTACTGGGGTCTTCAGCGTATATTCTGGCTTCAAAAGAATGACCCCGCAACATGATCTGCTCCTGCGTGAGGGGCAACTTCTCCCCCGCTGCCACCTGAGGGACAAACACCACATGACACCATCTGAATTTAATGCAGACACAAACGAGTAAAGCAAGCAGGTGTTCTTGTGACCCCTTGTGGACAAATCTGCAAATGACTTGTGAAATATGTCAGTATGTTAGGTATCTTCTGAAGGGTAGTGTTTGCAGTCTTACACGCAGCTGCCACTCCACCAGGTCTGTTCCTGTGATCATCTCCGAGACGGGATGCTCCACCTGCAGACGCGTGTTCATCTCCATGAAGTAGAAGTTGTGCTGCGCGTCCATGATGAACTCCACAGTTCCTGTTCAGCCAAAAATGAAAATTCTGTTATCATTGACTTATCCATTGTTTCTTGTTGATCGGTAAACTTCTTACTGGTGAATAAAACTGAATGAAACAGTGACACTGATATAGAGAAGAACTCCCGCTGGAGGGACGTTTTCATGCTCAAACAGCAACAAGTAAAATATAATTTATTCCTGTGATCAAAGCTGAATTTTCAGCATCATTACTCCAGTCTTCAGTGTCTCATGATCCCTCACAAATCAGTCTGATATGACGATTTGATGCTCAAGAAACATTTATGATTATTATCAATGTTGAAAACAGTAAATTTTCCTGGATTTTTTTTTTTCTGGTGTTTTTGATGAATATAATGTTCAATAAAACAACATTTATTTTGAAATTGAATCTTTTGTAAGATTCTAAATGTATTTACAGTCAGTTGTGATCGATGTAATGCATCCTTGCTGAATGAAAGTATACGTTTCTTTAAAATAAAATAAAATACAGACCCCAAACTTTTGAATGGTTGTGTACATATTGTCATCACACTAATGCACCACAGAATCACATGACATCATCATCACCTGCACCAACATAGTTGACTGCTTTAGCTGCCCGAACTGCGGCCTCTCCAAGCTTCTGCCGGACCTCAGGACTGATGCCTGGCTGTAAACACACACACACACACACACACACACACAAATCAAGCCAGGTCAGTTACATTAAAGGGATAGTTCACCCAAAAATGAAAATTAGCTTATGATTTACTCATGCTCAAGCCATCCTAGGTGTATATGACATTCTTCTTTCAGACGAATACAATCAGAGTTATATTAAAAAATGTCCTGGCTCCTTGAAGTCCATAAAAGTGCATCTATCCATCATAAAAGTGCATCTATCCATCATAAAAGTGCATCTGTCCATCATAAAAGTGCATCTCTCCATGATAAAAGTGCATCTAAACATGATAAAAGTGCATCTATCCATCATAAAAGTGCATCTGTCCATCATAAAAGTGCATCTGTCCATCATAAAAGTGCATCTGTCCATCATAAGTGCATCTCTCCATGATAAAAGTGCATCTCTCCATGATAAAAATGCATCTATCATCATAAAAGTGCATCTATCATCATAAAAGTGCATCTGTCCATCATAAAAGTGCATCTGTCCATCATAAAAGTGCATCTATCATCATAAAAGTGCATCTATCCATCATAGAAGTGCATCTAACCATCATAAAAGTGCATCTATCCATCATAAAAGTGCATCTATCATCATAAAAGTGCATCTATCCATCATAGAAGTGCATCTAACCATCATAAAAGTGCATCTGTCCATCATAAAAGTGCATCTGTCCTTCATAAAAGTGCATCTATCCATGGATAGATGGTCTTCAAAACAGAAACGTCCATTCACTGCCATTATAAAGCTCGGAAGAGCCGGAACATTTTTTAATATAACTCTGATTGTATTCGTCTGAAAGAAGAAAGTCATATACACCTAGGACGGCTTGAGGGTGAGTAAATCATGGACTAATTTTCATTTTTGGGTGAACACCCCCAGCACACATCATACCCATACAGGATCAAGCTGAAGATGCTGAAAGAGTGAGTCTTACCCCGGGAGCTTCCTCTATGATCTTCTGGTGTCGTCTCTGTACGCTACAGTCTCTCTCGAACAGGTAGACCGCATCACCAGACTGATCTCCGAACACCTGCACCTCCACGTGTCTAACGCAACAACACACACACACACATCACATCACACACCTCAAACTATGTGAGTGACGCACACTGGATAAAGCAAACAGACCTGGGGTTTTCCACAAACTTCTCGACCAGCATCACGTCGTCGTTGAAGGACTTGCGAGCTTCTCTCCGAGCGGACTCCAGCTGCTCCAGGAACTCTGCTTCCGAGTGTGCGGTTCGCATTCCCTGAGGGATCAAGCAGAGGGTTCAGATGAGCGTAACACACACTACACAATCATTCAGAGGAAACTCACGCCACCTTTCCTCCGCCGCCGCGCACTGCTTTGATCATCACAGGGTAGCCAATCCTGGCCGCCTCGCTCTGAAGCCTCTCGTCCGATTGGTCCTCGCCATGGTAACCCTCAATGATTGGCACGCCTGCAGCTGACATGATGTGTTTAGATGTGCTAAAACACAAGAAACAAAGATGTGTTTCTACGGCATAAATAGAAAAGAAAGACACTTTAATGTTGGTTAGAAAAGCTTTGCTTCTGATAGTTTAGCGTACTTTTTAAAATAGTACTTATCACAGAAATAATATCCCTTAAAAGAATATACTTAAGTGTGAACTGATTGTAATATTAAATGTAATTAGAGTGCTTTTGACCCATTTAAGCAGGACTTAAGAACATCTTCATAATTCTATAATGTCTTTGAAATACATTTAAAGTGTTGCTATTAAGGATTTTTAGCATTATAGTATTATGCGATATTAAAAAGTTGATTTTTAATATATTTATATATATTATTAATATAATATATGTCATTTCTGTTCAAATTTGTATGTCGTGTATTTGTAAATACACATTTGTCTTGATGAAGTTGTAATTTAGTACATTTAAAATGCATTAACTTTAAAATGTATTATTGAATAAAACACAACAGTCAAAATTATAATCAAGTAATGCACATTCTAGTACATTAAGCACTGAACAAAGATTAAAACAATGAGTTAAAATGAACTTTACACTAAAACTTTTCTTTTGAGTGCACTTTTTAAAAGAGTACTTAAGTGTGTTCAGAAACATAGTTTTGAAAGTGTACACTTAAGTGCCATATTTCAGTAATATTAAGTAGTTTTTAAAAATATACTTTTTAAGATTTGAACACAATTAAGCTTCTTTTTTTTCACACTTCTTTTTCACAAGAGTTGCTTAAGCTTTTTCTAGAGTACAGTTACTACACAGACAAATAACATATTTTTGCACATGTTATTATGATCAAAATAACTGTACCTTTTGATTCCCATGTCCCGAATGGCTGATGATGGTGGGCCGATGAAGATGATGCCTTCTTGTTTGCACTGTTCAGCAAACTCGGTATTTTCCGACAGGAAACCATATCCAGGATGGACCGCCTTACCAAAACAATTAAAAAAAGAGAGATTTTCAAATGATATATATATATATATAATGAAAGATGTTGTTCAGAAAGACATGTGTTGAGGTCAGCACACCTGTGCGCCGGATCTCTTGGCCACGTCCAGGATCTTGTCCATGCACAGGTAACTCTGCTGAGACGCCGCTGGTCCGATGTGATACGCCTCATCCGCCTGAGTCACAGAGGAGACCGCGGACTTCACTACCGCTAACTACTACTGTTTAATGTGTCTGAGGAGTCTCTACTGCTCACCCAGGCTGAACTTATTTGATTAAAAATACAGTAAAAACAGTGGAATATTATTACAATGAAAAATAGCTGTTTTCTATGGGAATATATTAGTAAAGTGTCATTTATTCCTGTGATCAAAGCTGAAATTTCAGCATCATTACGTATTATCATTACAGTGATCCTTCAGAAATCATTCTAATATGCTGATTTAATGCTCAAGAAATGATTATGATATCAGGACAGCTGGAGTCCCTCGTGAAAAAGAAGTGTGTTTAATTGTATTAAATGTGCATATAAGTTTATTGTAAAGTATATTGTAGTTTATCATGAATTCTTGTCACTACATTCAGCAGTAACTTTAACCATATTTCAAAGACAATATAGAATTATGAAATTACATATAAAGATGTACATAACAAAAAAACTAATTGCATTTAACATAAATTGAAACTATAAAACATTTTCATTCAATTGAAAATAACATCTATTTAAGTGTCCGAAAACATTACATCAGTTCGTACTTAAGTATATTCGCACTTAAGTCCCCCTGTGGTGGAAATCCAGCTTTTAATGTTGTTTATATGTCTATGTGGTGTTTTTAATATGCTTTAAGACAAACCATGTGTAAATTCATAAGTCGACAGCATTGCTGAGTGTTTTCTCCTTAAAACTGCAGTGAACCAAAGACAGTCTCAAAAACACGCTTTGAAATCGCTGGTGTTTCTGACGTCACAAACTACCTTGTAACCAATCACATCAACGTGTGATCGTCAACCAGTGGATCTCTGAGCTGAGTGAGTGAGTGGAGGCGGGGCTCATTTGCATATTCATTGAACTGCGCATACTAAATGAGGCAAGGGTGTCGAGTTACATTCAAGATATTTTAAGGCATGAATAAAAAGAAAAATTTAGGAAAAAACGCTTAAATGTGTCATTGTGGTGATCAAAGATCACGTTAACATTGTTGACTACAGGGGGACTTTAAAGTGTATTGTTTTCCTCTTCTGATAAGGAAAATAGAACAGGTGTATTCAAGTCAAAGTATGTAATGTGAGAATTGCATTTTGTATTTTTGGAATCCCAAATCATTGACTCCTTCATCCACACGTTCGATCTATCTACCCATCAAACACTCATGAGGTGTGTGTGGTTGGTGTTTCCTCACCATGGCCACATGCATGGCCTGTCTGTCTGCATCACTGTACACAGCCACAGAGCGGACACCCATCTTCCTCGCCGTCCGCATCACACGGCACGCGATCTCTCCTCTGTTAGCAATGAGGACCTTCTCAATCCGGCCTGTGAAGGAGAAACACCACTGTAAATAATAATCATCATCATAATAATAGCGTCCCCATGACAGGTCTCTTACCCACAGATGCATGTCTGAAGGATCCTCTGGTCCAGATCAGAGTCCTGTAGTCAAGAGAGCAAGAGATCATCTGAGCACTGGGCTTGTGTAGTAAACAGTGTCAAGGGCAAACACATCTGCAGAGGTCATGACCTCTCCGTTTAAGGTCAAACATGCAGATATATCACAGCAAAACATCACACACACATATTCATAACTCTTCACTATAAGCTCATCTTCAGTCACCTCGCACTAAATACACATTCATAAACAATCACACGTTATATTTGGCCCATATATGACTTCCCAGCAGAATTTAGACAATTATATCAGTGCAATGAATCTCGAAGGTCCGAATGCATTAGTTTAAAAGAGAAATAAAGCTACTTTACTTAAAGTTTGAATGTCATACTTCTGACGGATCGACTGATGCAGACACTGACCTCTGAACACAGCCAACTTTAATGAACACCTATATTTGCTCTTTAAATGATATAATAAAGTAGCTTGTGACTTACAGCAGATGTTTGTTTATATCTCTGTTGATATGAGTTTTCAGAAACACTGCAGCCATGTTCACTGTGTTAGCGAATGACAAGTGTATCTAACAGTTACTCGACTCCTGCCCTAAAACAGCGCATTGATTTAATCTTTTTCATGGGTTTTACAGCTCCATTATCAGAACATTCATGGATTATTTCCAAACATGTATATTCTGTCTAACTAATCCGTGTGAAATGGCATTAAAACGATCATATAGGCTACGCTGTGCTAAGTGTAGCGGCAGCAATAACGAACACATCAAGTTTGTCCTCTTTATGTTACCGTACTTACAGCAGCCAATCAGAAGACAGAGATTGGAGGCGGGGACTGACGTATGTGTAGGGATTATGGGATATGAAGTCAAAACAAAAAGAGGTTACACTTAACAAAGGCCTACTGGACAGCATAATGAATTCATATTTAAAGCCATGATATATACAGTAGGCTACAGGTCAAAAGTTTGGAAACATTACGTTTTTTTATATTTTTGAAAGAAGTCTCTAATGCTCATCAAGGCTGCGTTTATTTGATCAAAAGTACAGAAAAATACAGTAATATTGTGAAATATTATTACAACTTAAAATAATAGTTTTCTATTTGAATATAGTTTAAAAAATAATTTATTCCTGTGATGCAAAGCTGAATTTTCAGCATCATTACTCCAGTCTTCAGTGCATGTGACATCCAGTCTATCACATGATCCTTTATTCTGATTTATTATGAGTGTTGGAAACAGTTCTGCTGCCTAATATATTTGTTGAATAAAAAGTTAAAAAGAACTGCATTTATTAAAAAAAAAAAATCAATCTTCTTTACCATCACTTTTTATCAATTTAACACATCCTTGCTGAATAAAAGTATTGATTTATTTCAAAAAAAGAAAGAAAACCCCAAATGACTGACCAGTAGTGTATATTGTTGTTACAAAAGATTTCTATTTTTAAAACGTTTGCTTCTTCTTTTTTATTTATTTATTTACTTTTTATTCATCAAAGTATCCTAGAAAAGTATCACAGGTTATGAAAAAATATTAAGCAGCAGAACTGTTTCCAACTTTGATAATGAATCATCATATTAGAATGATTTCTAAAGGATCATGTGATAGACTGGAGTAATGATCCTGAAAATTCAGCTTTGCATCACAGAAATAAATGATAATTTAAAGTATAATAAATTGAAAACCAATTATTTTAAATTGTAATAATATATCACAATATTACTTTTTTTTCTGTATTTTTGATCAAATAAATGCAGGCTTGATGAGCAGAAGAAACTTCTTTCAAAAACATTAAAAATAGTAATGTGTCCAAACGTTTGGCCTGTACTGTGTATTATAGCATAATAGTGTGGTTTTAAATCTGTCGTGAATATAAATTCATATATATACACACAATGTTTTTTTTTTATTCTAATTTATTTATTTCATCC